>NC_080710.1:15283279-15613279 GCF_019097595.1 Hemibagrus wyckioides
CTGCGAGCTCCTGCAGAGAGGGGAATTAGTCAGTGAGAGTAAATCAAATCTCTCGGTTCCCTAAATCCCATCCTGCACCATGAAGCAGGAAGCCTTCCCAGAAGCACACAGCTGAGAGGCTAGAGAGTGGTGAGATGGCATGTTTGGAAAGAAGATCATGGTAAAAAGATTATGATGATCTGGGATATCGTTATAGGAAGGATGTTAGGGGATGGTTGAAGCCAGGTTTTGAGAAGTTGTGTTTAATGCAATAGAGAGCTATTTTTGGTTGAAGTTAATGGGAATGAGCTGCTTTGGAAATCTAAGCAAGTATAGCTTTTTCTTTGTGTGTGTTGGATCATAGAAGAAGAAGAAGCCTTTATTTGACACATATATATTACAGCACAGTGAAATTCTTTTCTATGCATTCCCAGCTTTCGCAGCTGGTTAGGAAGTTAGGGTCAGAGCGCAGGGTCAGTCATGTTACAGCGTCCCAGGAGTACAGAGGGTTAAGGGCCGTTCTCAAGGGCCCGTCAGTGGCGGCTTGGCAGTGCTGGGCCTTAACCTCTGACCTTCTGATCAGTAACCCAGAGCTTTAACAGTTGTGCCTTCTCTGCCCCATGCTGCCAGTAACTTCAGTAAAAATCCACAGCACATCACTTTAGAGAAGGTTTGGTTTATAATCAATGATACACTAACCATCAGAGATACAGAGAAATGGTCAATCTGGACCATCTCTGCTAACTGGTCTGATTTTAAGAAAGATTTGTCTCAGAAGGTAGGGGTATGCCTTTGTACAACTAACAAGGGTTTGACAGGACTAGTCAGATAATATCCTCACATCCTGCTTCAAAACAACAAGAATAAAATATTACAGGAATTTAATCTACTAAATCTAACAAGTGATCCCTCCAGAGTTAAGCTCACCAAAACTCAGGTTAGAAGTCCTGAATGCTAATTGTAGCATGAAACATGATGGTTAATATGATTGACAGGCAAGTAGAGTTATCTGTTTTTTTAATGAGGAATTGAATGTTGGTGGTCCAATATAGAGATTTTTTTTCTCCTGAGAAAATATTTTATAAACATCTACCACACCATGAAGAGAACTTAATACCAAAATATTCCCCAAAAAGCATTCCAGCTCTACATTTTAACTGGCTGTTGAATGGTTAAGTGGGAAAACAGCCTGATAGAGAACAAACTACAGGGTTTTATAGAGTTCAAGAAAAAGGTTCAAGATGGGAAAAAGATTTCAAGAGAAGTTTTGGAGGAGATTTAAGGATGTTATGGTGAAGCAGAGTGCAGAAGATTAGTGGGCCAGTCAGAGGTGCATGTGTAGGGGTTGTTTGCTCGCAGCTGTAGGTGTGAGCTGAGCTAACAAGGCCAAGCAACTCATCTTGTTAGTCTCAACCTGAGACATCTTACTGATAGCTGCAGCAGTGTGACTTTCACACTAGGTCAGCACACTCCGTTTTTTTTTTTTTTTTTGCGCTTTCTCCCTGAGATCTGTGCTCTATTGCTGAAAGAGTAAAGCGGCTGATATTTGTAGTAGAACCGTGTCTGTGCCCTCAGATTGTTATGTCTGCCAGGAATCGGCCTCCATTCAGCCTCACGGATGCTGCTGTGAGGTGGAAAGCAGTGGAAAGTAACAAAGGCTAATTCAGAAGTTTGATTTAAATCATGAAATTCAAAAGATATGCGCTGAAGCATGTGCTGGAGTTTGCATCGTAATTTGAAAAGCAGTGCAGTGAAATGAGCTTCGACAGAAACCCGGGATTAGAAATGATATGGACGTGTATGTGGTGTTTCATGATC
The DNA here is from genome assembly GCF_019097595.1 of Hemibagrus wyckioides. Taxonomy (NCBI): domain Eukaryota; kingdom Metazoa; phylum Chordata; class Actinopteri; order Siluriformes; family Bagridae; genus Hemibagrus; species Hemibagrus wyckioides. Next base: position 15,285,077 of record NC_080710.1, read on the forward strand.
TCTCTCTCTTTCTTTGTGTTTCTCTCTCGCTGTCTCTCAGATGGCTACTCTGGAGCAGGTTGGAGAGGAGGTGGTTGGTCAGGCGCGGTGCCCTTTCGAATCACGCCAGTCTAATGTTGGCCTGTTCGCTGGTGAGTTGGCTGAGCCGAGACCATCAGGAGAAAAACATGATCTCACCTTTAATCTTGCCAATATTCTACTGACATTTCACAAAGTTCAGCTGCTGCTTCTATAGTGCCAGCACACATACAGTCTCAGGAAGCATGCAGTTGTAAGCAGTGAAACCTCTGAGCGCTCATATGTGTGATGAATATAAGGTATGTTTGGCCTTTAATGCGTCCATGCTTTTCACACGCAGGTGGTGATTTTTACTCAGCAACGATGACCGATTTTTTAGCTAGCGACGCAGTAATCTACAGAAGTTTGGGGGAAAGTAGCCCAGTCCTGCGAACCGTGAAGTACGACTCGAAATGGCTGCGAGGTTAGACTCCTGACACAGCACTCTGTCCAAGTTTCTTTGTTCTCCCTGATGAAACGGGAACATTCGCTGAAAACGTTTCTTGATTATTATTCGTGATCTGTTCTTTCAGAGCCTCATTTCCTTCATGCCATCGAGTATGGGAACTATGTGTACTTTTTCTTCAGTGAGATTGCTGTGGAGTACACTACTCTTGGCAAGGTGAGACCCACACAGCTCAGCTTGATGACTCCACACCCATACGCAATGTGTAGCTGTGAAAAATAGACAGAATTTGCCCCGTCGTGACTCAGTAAGCCGCACTGTGCATTTATTTACAGATATTATATTGCTTTTGACTGGATTTTCTACTCCCTTCTTTTTCTAGGTGGTGTTTTCCAGGGTGGGTCGAGTGTGTAAGAATGATAATGGAGGTTCTCCAAGGGTTCTGGAGCGCTACTGGACCTCATTCCTCAAAGCCCGGCTGAACTGTTCTGTTCCGGGTGATTCGTTCTTCTACTTTGATGTTCTGCAATCCTTAACAAATGTGATGCAGATTAACCACAGACCTGCTGTGCTGGGACTTTTCACCACACAGGCCAACAGGTGACAACACACTATGAGCTCTCCTCTTCTTTCCTCTCCTCTCCACTTCTCTTCTTTCCTCTCTTCGTTTTTCCTCTCCTCTCTTCTTCTTTCTTCTCCTCTCCTCTTCTTTCCTATCCTCTCCTCTTATTTCTTCTCCTCTCTTCTTCTTTCCTCTCCTCTTCTTTCCTCTCCTCTCCTCCTCTCTCCTTATCAGTGATGGGGTGGTGTGATACTATTATCACACCAAAATTGATTATTTTTGCTTGTGAAAAGTTATGAAATATTTTATTCCTTTTATAGCAAAAAATGAAGGTTTTTCTTTTAAAATTCATTTATAACTATATTTAATGTTCTGGAATATACACAAAACAAGTGAGTTCCTGTTAACATGATAGAAAACTATAAACACTCATCCATTCATTCGTCCATCCTCTCCTTTTTCTCATCACTTTAATTAAAAAATATTCAGCTTATGTTACCAGGAAACCAAGTGCAAGCCCTCTGTTCTTATCTAGGACTGTTACAAAACATTAGGCCTGGAAACTCCTTCCAAAAATGACAAATGCCCAAGAAACTCACAGAGAGTTACACCATATCAACAATTACACACATTTTAATCCATTTATGTGGCGTGTCCACTGTACCTGTAGAATTTGTTTCTGTAAGAGCATCGACATATAAACAAGCTTATTAACCTACACTGGTGGTTTGTCTTGCAGCTGACCCTACTGTCAGAGCCGCTCTGATAGAAAACTAATCAGATTTGTGAATCTAACAGTGCTGTGGTATAAATTATTTTAAATATGTGTTTTGTTTGGGTTTTTTTTTAATCAAATAATTCCCATATTTTAGTATTTGTGTGTAGGTAGATTTAAGATTTTAGCTAAGGCATCTTATTAACCCTCTACTTCAAAACATGCTCTTGTTTTTATCAGTATCACTGGCTCCGCCGTTTGCGCCTTCTACATGGACGACATCGAGCGAGTGTTTAGTGGCAAGTTTAAAGAACAGAAGACCAGCGAGTCGGCCTGGACCCCTGTTCCTGACGAGCAAGTGCCCAAACCCCGGTATGTCTCATTGCACAGGGACTGGGTCATGGCACCGCTGTCAGCTTCCTCTCTTATTATACATGCACATGAGTGATGAAAACTATACACTGTTCATTTATTCATCAGGCTTGATTATCTTCTTCATTCTGACTGGAAGTTCATGTTTAGACAAGGCATTGATAGTCTGCTCACAGTTTGAATGTTGATCAAATTAGAATAGAAGAGCTGATTAGGATTAGTAATTTATTTCAGACTTCAGGCAGAAGATTTGGTGTGTATTTGATGTGTGAGGGGAAAAAAATTGGATTTGACTGTGCGAGTCTTAGACTCCCAGAACTGACTGGTCAGTCGATTATGTTCTGTGAATGGCGTGCATGCGCACACACACATCTTCTGAATGATTATTTCTACGCAGAACTCCAAGTCTGGCTTGTCAGTCCAAACATAGAATCTGCAAAGTTTCTACTGAGCTGCATTAGCTCCAGTTTCACTGAAAGGAAACCAGCAGCTTTGATTTACAGACTGCTGAAAGAGATACTGGAATTCCAAATGCTTCTGTGCCTGTGTGTGTCAAAACATTTCTGCTGAAAGCATGCATAACTAAATCTCTGTATCTGTTTGTGTGTGTGGCTGTAGGCCAGGTTCCTGTGCAGGAGACGGTTCTGCAGCGATGTACAAGTCCTCCACCTCCTTCCCCGATGAGACTCTCACCTTCATCAAATCCTATCCTCTCATGGACGAGGCTGTACCAGCAGTGAACGGGCGGCCATGCTTCACGAGAACTACGAGCAGGTTCATACACACACATCCAAAAGATTCGCAGAAGTCTCAGTGTCACAGCCAATAAGACAATTGACAGATTGCTTGTGCAAGCTGTAGAATGCCTGCTGGCTATGACCATACTTTCTCCATCACATCTGTCCCTTGCAATTTTTTTCCCCAAACGGTTTATTCCTCTCTGTCAAACTTTCTGTTTTCCTCGCCCTGTGTGTGTCTCTCTCTCTCTGTCTCTCTCTTTCTATCACACTCTGTTGCTCCTTCTCACCATCACATCTGTCTCAGGCTCTCCTGAGAGACACAACGTCTAAACACTACTCAAGAGTAAACACAGACACCTGTGCTGTTTAATACTGTCGGATGCACCAGCGGTTCTGCCGCATGTTTACTAATGAAGCTGTTTCCTATGCGCAGGTTCAAGTTGACCCAGATAGCCGTGGACACGGCCGCCGGGCCTTACAAGAACCACACGGTCCTGTTCCTGGGCTCGGAAAACGGGCACATTCTGAAAATCCTCGCCAGCACGCACCCTAACTCCACCTACAGCAGCCAGCTCCTGGAGGATATCGACGTGTACAACCCAAACAAGTGAGCTTGCTCTCTCTTTCTCTCTCTCTCTCTCTCTCTCTCTCTCACCTTTCCTCTCTCTCTCTGGAGGAGTGAGGAAGTGTGCACTCTGGGAGTACAGCCTTAGTGAGCTTCACCACTGATTAATTCTGTTTGCATCTCACAGGGCTACAGCTTCTCTCTGGAAATGACATGAGCGGTTTACTTATTTGCTTTACTGGGTTTTTTATTCTCACTCTGACAGCTCCGTAGCACACAGCAATTATTACTGTGCTGAGAAACACCCACGTGCCAGAGCTGAAGCATTACACACACATTACAAAAAGCTTTGTTCCTGATGCAGCCCTCCTCCAGTCGTCTCTCTCGTTCTCTCGCCATCCCTCCATCTCTTCTTCTGTATCTCTCACTCTCACATCTGTGGAGTGATGGAGTGTACACTATGGGAGTAAAGGCTCTGTGTGTTCCACCGCTGATTAATTCTGTTTGTGTCTCACCGGGCCACAACGCCTCCAGAACCCACTAGACACACACGGTGGTCTAGTGCTCAGTTTACTGTCTGCGTCTCTCTTATACACACATACAAATTTCCTTTCTCTCATCTTTACACTCTGAGGGATTTTATTAAGACAACAAGCTCTATCCTATAGTAAACAAGGTGGACTATAAAGCACTAGTTTGATATTCTTAGGGGTTTGCTCCATGGCTGTACATTAGCTGCCTGATCTTGGGTGGCTTTATATATGGAGAACTTCATAAGTGACTTTACTGCACCAGTCAAGACCTTAGCACAGTATGTTCTGGTTTAATGTATAAGCCTGCACTTTCCTTGTGATAAGCAAGTTCAACTATTTCAGGAAACTGATTTTCTGCATTTTTATTCCTTTAAGTGGCATATTTTTAAGCGAACCAGGCTCAGCATTTTGTTTTTGCTTGATGACAGCTGGTGCTGAAGGGAGGAGAAAGTGAGGAAAGTGAAACGTGACATGATCTCGACTTTAGTTAATATCCTTTCTTTTACGCTGACGCACACGTTGGGATGCGATAGAAAAGCTGAAATGTTTGAGTAGTGGGCTGATAGAAGATGATTGAAAAGCAATATATTTATAAGAACATATTGCAAGATTATATCAGCAAGATTAAGTATCAAGCTAAAAAATGTCAGTTTTGAATTCAGGCTCTTCTCATGAACACTCTTCTCATCCCTTGTTAGATGTAATGTACGTGGGGAAGACAGGAGGATTCTGGGACTGGAGCTGGATAAGGACCATCATGCCCTGTTCGTGGCCTTCTCGAGCTGTGTGGTACGCGTGCCTCTGAGCCGGTGTGCTGACTACGGTACTTGCAAGAAGTGAGTAGCTGAGTGAATCTAATTGGTTAAACGGTGTTGATGAATTTTTCATAACAGTGTCTCTCACAGGAGTTGCAAATGATAGGTGGATATTAATGCTTTATTATTTCTATGTTAACAATTCATTCATTAATTGTGCCACAAAAGCTCTCGATGGATCATTTCTAAGGTTAATTATATAAACCGATTCAGAATAGTTTTGTTATTTAACAAAGAAAAACGTGTCAATGTGGATATGAATTTTTCTGTAAGGAGGTGTTTATTTAACAGTTATGGAAATTCTTCACCATGGGACAGCCTTCAGGACAAAGGAGCAATCTTGGTAAAAAGACAAGTTTTGGTATCTAATTAATTTCAGCTAAAAATAATAATAAAAAAGCAAGGCTGGTGAGGGAGCAGCTGTTGAAAGCCGTTACACCATGAGTGCTAGCAGGAACTTGTGAATGTTCTGCATCATTAAATTAACCTATAAACTTTTTAAAAGCATTATTGTTAATTAATAAATTGAAATGTGTAATCTTTTGATAATTTCAGTTGGTGTAAAAGGTATAAATCCTATAGGGAGGTGATTTTAAAGGAAAAGAACCCACTTTGAGGCGGTAATGTGGTAGCACTCTGTATTGCACCAAACTGATGGATTATTTTACTATCACAATGTTGGACACTTTCCTTAATTTAACTTGCACCTCTGTAGAATGTATATTTTTCATTCCTTTCTGTACTTGCTTTGCTATAATTTTAACGATGGATAGAACAGGTCTGAGATAAAGAGATTGAGATGTTGTGGTACTCTACATGGTATGAGTGACAAGCAAACAAACAAAGGTCTTCATAATCCAGTACACAAATGTCTTGTGAAAACTTGTAGTAGTGTTTCATGTAGTAGTGTTTGGTTTTACTAACCAAATTTAAAAGGTGATTTTCTCAAACATACAAACATTTACTTACAGGTTGCACACACATTATTTTAGCATAATTTCTGCTGAATATAGTATAAGGAGACTTTTACTATGGATGTCAGTAACTGGATTAAGAACAAATGTCAGGGCATGTCAAAATCTCCAGGATCCCAAATAAAACACCTCAAACTACTAAGGGTTAAAGACCACTAACCCTACTGAGATTACATTTCTAGATGTGTATTTACTGTTACAGATGCTTTTCACCTGCAGTTGACATGAAAAACTGAGAGGAAATTCTGCACTTTTGCAGAGGCAAGGATTTAAAGACATAAAAGCTAGGCCAATATGTAGGAGAGCAGGAGAGCACTGCAGCTGTGTGTGTGTGTGTGTGTGTGTGTGTGCGCTGTGTTCTGAGTAGCTGATGGAAACGGGGACGTGTTTCCTCCACAGCGTGATAAACGTCCCTCTCCACCAAGACGCCACCAGCCAAACTGCACACACTCAAATAGGAACCATCTGATTGGCTAAAAGCCAATAACAACAAGACCAGAGAGGCTGTCTTATTTTTTTTCCCCCTTCTTCTTCTTTTTTCCCTCTGTAAATAGTGGACAAGAAAGCTGATAGGCTCTGTTTCACTTCATAGTGATCCCCAAATCCTATCATGGGATTTGACCAAGAAGAGGGCGCACCTTGGCTGGGATTACGGGCCGGTAATCACTGCTGCCTCCCGTTCCTCATTTCAGCCTTTTCACACAAATGCTTTGCTTTATAGAGACGATGTGCTCGAAACTGCAGGTCTTAGACAGTAGTTCACTCTGAAGAAAGAGACTTATTCACATCCAGCATTGTGTGTGCGTGCGTGAAGAGAAAATTATCCCTGTTTATTTTATTGGAAGTCAGGATTATTGTAGCGTGCCACGCTTATGCGGCAGAGTTTTATTTCCATTTTTAGCTCTGCAATTAGTAGCAGCTGAATGTGAAGCGTAAGTAACAACGTTAAAGTAGAAACACGCTCAAAGTTCAAAGCCCAAAGCACAAGCGTTTATCCTAAATGGTGAGATCAAGTGATGAGAAGTTTTACATAAACTCTTTAGTGTTGTTTATCCCCATTAGGAGGTAATAGTGTTAGGATGAGCCACAGAATCAGTGGAAAGTTTGAAAAGAGTAAACAGCTGAGCTTAGAGAAACAGAAGCCACAGCGGCTACAAGAGCAGCTATCGATCAGAGGAACAGAAGAAAGCATTGTGTTAGTATAATTTGTTTTTCTAGACTCCTTCATTTTGTTACTCTCTGTCACTCAGCCTCCCACTCAATCACGCTCTCCCAAACCACACACTGCTGAGTATCCACACACATTATATTCCTTTTTCTCCCCCCCCACTGCTCTCTCTTTCTCATCACCTCTCACTCCCTCTTTCTCTCTCTCTTTCTTTCTTTCTTTCTTTCTTTCTTTCTTTCTTTCTTTCTTTCTTTCTTTCTTTCTTTCTTTCTTTCTTTCTTTCTTTTTCTTTCTTTCTTTCTTTCTTTCCTTTTCTCTCTATATCTTTCTTTCTTTCTCCCTCTCTCTCTCTCTCTCTCTCTCTCTCTCTCTATGAGCTCTGCCATGTCACAGAGTCCCAGTTGGGTTCTGGCAGCTATAGCACACCTGTCAATCACACACACATGTGCACATACACTCATGCACTCACATCTGGCTCTCAGGCAGTTTCTCTGACAGTCCCTCCATCTCCATCTTTCTCTTGACACCTCTTTCCCTTTGTCTGCTCTCTCTCCCTCTCTCTCTCCCTCTCTCTCTCCCTCTCTCTCTCTCTCCCTCTCCCTCTCCCTCTCCCTCTCCCTCTCTCTCTCTCTCTCTCTCCCTCTCCCTCTCCCTCTCCCTCTCCCTCTCCCTCTCCCTCCCCCTCTCTGATGATTGGCTATACTCTCACACACAGCCTCAGTCTATTAGTCGTGTGAGGCGTTTTTAAAGCATGATGATGAAAATTTGGGGTGAGAAATGCAGACCCTTTTCAGCCCATCTGCTTTGAATTAACTGTGTATGTGTGTGTATTTTAGGAGCTGTTTGTCCTCACGAGACCCGTACTGTATCTGGCTGAAGACGGGGAGTTGTGTCACTGTGGCGCCAGGACTAAAGTGAGTTACAGAATACAACATCCTGCTGTTAGCCTCTTTACTCTAACCAAGTTACAGCAAGTTTACCGGCAGCTGCTGAACACTGGTCAAAGACAAAACAGATATGAAGCGGAACAGCAGCATTTAATATAAAAATAAAAAGACAAAAAGTACAAAAAGACATGGGATTGATATATTGGGAACAAGCCAAATAGAATGTTTAAATGAATGGATGATGGTGAAAAGAAAATAAGTTCCTTAAGGGTTATTTGGGTATTTAATGGGTTTATTCTACTTACAGTCTTTATCTCGAGGGACAAAACAACAAAAATAATTATTTGATTTGTTGGTTGGTTGCTTGGTTTGTCCAACCCATTAATTTGAATTGTAAAGTGCAGTATTGAATGATAATACAAAAGTCCTTAAAAGGGAAACCAAAATGAATCATTTAATTACCCAAAATGAACAACTGAAATGAAAATCTTGAGATCTTTTATTCAATTTTAGTATTTTTATTTGAAATGAACGTTGAAATTAATGTTCATTTTGGAAAAGCTGGAGAAATATTCAATAATAACAGTAAAAATGGCAGATAATGTAGGATTATATAATGACATTTTAAATATGCATCACGTTTTCTTATAATAGCAAGTGATTTATTATTGAATTGATGTAAAAGTTTAAAGGTTTACGTGTTCTAATGTCCCTCAGTGGGGGATATTTTGCTTGCGTGTTATTGATGCCTTAATGGAAAAGTGCTGTGCCGTGTTTTCATTCACTGCTCTGCTGCATGCCTCCTCAGCTTTTAATTCATGTAATCTAAAAATAATGTGCTTCATTGAATCAATATTAATTATATCTCAACATCTTGCGCAATTCGGGTCTCCAGCTCGGAGCTTGTCAAAACGTTGTGAAGGCAAAGTCTACAGCCATCCATCTTGTTTGAAGGCAAGCATGCCTTCAGGTAGCAGGCTGAAGGAAATGAAAGGGTGTGTGGCATGCCTGCACCTATGCGGGAGTATCGACCCCCACCCTGATGTCATTTATTTGTCCACACAGGACCAAACCTGTACGACACACGCTTCTATTGACCAGCCATAACTTTCATGCAGGGGAGGAGGGAGAAGCCTCAATCAATCCCCCACTCTGTCTGTATGCACGGAATCGAAAGTAATGTTCAGCTCTATGGCTTTCTGCCACCATGCCTGCGTATGCCAAGCCAGCACCTTAGAGAGTGAAACAGTAAGCGAGAGAAAGAGATAGAGCGAGAGAGAGAAAACTGTTAGCTGTTAGCTCTACCACCCAGCAGGCCTTTAGCACCTTTGTCCCGCTGAAACATGGCTGCTACTCTAAATCACTGCGAGTGCTTATTTTCTCATCACAAATTTGGCTGTAAATTGCGGCGCTGAGTTAGTCACGGCATGTTGCAGGCTTGGGTATGCTATCCAAATGTGAGTATTGATCTCTTTAAATAGCACTGCAGAGTTATTGCCTCTAGGTCACATGACTATCTGTGTGTGATATTTACTGTAGGCTCCACTGGACTACTGCAAATGAAACGTGCAGAATGTATTAATGGAAGTTTCATAAAATCCCCGGCAGGCAAACTACAGTAACTCGACAACTTCTTGACTTGCTTGTTTGGAAAAATCTGTTCGCAGTGTGTCAGTCAGATAGAGTTGTCGATAGTTTGTTTCTATCAAGGGTAATATAGTCCTAATATTATGCCACGAATAATGAATTTCCTCTAAACTGCTAGTCTGTTGTGACCAAAGGGATGAGTTTGCCTTTCAATGTTTTCAGAAATATCTTTGATCCCAAGCTTGTACACCTCTGCTGTGCGGTGCAATCTACATGGTGTCACGGCTAAGATAAGCGATAGAGCTTCTGACTTAACAGAGACCTGGCCATGACAGTTGGTGAGCACAGGGCTCAGGCTGGACTTGAGCGATTCCAGACCGAGGCCTCCAGTCGGCCAGGCAAGTCATTCATCAGGGTTAGCAGGACAGTGTCATCTGTACATTAATGATGTGCTGCCTCCTCGCTGACACAACACTGTTATTTATGCTCCCAGTGAAAAGCCTGCACAGCTTTGTCCAATCATTTCCAGCACTGGTCATTACAGAGCGAGAGAAAATAGTTCACCCTCACCCCTTTTCACCTGCTGACTTCTGGGTAATTTATGTCCTTGGCAGGTCAAGTTGTGGTTTAATAGCATCGTTCCTCAGAGGAGAATTCTGGAGATAGGGCTCTGTTATAAGTCTTTGGTAGGATTAAAAGCGATTCCCTGTAAATGTTTTGCATTAAACTAATTTGAGCTAAGAGTAATTGTAAAGTCTGCAGGTGTTAATTTATCACCAGGAACGTGTGGTTGAAGCATCAGCTGTACTCTTACTATTATTTTAGTGGAGATTACTCAGTCTACTATTGTATGATCTTAATGAGCTTTCTGCTCTAGTGTAGGCAGGGTGTGAAGTTCTACAGCTCATCAGTACTGCAGATCATACCACAGCTCTGAAGTCATTGTGCTGTCTGAGAAATGACCTTTTGAGGATGGACACCTTGCTTTGATTTTCCAGTTTTTCGTAGAGTGTTATTTGAAGGTGCGTTGTTTGCTGAACCACATCTGGCTCAATCTGGAGCAGACTCTTTAGGGACCCGCTAAAGATAGCAAGCTTACACACTCAGGCCCACTAGCTTTATGGGGGTTTTGTGTCTTTTGAAAACCTTTGGCTCGCACTCAACAGTGTTACTCACAACATCAGAGACTGAGATAAACTCCATGTGAATACATATTTAGGCTGTTGTTTGTTCTGCAAGGTATGACCCCCCCCCCAAACACACACACACAAGAGGGATCTTGGTCCACTTCTTCATGCACAACTTTAGTACTCTAATGTTTGTGAATGTGGAATTCCCTCTTCTCCATGACTACAGCATCCTAACAGAGGCAATCAGGTCATGGGCTAAAATGCCAGCAGAATAAATGATGCCATTAATCTTCACAAGTTCTCCTGAACCAGCAGCCACAAAACAGGCCTAAAGCATCAGTGATGTAGCTGCATGTATCACAGGGGGTAACAGGTATTTTCCCTGCAGTTCTCTCACCAAACATGCTGATGGTGTGCGAAAGGTTTAGTTCACATGATGCTAATTTTAACATTTCATGATGCTCAGTGAAGTTATGGGCATTTCTCTCTGGCTTCTTTTCTGCAACGCTTCCAAACAGCCAGTTGTTACGAAACCGGAGTTAAACGGTTTATTTTGGAACTTGACAACCACAAAAATCAGCTAAACTGTGCAATTCTCAAACTGTGATCTTTGGAGTCTTTTTCTCAGTGTGCTCAAGTGTCCATTTCCTAGCACATTTTGCAACAGTTTCAGACACATGATGCTTTTTGTTATGGCCCTGTTTTGCATAATGGTATTTTTTAAGTGCTTATGCATTTTCAGATCCATTACCTGCATTGTGAAGGTCAATAGCCATCTGTTTCTTCTGTGTGGAGAGTTGTGTTTTGAAAGGTTTCTCTCACAGTAATGGATGACAAAGGGACTTTACATGTGTGTAATCTCATATTTATACCCAAGGGAAACAACAATGCTCATTCCCTTTGTGATTTTTGATTTAGCATGATGAAAGAATAATTAGCCGAATTGTTTGTCTGCATGCATTTCTGTGAATGTGTGTGTGTAACATACTCGCACCGAATCCATCTTTCTGTCCTGATATTGCATGCATACACTTGTGTAGTTGACAGGCTGCCGCACATTATAAGGGAGCATCATATCATTCTCTCTGTTTCTGTCCCTCGCTCTCTGAGGTTAATGGAAATAGGGGATGTAAATTGTGTCGAGGGAAGAGGGCAGACAGATTGAATATTGAGGACATGAGTTCTTTGTGTCAGCTGAAACAGAGTGTTGCTGCTGTATAACCTGCACTACCTGATTCACTATTATTTTATTTCCCTTTTCTAATCTGCGTAGCTTGTCCTTGTTTGAAAGGAAATGGTGCAGTGCTTTATCAAGGCTGTACTCCTCCAGCAGGCACTCAGGAATTTAACTGCTACTAGGGCTAGGCAATATGATGATATAATATTGGTACTGTATTGTTTGTGGTGTTTCTATAACCCTAAAGTACTCTTTCCCCCACCTCTGCTCGAGTCACTCAGAATGTAAAGTAAGTCAGAGCATGCATGAAGGAAATAAAGCATAATTCACAACATTTGACAGACCAGCCTACTAAATCTAGGATAAATTCGAACATACACTATATTCGAGGGGCTATAAACTGTTGAAGAAAGGACAATATTTACAGTTACACTATTTACTGTCCAGTGTCACGCGAATGAGGATGGGTTCCTTTCTGAGCCTGGTTCCTCTCAAGGTTTCTTCCTCATATCATCTGAGAGAGATTTTCCTTGCCACCCTTGCCTTAGGCTTGCTCATTAGGGAATAAATGTTAGGGAAAAACAGTAACTTAACTTTAAGCTTTATAATTTTTATTCTATTATTCTATACTTCTGTACTGCATTGAGAGAATGTCCACCGCTATACAAATAAATTGAATTAAAAATTGAAATTGTAGGGATTTGCTTATTCATCTACAAGAGCATTAGTGAGGTCAGGCACTGATGTTGGGTGAGGAAGCCTGGGGTACAGCTAATGTTCCTATTCATTAATGATTTTGTTTGCTCATAGTAATTTTCACTCCGTACAACAGATTTAGCTTACCTAGCACTACTGCATCTCTGAGAGTTTTAGATATGTTGTCTTTATCAGTACTCTGGATCTGCTTCTGTTATAGGTTATATAACCTGTGGAGGTTTTGGTGATTTTGCTGGTTTTGGGCCATTATTGCAATAACTATTTTAGCTGCTTTAATACTTTTCATGCTTGACCTAATGCAGCTGATCAGAGGTGGCTGTAGAAAAGTGAATCTCTACTATTTTCTGTAATGGAGAATGTGGCACAGTGATGAAGCAGTTGCAGTACTCATTGTCCTCAGCCTGCAGAAACATTGCAGCTATAGAGCTGTCAGGAAAAGCAGTGAAGCCTATTTTAGGACTTTCAGCATAATTCTAAGCTTGAGTGCACTGTGAAGCACAGTATTGGCTTAGAAATGAGAAAATGACATTAATCATATGGACAGTTTGAAATTAACTATAGAGTAGTCTCACAGGGCCAGATATCATCTCTATACTGCAAAAAAACTGCAGCTGAGCAAGTGGAAATATCTTGAATATTCTAGCATTTTCTGTTATAAGATTACATCAAACCACATATTAGATTATTAAATCTATTTTTAGATATTTGTACCAACTTCCAGCTTTACGTTGTCTTATGCTAGTTGCAGAAATAAATGCTAAAAATGATCTGTTAAAAGATGACTTTTCAAGTAAGAAATAGACTTAATAATCATAAGTTTGTTTAACTGGGTACTTAGATGTCATATTTTGCTCACAATATACAATTGGAGAGACTAGTGAGACCAATGTGTGCATATTATATCATTTCAGAGTACAAAGTAGGTGTGGTGACTGACAACAAATACACAGTACCATGAATAGAAGCCATATCAAATTGCTAGTTGAACATCCCATTCCAGATTTCATCCCCTTTGCTGTATTAATACCTTTCACTGTTCTAGGAAGGGTTTTCTCCAGATTTTAGAGCAGTGCTATGAAATTTAAACATTCAGCCCTAAGAGCATTTATGAGGTGAAACACTGATGTTGGGTGAGGAGGCCTGGGTGCAGTCAGTTTATTGGTGTTCAGTGGGGTTCAGTGCAGGACACACAATTTCTTCCAAGTATCTTCTTCCATTTCTTCATGTATCTCGCTTTGGACACAGGGGCATCATCATGCTGGAACGTATTTGAACCTCTTAGTTCCAGGTAATTGTATGCTTTCAGTTGTGTGGCAACAATTTAGGGATGAATGACATGTAGGTGTTATGGTCTGGTGGCCAAATACTTTTGGCCATATAGAGTGTCTTTGTGTTGTTTGTGTAGAGATCTTTTGCAACACATAAATGGTCTAATAAAACAGTCATTTTAAATGCTTAACTTGTTTGCAGCAGTGTTACACCTCCAGACTGCAGGAAATTAAGATGGGGTTTAGGGAAACCCTGCGCAGTATAGCATTTTGTAAAAAATATATATATATATATATATATATTTTGGTAATATATTTTAAGAGAAATTGCTATTATTTAAATGCAGTTGCAATAAGAACTAATTTTCCTATTGTTTAAAAGAAAAGTTGAATTATGTGTCTGATGTAATTGTACGAAGTCTTTTTGCTCTTTTTTTTTTTTTTTTTATGAAGGATTCCAGTCAATCTAGTAAATTAGTCTTTATTGAAAGACTGACATGTATTCTCATTAGACATTTCAATAGAGGCCTCACAAGACTCTACAGCCCAAATCAACCCTAATTGTTCAGAGAGATAAAATGAGGCGACAAACGCCATTGAGAATTTTTAAAACCGTAAAACACCAAATAAAGGACTTTTGAGCATTTGTACCAGTTCCATTATCACATCGATACGCTTTTCACCAGCCTTCTTTATTTTCTTCCTGCATTCGTTTTAGAAGGACCAGAAATCCAGGATCACTGATTGACTTTTTGAACTGTTGTGCACTAATTTCTAAAGAATAACATTCTGCTCGGTTCTCTGACACCAAGCAAGGGCCAGAATTCGATGGCTTAAACTTTCAAAATTGCACAATTCCGTTGATTCTTGTGGTTGTCAGGTTTCAAAGGTAACTCCTTTATGCCACCTACAGCAACTGTTTATAAGCATTGTCAGAAAGAAGCCCTTCCTGAAAGCATCATTCAGCCTGCAGCACATGAACTTCATTAAGCTCTGTTAAAGCTCCAACTAGCATCAGGTGCAGTGGTCAGATGAGTTCAAAATGAAACTTATTGGTCTTGCATATTAACAGCATAATGCTTGGCATCAAAAGTGGACTGCACACACGAAAGCACCTAACTCTCACCGTAAAACCTGGATCAATGTTGCTTCTGAGTTGTTTTGCACCTGATGGTTATAGGGGCTCTTCTGGAGATTAAACATCATCAGTTCTGCTAAGTACCGTGAGATTTCCTTCCAAAACCTAGTTGCTTCTGGTAGAAGGTTGAGTCTTGGCTAAAGCCAAACATATTCCCACATTAACACTGAAATGGTCAAAGAAACAGAAAAAGCACTGTTTTGCAATGGCTGTCTCAATCTCTGTGTCATTTGACAATGTCAGAGGCAGATGCAAGTGCAGGTTAGAGGTTTTGTTAAAAAAGACTTCATCCAAAGACACTTCCAAAACATGAAGCTAATAAAAAATCCTATAAACAAGAGCAGGCAGAAAGTCAGGTGATCAGCAAACGGTACAATGATTGCAAATTCAACAAGAAGGCAAGATGATGTAGCTGTGAGTATTACTGAAACAGACATGTATTATTACATCTCAGGTGACTATGAACCCGTTAGTGGAGTGTTGTGCTGGGAATTGTAGTCTGAAACAGCCATGTTTATAGACCTTGATGTGTTCTGAGAAGTGGAGTTGCTTGCTGATTCAGGCGCTGACACATGACACTCTGAAGTTGAAATGTACTTAAAACCTGTGGTCTAAATCGAAAAGAGAAGAATTCCACATACATAAACCTAGAGTTTAAGCAGTTTTGCAGGCAGGAATTACCAAAATCTCTCTCCTCAAGTGTCTCCAATCTTGTTAGGCATGGTTAGACATACAGGATAAGATTCAGTGCTGTTATTTTGTCCAGAGCAGGTGGCAAAGACATTCATGTGGGTGCTGATGAGTTTTAATCCAGTTTTCTCTACAAATTACAATCATTTTCCAATTAAAATTCTTTAAAAAGTTAGGAAAACCATGTTTAAATAAAGTCCAATTTAATGTCCTTGAGGTTTTGCGCATAATAAGTATATATTTATTATCTACTTTCATTATTCATAAGAAGTATATTATTTATGAAATATTTATATATGCACATAATCATTTTTTGCTTATTTCCATGAAGGGTGTCATTAATTTTCAAGGACACTGTATGTCATTAATTATGGAGTTTTTACATGGGTACATTCACACGCATGCATAACTTATTAAACTGTGATTTTTGCCTTGCGCAGTTAAATTATTTGCATGCTTGTGTAATTAATACACACTTCGCATGCTTACATCTCAGGCAAACATCAGAAATTAGAGCTATGCCACATGGAACAGATTTTTCATCGTGCGCTCCATGAATCTCAGGAAGAACCCATTTCAGATGTTCCTGTCGAGTGCTTCAGTACAGCACAGGTGTTCTCGCTGCCTCACAAACACACTGTGACTAGGTTTGGAAATAATTGCTGCTAATTGCAATTAATAATTGCAGTCACAATACCATGCCAAATAATTGCACTTGTAATTTTGTAACAGTCGTGCAGCTACAGGGAGCATGTGCGCTCTTTTTAAATGTTCCTTGATTTTTTTATTTTTTTTTTAATTTATTTATTTATTTATTTATTTATTTATTTTTTGAGTGTTTCTTTTCATAATTTCTGCCATCAAGAGAATAAGATGGCTTCCGCAGCCTAACAGATGACTGCATGCATCCTTCCTGGTCTGCCATTCATTTGCCAAACTGCTTCTGCCAAAAGAGTTGACCTTGAAAAGACAGCAGACAAATTGCATTTACCTTTTAGTGCTATTCCAGCTCAGACAGATAGACAACAGGTCTGTTGTCCTGTACTTGACAGCACAGGCAATTAAGGAAGCGAAGGGAAAAAGGGATGATGCAGGTAATAATTCTGTCCTTCTCTCCTGTTTTGTCTCTTTCTCTTTTTTTCAGGTCAGGGTTTGAGCAGGACGTGGAGACTGGCTACTCGCAGTATCCTGACAGCTGCCACGGTGAGCACAATCCCCCAGTGTCCTGATATCACTAGTATATGGCCTTTGCACACATTTATCCTAAAACAACTTAGTCTCTGTTCAGACCTACTGTATCTGGCTACATTACATTTGTATTGTGAATTGTATTGTGTCCCCTACATTAAAAAAAAAAACCCTCTCTTGGTCACCAGTGTTGCCAGGTTCACACTTTTCAAGCAGAACTGAGCTATTTTTAACTGTCCGTCCAGGCCGCTGAGGCTTAATGTAACAAGATGATTATTTTTTTTTCACCTTGGGAATTTTTCTAAATTAAATCCATTAAATCACTTTATTAAAATCACCAGCTGCATAAAATCTCCCCTCATTTACATGCTTCTTCTCTTCGTTCTCAACATAAGCATCACTTTAATGTATAAGCAGTGGCTGTTTGTGTCTGTGTGTATTGCTCTGTTTATTATCACAGCTATTCTATGTTTATTGCGATCAGTAATGATGCGAGACAATTTTAGCAACTGAATAAAATAACTGTTTTAGGAACCCTTTTTTTAACACTGCTGTATTAATGAATACTGAATGAAGTTACCGTTAAATATTCCAGTTCATGTTGCAGTGATGTTTTGATTCTAGGCTTTAAAATAGGGTTTAGAAAATTTAGAGTGTGGCGTTTTATTTTGTATTCAGTCGTCAGACGGCACTGTTATGTTAAACGTTATTATACCTTTAGACAGAATTGCTATTTTTTCAAGCCTATAAGAGCACAAATGTTCCAAAAGCTCAGAAAATAATCAGCAGACATACTTGAAACTGCTGTCTGTTATGTAATATTTGTTATTTGACATTATATTTAGGTTTATAGCCCTGTGCACATTAAAGAGCTATTGTGAGGACCTTTTTAAAATATATATATATAAAATATCCCTCACATCACATACGCGTTATTTTGTTATATACTCCTGTGTAATCAACTCCTGAGCTCCTGACGATTTACTTGTGAATAACAGGGAAAGTGCTGACATCTGACAGCTAAATATAAACGTATGAAATGTTGCTTGACATAGATTGATTTTATTTTGGTTGATTTTGATTTATTTTTGTTGATTATTACTTTTGGACTTAGTTATGAGGTGGTGTAGGGGTGCTTTGATATATATCTGGCAACCCTGTTGCTGAATAAAATGCGATCCTATGAAAATTCCTGATGTAAACAGCTGTCTGTCTCGGCTGTCCACTTGTCCACAGATGCTCATAATAAGTCCGAACAGACTAAACAGACCCATGCACACAACACAAATATTCCAAAAATCTAACCAAGTTTAAAGACGATTAAATAACTCTTGTTAATATTTTTCTTTTTTCTCCCTTAATCATAGATGTCTTGGCAACTACACGAAAGCAGAACCCTGCCTTGGATTCGGCGTACGGTCAGTTAATTTTCCCACACTGCTTCAGATCACACAAACCATGTCTCCATTTGACACGTACATACATTCATCATTCTACTCATCATCTGCTGTTAGTGTTTTATTCCTCACTCTTTCAGACATGTGCACGCATTTCAGCTCCACTGGTTTGTTCAACAGACACCAGGTCCCTTCTTTTATTTAGATAATGTCTACATATTGCTTGTGCATTTCTTATTTTGTTGGGTGACACTCCATGGTTGACTGCGCAAATGCTAGATGTATTACATCGTATTGCTATGATAGGAGCGTAAGTCGATTTACCCCGCTCTCCCCTCTGAAACTACCTTACTACTCGCTTTAGCTATGCTCTCACACTGTTATTGATGCCATCATTCCAGATCAATATGTACAAACACTGAAATGGGCATCAGGGAGCTTAATGCCTATAAAATCAGCCTGCAGGACCGAGTCCTGCCGCTGTAGTTCGGCTGGAATACATGAACACGCTGATTTTTCAGTCACGAATACATTCAGTGTGTAGTGTGTCATCATGGGTGTGGGAAAGAGTGCACTGAGCAATAATCAGCTAATAGTATTTGACACAATTGTGTGTGTGTGAATGCTGCAGAATGTGTCAGCAGAGTTTTTCAGTGCAGACACATTGGCAGGTGGGTCATGACCTCGGAGTTATTGTCCTGAAGCACATCAACAGCACATTGTGACAGACGGACAGCACTGCTGCTGTCTGCCAACTTAACTCCATTCAGCTCAACACACACACACAAACACACACATACACATACAAATACACAATCGAATCTCTTATTCTGTTGGACAGCTCAGAATTACTTACCATACCATATCACTCCAGCACTCACATACTGCACATAAAAAGCTGTTCTGCATTCATGAAGCTTGTTGCAGTCTCTCAGTAAATGTGACGAAGAAAAGACGCAGTCCACCTCCATGCTATAGCATCAGTCAGGGTGAGTGAGGTTGAAAGAGGGTACACTATGGTAGTTCTTTCACTAATTAATTTTGTTCATTGTTTATGCACCCCCAGCTTTTCTAGACCTCCATAAAACAACAGTTTATTTACAGAGTGTTTGATTATTCTCATTCTGTGACAAAGCTTATAGCATAGAGCAATTATTTTAATGCAGAGAAAATCCCCCTTACTGAGCTGAAGCATTACACTCTCTCTCTCTCTGTCTGTGTGTGTGTGTGTGTGATGTGATGCACATGCAGTCCCTTCTGAAAGTATTGGAACAGGCCTTGCCTTTTGTTTTTGCTATGCACTAAACATATTTTGGATTTGAGATCAAAAGATGAATAGGCAATGATAGATCAAAATCTCAGCTTTCATTTCCTGATGTTTCCTGATGTTTACATCTAGACGTGTTAAGCAACTTGGAACATGGCACTTTTCTGTTTGAACTCATTTTTCAAATGGTCAGAAATAAGCCGTGTTAGATTGATTGTTTAAACAAGTAATAGCTGAGAATGTCTGCTCTCGGGGCCTAGGTTTCACCTCTGAAGGCTGTATTTGTTGTTAAAAAGGATAAACCAACATGAATAGATGTCTGTGGGAGAAATGCAAGCTATTTTCAAGCTGAAAAAAGAGAGGAAATTACACAAGAATTGGGCATAGCCAATACAACATTGTCCTGAAAAAGGAAGAAAACACTGATGTACACACAACTAGATATTTAACAGGACAGCTAAGGAAAATAACACAGTTGATGATGAACATTGTGAGAGCTGTGAGGAAAAAATCCCAAACAACAGTCAGCAACAACCTCCCCAGGACAGCAGTGAAGGTATCACAATCCACTGGTTGAAAAAAGATGAGAGCAGAAATATATAGCAACCATACCACATGAAGCAAAGCACTCATCAGTAGTAAGAATTAGAAGACCAGATTGGAATTCACAAAGAAACACAGAGATGAACCAAGAAAAGTTTGGAACAAAAAAAAAAAAACCTCACGATGGTAGCAGAAGGAATTCAAAAGTCTACAAAAAAATATTCTGCCAGTTTACAGAGAAATGCATCTAATCTAATTCATTATGCAGCAAGACAATAAGCCAAAACACACTGCCAACACAACAAAGCACTTCATCAGGAGGGGGAAAAAAATGGAAGGATTTAGACTGGCCAAGTCAGTCACCAGACCTTAACCCAGATGAGCAGCATTTTACCTCCTGAGACTGAACTGAGAACCTTCGACCAAAAAACAACAACTGAAAGGAGCTGTGGTTCAAGCATGGAAAAGCATTAAAAAAAGAAAAGGAAAAAAAAGAAGAGGGAAGAAGATTGGCGAGGTCAAAATTTTATTTTTTAAAAATAAAATATGAAAATAGGTGTAAGAATATGAAAATATAGGTGCAAGTAGATATAAATAAATATATATATAAATATATAAATATATATATATATATATATATATATATATATATATATATATATATATATATATATATATATATATATATATATATACACACACTAACAAAGTGGTATACAGACATATACACATAAATGCAGACATGAACATGAAGGGATGTATGTGTATATGGCATATATTGAGGTGATCCAGTGTTTATCATAATATTTTAAAATTCGAAAATTTTAAATTTGTAAATTAATTTGTAATTTAATTTAGGACTATTTGTTCCAGTCCTTTTTCTCAACTAAACACTGAGGGTGTCGAATACTTTAACACATCTACATGTAAATCCTGTGAAATGAAAGATCATCTCTTTTCTTTTTTGATCATCTTATGCATAGCAAAAATAAAAGAATTGGCCTTTGAGTGCACTCTGTGCTATTTGATGATACAAGCCCAGTGAGTAAAGCTAGCCCTTTTTCACATTTTCACCAGCACATGAAACACATGTTCTGAGTCACCGTCACCACATTTTATCATTCCCCCACCAGTGGTGTAAAGAGCCAGCTGAATGATAAAATATTAAAGTAATAACATAACTCAGCCTTGTAGTGTTGTGCTAGTGTGCCAGCCTCAGCTCCCCGAGTGCGCAGACTCCATTTGCCTAGTACAGATAACACACTGACAGGCCTGATTGGAACAAGTCTGATGAACTGGCCAAAAAAATTATATATATATATATATATATATATATATATATATATATATATATTGCGTGTGGAGCAGGTTTTTATTCTTTTATGGGGACCAAATGTCTCAATTATTTCAACAAAAACTGCAGCTTTTATGTGTTTAATGAGGTTAAGGTTAAGGTTGAGGGTGTTTAAGTCAGTTACTCAGAAGTTAATGGAAATACCACACAAAGATAGAGTTACACATGTGTGTGTGCAGCTGCTGAACTGCCTGGTTACATGGAAACGGTATAAAGGCAGCTCATTAACCACCAGTCAATCTTGGGAGCCCCTCTACTTTGCCTGGGTTCAAGGACACTCACCATTTGAGAACAGGAACTTTACCAAGGCATCAATAATTAAAATAGTCTTGGCTGAAGAATATGGAATTTCTTTCTTTCTTTCTTTCTTTCTTTCTTTTTTTTTTTTTTTTTTTTTTGCTGCTGCTGCTGCTGCAGTATTAAAGATGGGAAGGCCCTCAAAGCTCATCTAAGTGAGTGTCAAGCTTTGTAGTGAAAATTTATGAATTGTACAAATTCAGAATGGAGAGACAAGTGAAAGGAATGTGAATTGAAACATAGTTAGGGATAGATCAAGAAGAAGGATTTCTAGGTGGATTTCTATCAGTTTCTGCTCTAGAAGTGCTTTAAAACCTGATGTACCTGTCCATCTCCATGCACATTTACATTTTACATAAACAGCATTTTGCAGATGCCTTTCGCCAGAGCGACTTACACTTTAATCTAATTCATACAACTGAACAGTTGACGGTTAAGGGCCTTACTCAAAAGCCCAGCAGTGCAACACTAAATCCACTGTGCTACCACTACCACATCTGAACTTAGCTTTTATCATAGACTAGGTAAAACTTAATACTCACCTTAACTTTGTGTTTTTAAACTACTAAACATTTGACAATTAGGACATCTATCCTAATATGTTCAACATCCTCTACAATCTTTAGGTATTGACTCTTGCATCAAATACACTTTAAAACAAATACACCAGAGAGATGAAGCTAGGATGAGATTAAAAATTCAGTAACCTGTCTATATAACAATCAACATAACTAGCTCTGTATTCAGGCAGAAAGAGCTAGGTAATAAAATGCAGAAAAAAAGATTAAGATTGTTGACATTAGTCATTTTGCATCTTTACCATATACACCGATCAGCCATGACATTAAAACCACCTGCCTAATAAAGTGTTGGTTCCCCATGCGCGTCTTGAGGAATGGACTCCACAAGATCTCTGAAGGTGTGTTGTTGTATCTGACACAAAGATTTTAAGGGAGCAAATCCTTCATGTTCTGCCAGTTGAGAGTTGAGGCCTCCTTGTTTGTCCAGCAAAACCCACGGATGCTTGATCAGACTGAGATTTGGGGAATCTGGAGCCCAACTCAACACCTTAAACTCTGTCATGTTTCTCAAAACCATTCCTGAACATTTTTTTGCAGTGTGTCAGAGAGTATTGTCCTGCTGAAAGAGGCCACTGCGATTAAGGAATACTGTTTCCATGAAGTGATGTACTTGGTCTGCAACAATGTTTAGTGAGGTGCTACGTGTCAAAGTAACATTCACATGGATGCTAGAATGCTAAGTTTTCCAGCAGAATAATTTCCCACTCCTTGACAAGCCCCATTGTAATGAAATAATTAATGTTATTCAGCCCTGGTGTTAATGTTTTGGCTGATCTGTGTATTTAAGTTGCATTATCAGTCAATATATTATTCATTACACAAGATCCTGTAGCATCAAAAGCAAGCATCTGTCAGGACAAATGAAACAAATGGATAATTTGATCACCTGACAAATTTGACAAGTATATCTTGAAGTAAATGTGTAACACTGTAAAAATAAAAATAAAAAAACCCACACAGATCCACATCACTTTAAGACCACAGATTTAATATTACTTGTTTATATCAGATGTGATATTATATTGCTGTCAGTGTTACTGTTTGGCAAGTGATGGTGAGAAACATCAAATTCTGCTACAAAGTTTTAATCTATGATCATTTTACACACTGCTGGTTACAGCTTATCTAAAGTGTCTGTATTACAATCCGAATTTTATACAGTGCAAGGTTTAAACAATTGGTTTCACAGTCGCAAAGTGAAACTGTTCCTGTGCCAACAGTTAGTTATTTTGAGTGCACATCTCTAAAAATCAACTGATTCTAGCTGTGTAGAGAGAGAAAAAAAGGGACAGGAGTTGTAGGTCAGATCTGCAGTGAAATGGAGGATAGGACATGCTGTACAGACGCTTTAGGATACGTCTGTGTTTCTTAAACTTAATTAAATTCCGTGTCCTGCTGAGTGCATGCACACTTTTGTGTTTATCTTCCACTCGACGTTTATTTGAGTATTGAATAAATTAAAAGTTTAAATCCGTGTCTTTTTTTTTTCTTTTCATTGTATTGTATTCCTGGGATAGCTCCTACAGCACCTTCTTTGTGCTGCTCTCACTCCCACAATCCCCCTCCAGAGAACATGAATGGGAGACAGAACAAAAACACTTCACACCACTGCAGTGTGAAATCACTGTAAATTACAGTCAAACTTAACATTCTACTGATGCAAGTAGAACAACAATGCGATCCAACAACAGCACCACCGCAGTGCGATCCTGCTGCCAGAGCTATAGTGAGCTTCATTTAGCCGTACACTCTTACTCCTTCAGGGATCTTTGGAAGGTTAATGGTTGTTGCTTTGTATAGGGCTTTTATTCAGCTTTTCTGAAAGGGAAACCCTCTGTTGTAGGGTTTTACAGTGCATAGAACCTTTAGGAATTTCCCTGGGAGGGATGATTGACGCTAAACAGATGTGACAGGAAATCATTTTAAGATATTACAAGAATAAAACACAGCCAGCTCGTTCATATGGATGGCTTTCAGCAGTGAAAAGTAAAAGTGATGTTTTTAATTTGTTTTATCTACTTCATTTTTTTTTTTTTTGCTGCATGCACACAGAATGTTGACATAAACACTGTTTTTTTATTTATTTACTTTTTGTTCTGTTAATATGATGCACTTAAAGGACTTGACTGACTGGTTACTCTGTTGCCCCTTCCAACACAACCACAGGAAAGACCTCACCCACAAGCGCCAGCCCAACCATTCAGGGACCAGCTCTGCCTAAAGGGCCAAGTGTCTCTGAGAAAGGTACCCGCCCTGCGGAGGGGGAGCGGGGAGGGCGGGGCTCCCCTGGCTTGGAGCCAATCAATGTGGAGATGGAGGGTAAGGGGGCAGCGAGAGGCTCTAAATCTGTTATCTGTCTTCTCCAATTTCTTCAGTTTGAACTTTCTTGCGCTGTACTGGATCCTGCTGTGTGGCCCTCAGATTTACACACACAAACACACACACATAATAATTAGTCTTTTTGTTGCCAATTTATTTATTTTTTTTAAACATAAGAAAGGCTTCACAGCTCCCGGATTAATAATGGCTATTAAAAAATAAAAAAAAAAGCTAATGTGGAGTTAAAACAAAAGTTTTAGAGAAAAATGCACCCTACCCTGTGTAATAATTAAAAGAAAAAGGAAAAAAAAGATTTAAATAAAGTAGAGTGTTTGTGAAACACTTAATAATTAGCCAGTATCACGAGAGGATGCGTTTCAGCTAATTTCTTTATCTATCAATTAAAGATTTAATATGCAGCATGCCGACTTCCGCAACTAAATCCTGCTTTCTCTACTGAGTATGCAACAATTGATGCTGTCTGTGAGCTTCCAATCTATATTTATTGCTTAAATTACATCTAATTATTGATGCACTGTGAAAGATGATAAACCATTAAAACCCCAAAACAGCAATTTCCCTCTTCTTTTCATAATCCATTATATTCCTTAATGTGTTGCGTTTAGCCATTAGGGTGCGTTTTTTCCCATGGTTCCTGATGGAGCTCCTCTACTGTGTGAAGAGGAACTCATAAATCCTGTTCCTGCTGAGCTCTGTGCCACTCTCATACACTCTCACTGTTGCTGCCATGATCATCCACTCAACCCGTAATGAGAATGCCAGCAACAAATAAATAAGCCGACGGGCACTGGCTAATAAAAAAAAAATAAAATAAAAAAATACCCAAGTTGGTGATGATTGGGTGGGTGATGTGTTTCAGCAGCCGAGCTGACACATTCAGCATGAATGTCAGTATATCAGTATGCCAGAAGCAGAAAACTCAGAGTGAAGTGATCGTGAACACTATACAGTAACTCTCTTATTTTATCAATTTCACTTATTAAAGAGTTTCTGTTCAGTTCTGAAGGTGATAAAGTTCTCTTTATCCTGCCGTTTTAGCCTGTCTTCGTCTTCACCTATCGGATTCCTCCATCTTTCTCACACTTTCAGTTTCAGCCTAAAGAACTGAAACTGCGTACTATATATTAGAGAAAATATACAGCATACTGTGCATTAGAAAATCATTAATGGACAAATAGAAAATCTCTGAACACTATTAAAAATTGCATGACACCCTGCTTGAAATCACACATTCATTGAATGAACAGAAAGTGAAATAAGGCATAGGTCTCTGCAGTAGAAATAGAATCCGAGACTATAGATTAGAGGCTCAGGAAATAGCGCAGTTTGATGCATGTATAATATGACGTGCGTTCCTCATTCCTAGTTTCAGTCTGGGCTATTATGTGTAAAAGCAGTAAATTGGGAGCACAGGTTAAGGTCTGCTTTACTATTATACGTTCCAGACACCCACCTGGGCTATAATATAACCCACCTATAACCTATAATGATGCCTCAAGTTCCAGTAGAAAGGAAACTTGCACCAATTACTGCCCAGAGGTGTCTGGGGCTTGTATCAGCTACCACAGCTATTTTAAACACACTCACAGGCCATTTATGAATTCAAATGAAGTGAACCGGGTTGCGCTGAAGACTCCTGTCCTCCGATAATTTGTGCGTGTGCAGGAGGAGGCTGGACTCATAATCGGGAGCAGGATTCTTGTGTCTGGAGCTCATTAGACTGAGAGAGCGCAGAGGACACCGGACATGAACTTGAGCTGAACTGTTAAAAAGCCTCTTGGCCCTGTGGTTATTAATACCTTTTGAAAAAGAAGAAAAGGTGAAAGAAAAAACAGACACTGCAGGTTTTCTCTCTTTTTTTTTTAATAGCATGAGTTAGTGACTTGTTTTGCTGTCCCAATTTCTACTGTATTAACTGTTTACAGCAATGTACGGTAATGAAAACACACACCGAGCATAAAAGGTAATGGTTGCTGTCATCGACACAGTAAAACACAGAGTGAACTGAGGGTCCACACAGTGTGTAATCCAGGTAATGCGCCTGTTCTTTCCAAACTTGATGACCGCCTCCTCTCCTCTCCTCCCCATCCCTGTCCTCCTCACTCTTTCCGAGCTCTTTGCGGAGTAGCGTGCTGTTAACCCGCCTCGTGTTTCCTCTAAACTAAACGACCTCCTTCTGTTCAGCCCTCAATTCCTCTTCTCCTCGACTCCCTTCTCCCTTATTGTGTGGTAAAGTAAATCCAGTGCTGAGCCAAAGAAATGTAGAACTCCAGTCGAGCTCTAGATTTCAGAGCAGGCATAGAAACCGAATGTCCTTCATTCTACCTCTATGCAAGTGCAACACAGTTCAAATCCTACACGCTTCAGCTTGACAATGCTGGAGCTAGAGGTAAGTTTGGGTTTTTTTTCCCCACTCTGGGCTGTCGGTGGAGAACAGGGTTAAAAGCACTGCTGTAGAATCTCCCACACCTGTAGGCTGCCCTGCTCCCGCCATATCCTGCACGCTTCTACACTTCTGCTCGTTTTGGTTTTTACGTTCTGACTGATTGGCATTCTTCCTCCAAGAGGACCAGCCCTGCTTCTTTCATTAGCTGTGCACTGTGGGAAAGCCAGACACATGACCTGCATGTGCCTAACACTTCCCAATTGTTTTTCCCTCCTTCTTTACAAGTATGCGCCATAATAAAGAAGAGATGCTTTTGTGGTGTTCCTGCTTTCTCAGTTGTTGAATATATATATATATATTCTTTATTGAGTTACTGCATGCATAATGCATCAAACACTGCATGAACCTTAAAACTGTTGTGATTACCAAAAAAAAAACCTTTGGGGTTGTCGTGTTGCGGTTTGCTGACAGAGAAGGTATACACTTTGTTATTTAATACATCAGAGCTTTTACGATTGTAGAGACCAACTCAATCACAAAGAACGTTTATTAGTTCTTCATGTATTTCAATCAGGCCGTTCACTTGTGGATGAAATTCCTTGAGGTGCTCTTCTTACAAATGAGAATCTCTTGCAGGATTGTAATTTTCTTTCATCCTGACATAAACAAAGCAGAACTCATTTTGCAAAAAGTGGAGTGGAGCTAGGAACAGTGAATCTCTTTGAGGATTGATATGTGCTGATTTTCTTTTTAATCTTGGGGCATAAAAAGATTTATTGTTTATAGTAAACCTAGTAAAAATAGTCAAATTATTTTTCACACAAATTTAATACGAGTCTGTGTTTGTTTACGGGTTATGAGAGTGTGTGTGTGAGCAAGAGAGAGAAATATAATGTGTTACTGAGAGAAAGAAGTCATTCCAGGTCCTCTAGTGATCTGTTTAGTTTCTTATTATAGAAGTAGACAACCTTGTGGCTGAGATGAGTTAAGTATTTTTTTTATGGCAATAAAGAATAAAGCTTAAAGAGAATCTCAATGAGCCGTCAGTGCCAGGCACTGCTCTGTGTCTGAGAACCAGCGAGAGACATTAGCGAGAGCCGTTTAATGTGCTTTTTAACATTCCAGTTCTTTTTGCCTTTTGTTTGTTTTCTTTTCGGTCCAGTTCAGTTTCACACTGCACAAAACCAGAAAGCATTTCCTGAGGTGTGTGTAGAAAAGGACAGGGCTTGGAAACACAGTTGAGTATTGGGAGTATGGAAAATACAGAGCCAGTGCTAAATCATTTATAAATAATGACATCAGCAGCTTCGTGAACTGAATCCAGCATTTCTTCAAGTCAGAATATAGCCAGATCCAAATTATAGTTTGCCTTTCCAATGTAAAAAAAAAAAAAAAATGCTGCTCATAAGTAACAATAAACAGCATGTTTCCTTCACATCCTGCTGTTGGGTCAAATCAGGGTGATTTGACTTAGTGCAGTCTAATCACGCTCAGGTTTGGTTAGAAGCAGCGTGGTTGTTTTGGCCTGTATTTAAGCCTGATTGCTGCTCTCAAACCTTACCCAAACTGCACCGCACCAAATTCAGCAGGGATCAATTCAGATTGAGGAAAACGGTGGAGATAAAAGTAGGTATTGCCTCAGTAATAAATGAGAGACAGAGATTGTTAATTGTTCAGTTAAGCAAACTTAAACGAACTTACTTGTTCCTACTATATAAACATGAAAATCCATTCATTATCAGCCTTCACTTAGACTGAAGTCTATAAGAGAGGCTTGACATCCTTTCATCCTGATGGTATATGGTTAGAATGGATTTCAAAAAGAGTGGATGATTGTACAGACTCTGTAAGCACACACTTCCGAGTGTGAAGGATGTGATGAAGTGGTGCTAGTGCCGGTGCCAGTTAAGTGTTCTGTATTATACAGAACCGGACAGGCGATGCATTGTTGTGAATTGTACTACAACTCTTTGTGAAATGCAGTTGTCTGAGAACGACATTTAGACCTCACCTAATAAAGATGCTATCAAGTTGTGAGAGTAGACTTGAACTTGAAGAATAAAGGTGACATAATGTCTTTCAGTGATGCCAAATTTTTTTTGTCTGATTGATGGATCAAAAAACTAACATAAGCAGTATGTGGAAAACCTGTGTCTTGAAGAATGATTATTCTCTCTACTGAGAGAATAAGTTTAAACAATCTCCAAGGTTCTTTATGGAACTGAAAACTGCTCCTCGATGGCATTGTTCTAAAGCACCCGTTCTGGCACCTATATTTTTAAGAGTGAGGACAGCAGGTGGGAATTGGAATTGGTTGTAAGTAACATTGAAGAGAAAGTTGTGTGAAGCGAAAGCGAATGGGCGGAAGTATTATGTACGTGTTTAATAATGAGATTTGTGCTATTTTACACACCTCATGCACTCTCACAACACAATTCCTGCCAGTTGGCTTTTATTTATTTCTATTTTTAAGACTTTTGCCATTAAAACTGTGTTCCCAACTGTCACACTCCAAATTAGCTCTTACAGAGATCTCACTTCTCGCTATCCACAATGACTTCCCTCTCGCTGTTATCAGGCTTACGTAACAGAGTTTTTTATCTATTCTTGTGCTTTCTATTTCCTACCATTAGAACAGATTCTGCTTTACAAGGGAAAGAGAGAGAGAAAGAGACTAACGCTCATCTTGACGACTTGTCGGTCCATCACTGTCTTCCAATTCCCTGTTTCTTGCACTCCTCCACTTCCCTTTGCCCCTCGCTCCATCCTTTCTATTCTGTTTGCACTCTCTTACCTTTTAGCTTCTGTTCATCTGTTCATCTTTTTCCCCGTCACTGACTCCTCCCTCTCGCTTTCCGCTATCAGATGGACTATAATGTGGCTTTCCATGTTCTTCACACATTTCTGTTATCTTTAGCTTTGTTTAACAAGTCGCACAAACATATTACACAAGTGCCAAGAATTGCCTCGTGTATAAACAAGTTAACACTAATGATGATAATAAGGACAAACAAATCAGCCTAAAGGAACCCTAAAGGGAAAAAAAACATATGTATGATCTGCCAGAATATTATTTATTTTATTTTATTTTATTTATTTATTTATTTAGGTGTCTTGTTGAGATTAAAAAACTTTTTTTTTTGTTTTGTTTTTTCAAAGCATAGCTGCCCTATTTAATTTAATTTAATTCAGTTTCATTTGTAAAGTACTTTTTAACATTGGACATTTCCCAAGAGGCCACAAGTTCAAGGCACATACAGAAAAAGCAGTCTTACAAAAGCAGCATTTACAGAAGGAGCCAGCTCCATTTCCTTTAAAATTGATTTGAATTCTCTTGGAGTAACAATCTAAATTAAGGTTATTTTCTACAGTTGCACGGGCTTCCCCCCCCCCAGACCTGTCCTGACAATGCAAACAGCGAATTAAAGCTTGCTTTGAGAGTGTATCCCATTGATTATGAGTATTTAAAAGAGAGAAGTAAAACTAGAGGTAACCCAGTGAGTCTGCTTGCACAGAAAAAAAAGTTGCGCACTTCTGTTACAATTACAGGATTTTGTGCTATCAAAACAAATCATAAAAACCTGCAATCACAATGTATCCAGAGTTAGAATCTTAGTGGTGTGTGGTGTATTTGTAGCCCATAACAAATATTAAAGCACAGTGATATACACTATGTGCTCAAAATGAAGGAGTTATTCATAGAAAGGAAGCCGAATTCCACCATTTTAACAAAGTGATTTAAGTTTTTAACAGTGGGTCTAAATTATGATTGGTGAATAATATAAGGTTAAAAGGACAGCATGTTAGCTGGTGAGCCAAATGTGAACAACATAAGTATCTGGATTTAGTACCCGAGTCTGTTTGCTCTGATCAGACTGGAGAATGTCAAACTCAGGCTGCAGAGTCTCAGGGGTTTGAACAGCTGATGAAGAAGCTTCACCTTATTGTACATTGTTAGTGTTTGGTGCACCTGGGTTAATGCAAATGGTCATAAAACATTCAGATTGTCAGTTGTTTGCCAGAAAATGAGGTTGCCATTTGTGCATCATGTCCAAGTAAATTACACCATGGACACTGCCTTCTTCCAGGGTGCAGAGGCCCGAATGTCTGGATGAGTTGGTCAGTGAGCACGATGGAACACTGAGACACTTTGACTGGTCTGCAAAATGTCCAGACCTCATTCTCAGAGAATACTTGAGGGATTATTTGGAAGAGCGAGTAAAACATCAACAGGCTCCACAAACTCTAGCTGACCTGCATGCCCAGACAGTGGAAAAGTGGACTAAACTAAAATTGACAAGACACTGGTGGCATTCTTACCTAGCAGGATTGGTGGTGTTATTACGGCAGACGAGCTGTCTTGTTTTTTCCTCCAGTGAGCCTACATGTTTTCGGATCGTAAGCCAGATCTTCCATCGTGCTTTAGCGTAAGCTACCTTAAACTGCTACGCCTTCAGGGACTGTTTACCGTCTCTGTACCAGTGTGAGGGTGAGTGGGACAGCATTTATCTTTTATAGGCATCTGCTCAGCCTTGGCTGAGAGTCAAACATGTTTTGACAATTTATGCATGGAGCAGATAAGATTTGTCCCTTCTTTCTGCCCCCTAGTGTGATACACATACTGTACACATGCATCAGGAATGAGTCATTTCATCACAGAGCATGTGGTAGCCCTCAGAGCTCTTCAGGCTCTCTGTGTGCGTGTGTGTGTGGTTTAGAGCCCTGCAGAGGCTTGGTGAGTCAGAGCCAGAGACGGAAGATCTCCATTATTCATAAATTCCTGTTTTTCAGTCAGAGTACCAGTGTCTAACCAATGTTCAACTAGCAGAGGTTAGATAAGAAAGCGAGAAAAAGCAAATCTCTGTTCTTTCAGTTCTCTCAGCAGACATAACACTAGTTGCTATAAAGTCCTACCTTTTTTTTTTCTACAAAACATTGAGCTGTTGAAAGGTAAAACAGCCAAAAAGAGAAACATGCTCTGTGGGAGCAAGTCTTTCCAACTATTTCCTGACCTACATAATTCTTCTGCCAAGTAGTGAGGGCGTATGTGAGTGAGAGGGAAGAGAAAGGTAGGGGAAAGTGTTCTTTTGCCACAAGGCAAGCCGGAATATTGCAGAGTTTATTTTGCCTCAACTCTTCCCTGTTTGCATCTACAAACAGCTGAAGAAAAACATTTAGGAGAAAAGCTTTCCTCATTTGATAGCGAGCGAAATGCCATGCTCTACTCTCTTAATGTGTTTGTATTGATGCCTGGAGGAAGATTATCTTTTTTTCCTTGTACCCCAAACTTATTATGCATTCATAATTGCGCTCTTGCTTGCAGCTGCATGAAAGTACAATAGCACTTTGCTCCCTCCTCCTTCTCTTTTTTCCTCATTCTCTCCCACATTTTCTTCCTCCCTCACCCACCCACACTGCCACTATACCGCCTCTGTTGTATTTACCTGCTGCCGCATTATGAAGTAAAGCAGGTGCACAGCTCCCGCTGGCTTTAGCACAGGTCCCAGACTTTATACATCCGCATCCCTTTCAGCTGTGTTTAACGTTCTAACACTCTGTACCATCTCCAGCCTCACCCACACTTTATTATATAAAATGTTTTCCATGGAACTTTGTAAATTAGTTTACCACTTTTTATCCTTGCAAATATTTATTCTTTATTAGCATGCAGGTTCGAGGGTCTTTTTCTGCAGAAAACATGCTAAAGATCCACATTTCCTTGACCTTGAATAAAGAAGACAGACATCTGTGGAAACAGTGGAATTGCAAATAGAAAAGAATTTGCTAATTAGCGCAGATTTCATGGGGCAGAAATCTCACCTTTGCCCTGTGTCTGTGAAGCTCATTAAAATAATAAGGCGGTATGGCATAGCAATGTCTTTTACATTTAAGTTTTATTCAAATAATTGAGACCATCTGTCAGAAGTGTGATGGAGTAAATACATTTAATTGTTTTTTTTTTTATTAATGTACTATTTGTAGGTTAAGGTAGTCAAGACTGTTTATTTTTTGGCAAGAAGAGCACAACTAGTGCTTTATTTCTAAGCTCGGCTTTAATGCACAGTGAGGTTTGGATACCCAGTAGTGCTCATCTTTATATATAAATCACACGTTAAGCTTTACTAGTCACTAGAGTAACACCAAACACGTACACGACTTATAGCATTAGATCTTCTGCTGCTGCATTGAACAGCTATAAGTTTGAGCAATAACGTTGTGTGATGGTCTTGCCAAATCAATATATAATGACCACTGTCCTGCTCTACTCTTATGTCATGAGATTTTGCCTCACTCACTTTACTGTGTTTTCTGTATTGCTCTCTCTTCAGGAGTCCGTCGTCCTCCTGAAGTTGACAAGTCCAACCACAGTGTTCACTACACTCTGCTAATAGCATGTGTGCTGGTGGCATTCGTCTTGGGTGCCTTCCTCTCTGGCTTCCTCGTCTCCTGTTACTGCAACTACAATGTAAACAAGACTAAGAGGTTGGCAAAGGACCCCGAGGCTCCCATCCCTCACGCTCTGTCTCTGCGTAGTCTAGCCAAGCTGAATGGCCTTCTGGAAAACCAGGGCAAGGATGAGAAGCTGGAGGTAACATCTCCGAAGCTCTATAACTCCTTCTTCCAAAATGGGAAGGATCATTCAGGTCGGAGACATGGCCACCATGGTGTTATGGCAGAGCTGATCCATCCTCATCACCACCACTCCTCAGAGCTGTCCGGCCTTCCCACACCTGATTCGACACCAGAACTGCCGATCAAAAGCATGAAGGCCTTCAAGAACCAGTGGGAGAAGAATCAGAACTGTAACAATGCCAAAGAGCCCAAGTCTCACAATATGGCAGGGTCCAGGCCCAGTTCTGGAATTCCTCAACAGGTCTTTCCCTTTTCCCATGGGCTGGCTAGCCGACAGTCTCTGGGTGGTCCTGTGCACCTGGAAGAGCGCAAGATACACAATGCAGAGCGCATCCCAAGTCAGCCGCAGCACTGCTACCCACACAAGATTGTGGATGTGACCTCACTTGATGAGCTTCTCAAGCATATCCATGAGATTAATGTCACAACTGGGAAGGGTCCCTCCGTGCTTACCTCATCCATGTCAGCTAACTCAGGCCAGATGGCATTTGCAAACCGCGTCCAGCCACAGATCCCTGAAACGGAGTCGGCTCCCTACTACAGCTCCTCCACGCTGCCCAGAGACAGCCTGACACGTCGCATGGATGTGCCACCGGAGATGCCCTCTCAGCACCAATCGACACTGGAGAGGGTTTCACGCCACAACTCCCAACGCCACTCTCTCATGTCGGCCGGAGGAGCTGTTTGCCGAGAGCCAAGCTTTAGCCGTCGTTCTCACCATCCTCCGCTTCTCGCCCGGGTCAACTCCACTGGCGGCTGCGATGCACGTCACCCACTCATACCCAATGGCTACCTGACGCGCCAGCACAGCTACAGCGAGCAGCCCGAGCTCCAGCGCGGAGCCGTGGTCCGTCGCACAGCCTCACTGAAACCTGACGTCCCTCCCAAGCCACTCTTTATCCCTGCCACCTCACCTGTAAATCAGGCTGGGAAGTTCAACTACTGAGCTCCCGTGAACTCCTGACTTGCACTTCAGAGTGTGTAGACTGAAAAATCTACACTTGTTCATACAGCAAGACTAGACTCCAGTCAAGGTTGCTTAATTCTGTCTATGGGCAGCTTTTGAATAAAATGCTGCACATCACCGAAAAATGGATTCAGTCAGGAGGAGAAAAACAAAAAAAAAACTGCAATAGAACTGATAATGACTGCCCATGTTGTCAACTTCACATTTGACATTTGAAGACTCTTTTTCTTTCTTTGTGCCTCATGAATATTTGTACCATATTGGTATTGCTCAGCTATTTGCTTATAGAAGGTGAGGAAGTAGAAGAGAATGGAACAGTGCCCATCTTGTTCTAGGCTGCCACTGTGTTGAGTGTTGCTTTTCAGTGTTCTCCTGAATTCTTGGTTATGGTGTTACTAATTTTAAGGCTGAGACTAACCTAGGCTTGAGCCTTATCCTGATTCTGATCCTGATTCTGATTCTGATCTCTCCCGCATTGAACTATTTTGTTGATGTGATGGACTGTATCAATCCCAGTTCTAAACGTGTATATATATGCATGTGTGTGTATATATATGTGTTTATATTTACACAGTATATGTATGCATATACCTAAACAGTATATGTATTCTGATAAAATGGATGATCACCTCTGAAAGTAGCTCTTTGCCTTATTTTGACAGGTAAACCTGCAGTGGAATTGCCCTTTCATTATGATTTTTCCCTACAAATACTAAATCTCCTCATAGAACACATGAGCAATAACATACCCAGCTGTATTAACCTAACTTTTGCAACAGCACTGCCCACCTTTAGAGTGTCCTAGTGGGGGAAAAAATAAATTAATATTCAATTTCTTGCTAGGCCTGTTTACAAACGGGATGAACTGATCCCTAATTTAGTGTTACGAATATAGATGTATGTTGAAGAAATGTAATCCATCAGGCTCATGAGGTTATCCAAAGCGATATGTCTTTTAAGCTCTCCTAAAACACGAACACTATGCTCTGGTTGCTCTGATGCAGTTTAAGCCACGCTGCAGATGATTCAGTGTAAATTTCCTTCTCAAAGACTGAGCTTAAACTGTGAAAACTGACCCCTCGTGACAGAATGCCAACTTAACCCCTCTGATCTGAACTTATTCCTATTTTCATCATGTTCAAATGTGTTTTTATCATTATTAACTCTGTAGCTGTTTGGTGTAAATATAAGAACAATAACTAGCCAAATTCTGTTTGTGTAAATTTGTGCCTTATTTAATATGGTATGTTGCTACAGGGAGCGTGTAGGGGAATGCAACGGAGAGAAGAGAGACGCTACTGTTATCATTTAATTTGCCATTTTTAAAAAGGAAAAAAAAAAAACTTTGGTGTCTGTATGTGTCATACATATATATACATATAGAATATTGTAGATTTATATTTCTATTTAGACACTTTTAATATTCCCTTACTGTGTGAAGCTGTTCCTTTTGGATCTGCAGCTGCCTGGTTTTTATAGTTCACCAGTTTGTTCCAGTCCTTTATGTATGTGTGCATGTAAAGCAATGCATTGCACAAGAAAAAAAAAAAAAACAAACAAAAAAACTAATTGCAGGAACAGTTGGTGTGAAGATTTCAGATTTTAATTTAATCCAAAGGAGCGAGTTTTCGTTCAGTGATCATTGGATCTAGCCAAAAGCAAAAAGTGTGTGAACTTTTCTGAAACATAACACTCAAAATAGAAAAAGCAGCTGGTTGGGTTGTTACTGTGTGAATGAAGTGTGTGTGTGTTTGCGTGTGTGTGTGAGTGTGTGGTGGCTGGTGTTCAAACACATTTCTGTCTTTGCTCCACTGTTACACTGAACAGTTTTCTCTGGTTCCCAACTCGAGGATCCCCCCCCACCCCACCCAAATCCACATGTCCCAGAGAATTCTTGGTGCTGGTCTGAAATCATTTTCCTATGAACACTTGAATTCATTTCTAAAGCCAGTTGCCCCAGTAAAAGGTACCACAAGTATGTTGCTCCTCCATGTTACACCAAATGCAATGCCATGTTTTATAACCAGCTGATGTATAATATGCAAGATACATTACAGGAGTAAGAAATGGTTTCATAAATTTATTGAAATGAAGTTTGCCGTTTCAGTAACATCTATGAGCGAACAGGACAGGTCTTCTACCTGGAGTCGGAATGATTTCCTTGAATTGCCATTATGATTATGAAGGGAAGGGAATGAATGATGTGTCTGCTTTGTTTGCTTCAATCGCTGAGGGTTTTGTTATTGCACAGTGTAAATAAAGAGGATGGACAGATCCTGAATGCAGAACTCTGTTCTTATTACTGCAACAGGAAACGTTCCTCTGCCTCTGCTTTTATTGAAGACCATTGTATTTTACTTATAATAGAAATAAATCTGAAGATCTGACATGCATGTTTTTTGGGCCGACTGTGTAATTTCATATATTGGGTTTTTTTGTTGTTGTTGTGGGTTTTTTTTAAATACTATGTGTAACTCCCGTGGTGCGCAGTTGAATTCAGCTATTGACAAATCAGAAGTATTTAAAATAAATGTGTCGACATACGTGCTTAAAGGTTTTTAAAGAAAAAAAAAAAAAGAGGTTGGTAAAATGATGTTAGGAAATTGTGTTTTTATGCATACTCAGTGTGCATATGTGAAATACAGTTGAAAGTTTCATAGCACATGTAGCACATCATCAGCAGTGTTTTTGCTTGAGAAGGAATTAGTGAAATTTTGCTGTCTAGAGCACGAGGTGAAAAAAATTCATCTCAGCCAAAATGCTGTTTTAAATTTCAAGCTTTTGTTCGTCTGCCACTTTTTTTTTTTTTTTACTTCTTTTTTTTTTATCTTTTTTCCAAAAATCAGATGAGATTAAACATCAGATTCCACTTGCTTCAAGATCTGCAACAGTGGCAGGGATCATCAGACTGTGCTGTATTACATCCTGCTGGAAGACGTCGTTTTTGCTATTATTTTAGTTATAAATAGACATGATTAGTGCACTAATACACCTAGAGCTCGACTTATTTCATATGATTCCAGTATCGTTCGCTTTGTGTGTTCTTTGAAATATCGATATCGATATCATGGATACATTCTCAAGGTTTCTGTCTAAAGGGTTTTATTTAAGTGGGTGGCTGGACATTAAGTTTCCAGTTTGTCGGAAACTGAATTACATGAGCATTATTATTATTATTATTATTATTATTATTATTATTATTATTATTACACACTAATACTTGTTTATTCACATAAACTAGATGTGATGAAGCTCAGCTTTAAGTTCTAAGCTCTCAGTATATCCACTGTGTGCTGTGATCAGACCCATTCCACCATGATTAATACTGAGGTGGTGAAATGATGAAGAGAAATTTCCTAACAAGAATTTGAAGTTAATGTTGCTGCTTTATCGTTGCTAAAAACACTGAACTCTGAAGCAAATAATTCATAAATATATTTAGAAATGTTCTGTAACAAAAGGTCTAATAATGAGCTGTTTTCGCTTTCTGAAAGCTTGTACTAAACTGTGGAACTGCAATATTAACCACAGTGGCTGTAGCCAAAAAACTCTCAACTGCAGCAAAAAAAAAAAAATGTTAAACCCCAGTTATATAATAAAAAATAAACAAGGGGACGAAAATATCCCAAATTACATTGGACTTCAATTCTGAAAACCGGGTTCCAAGATACTGTACAAGCAATATTACACAACTAATTCAGTTTTTCTGACAGATGTATAAAAATACTCATGCCCACTTGTATACACTCACTGGCCAATTTATTAAGAACACCCGTACACCTTATAATTGATTACATTTCACAAGCAACACAATGTATAAAATCATACTGGTTTGAGTATTTCCAACCCTGCTGATTCTCTAGCATCGTATAACATCAACTGAGTGGCAGTTCTATGGGTATAAATGCCTTGTTGAGAGTGGTTAGTGGTCAATGAACAAAATGGTTCAAGCTGACAATAAGGCAGTGGTAATTCAACCACTTTTTACAACCGTTGTGACCAGAAAAGCATCGAACCTTGAGGCTTCTGCAACAACAGATCATACTGGGATTGACTCCTCCCAACTAAGAACCAGAATCTGTGGCTACAGTGGAACAGATGAAGATTGGAAGACCAGGTGAATTTGCTACAGACTGATAATCCCTGGAGATCAACAGTTTCATAAATAGTCTGGCCTCAAGAACTTTGCCATGGTCAATGTACTTGAGTCACATTTTTCCCTCATTCTGATGTTTGATGAGAATCTTAATTAACTGTAGTGCTTGACCTGTAACAGCATGATTTTATGTGTTGATGCCACATAATTAGCTGCTTATTTATCATAATTGCATGAATGAGCAGGAGTGCATGTGTTCCTCTTAAAGTGGCTGTAAATATCATTAGAAAATGGAAGAGTGAGTATCACTGAACATTCTGTCAGTTAAAATGAGGTTAACTTCACAATGCTTGTAGGCAATGCTGGTAAATCTGGATGGCAATTCACTAAATGCTTTCCCTGAGTGATGTTACTGTCTTGTTACCTTTATATATTTGGGGTTTTTTTTAGTCAGAGGTGGTGCTCATGCTGGTACACGTTGCCTGAAAAGGGTGTTAACTCACAATTGCATATGCACACATTCACTCACACACACAGGTAATTTAATGATGCCAATCAGCCTACAATGCATGCCTTTGGACTGGGGAGGAAACTGGTCTACTCAGAGAAATCCCCAAAAGCACAGGGAGAAAAGGGAGGAAACAGAAATCAAACCCCATATCCTGAAGGTGTGAAGAAAACAGGCTAACCATGAAGCCATCATGCCCCCTGATTGATAATAATAAATATCATTTCTCCATTTACAGTGAAATATAGAATGTCCTTGCTGAGACAGTTTCATTTTTTTCTGTTTTTGCTGTTTTTACTTGTCACATTGCTGACTGCACCAGAAAAAACTACAATCCAGAAACAAATGGCATTTTTGCTAGAAAGAAAGAAACAATCATTAGATTTTTCTGGAACAAGTCTCTCCTGTCTCTTGCACTGCAGCTAGATCTCCTAGTGTCACAGCAAACCTTTCAGATCTCACACATTACATGAATGCCAAGCTTGCACAGAATTTTAAAGCTTTACTTTTAAAGTGTGTTGCCTTGATTTTAGTGGATTGGTTGCTGTGGTGCAGTGTAAATGGCTGAGCACTCCCACAGCGTTACATAAATTAGCCAATGAGATGCGCAGGCAGCTCCTGTAATTGGTTAGTATAGTGTTACAGTGCCGCTCGTGTCTTGAATAGGCATGAAAAATGTACAAGTGAAAGTTAAGTGATGCACAATCATATAAAACTACATTATGTGATGTTATCTCATGATATGGCTTCATAAACCACCACGGTCTATAGAATGTATGTCATTTCAGCATTTCTGTCAGAGTCATAAAATTGAGATTAAGATTTCTACACCTATCATAACTTGCATGGTAGCTACTCATAAAACCCGAGCAGTAATGATGATGAACAAATGTTTAGTCCTGTACGTAAAATGCAAAATGCATTTGAGAGACAGAAATCTCACCTTGCTCTCCTCTCCTCTCCTCTCCTCTCTTAGGAACTTGCATTGTTTTTAAGGTTTTTTAATACACTCACTGGTCACTTGAGCACCTATACACATGCTCATTTATGAAATTATCCAAGCAGCCAATCATGTGGCATCTGTACAATGGATAGAATCATACATATACAAGTCAAGGGCTTCAATTAAAGTTAAATTAAATTAAAGTTCAAGTTTCATCAAACATCAGAATGACTTTTAATCTGTGCTGCAAGACCTGCTGGTTTGAGTATTTCAGAGAGTGCTAAACTCCTGGAATTTTTATGCACATCAGTCTCTAGAGTCTACACAGAATGGTGTGAAATAAAAAAAAATCTATTTGTACTAGCTATAGCTCTGGGGTAGAAGATGCACTTTAGTGTGTTTGTGTGGGACTTGATGACCCTGTGCCTCTTCCCAGACGGCAAAGCGACAAAACATTCTGTGTCCTGGGTGAGAGAAGTCCTTGATGATGTCTAGCCTTTGTGAGTAGTCAGATAGCATACACAATATCCAGGTTCTGTAAGAATAAAAGCATCACAGAATTCACAGCACATTAAACTTCGATGTGAAGAAAAGGTTACAACAGCAGAAGAACACATTGGGTTCTGCTCCTGTCAGCCAAGAACAGGTATATAAGGCTACAGTGGAGACAGGCTCGACAAAACTGGACAGCAGAAGAATCGGGGAGTGTGACCATGTTTTATTCTTTATGCTGCAGGCACATGCTTGTGTGATTGGATAATTGCATGAATGATATCAGGAGTACAGATATTTCTGTTAAAGTGGCCAGTGATTGTAGTTAACCCTGTAGGCTGTGCATCATGAAGGATCTTTTGCTCGTATGATATCTTCCTTGCTTCACATTCTCTCCTGCATTGGGCTTTTCTCTTTGACTGTATGGTCTAACTAGAGTGCTATAGTGATGACATTTCCATTAAAACCTGTTAATTCATGAATGTATTTTATATCCCTGTATCTATATGTGAATATCACTGCATTCAAGTTTAGAATTTTGTCAGGTTTGCTAGCTATTTTAGTAGTTTTGGGGAAATCTACCACATTAGAATTTTCTGCACTTTGCAGTATATTTGACTTAATAATGTTGCTTTCATTCCATTTAGCCCACTAGTTTATTATTCTTGTCAGCTATGTAAAAGATTTTCTTTTTTTATCCCCCATATTTTGTTCTAACCAGTTTAGGAATGTTATGTTGAGGTTAAGATGCCACGACAGAGATTTTA
The DNA here is from genome assembly GCF_019097595.1 of Hemibagrus wyckioides. Classification (NCBI taxonomy): domain Eukaryota; kingdom Metazoa; phylum Chordata; class Actinopteri; order Siluriformes; family Bagridae; genus Hemibagrus; species Hemibagrus wyckioides. The sequence continues at coordinate 15,326,337 of NC_080710.1, forward strand.
TAATATTGGTTCTGCTCAGGCTGAAACAATTCTCCTTCTCAAAGACATATTCAAAGTCACAAAACTTAACCTTTAACTTAACATGGACTTGTTTATATGTGACTCAAATGTTGACTGGAGTGTTTTTTAGGGTTTATATTTTGGTTTGGATGGATTTTACTGAATTTTGCGTGCTCCAGGATTATACGATTCTCTAAATACTGTTTTTTTTTCTTTCTAACATTAAATAGTGTTAATGAAGCTATGCCTTTAGCCCACTCAGTTCATTAAGAGTCCAAAGGACCAACCCCACTTCAGGACCCTATACAGGACTTGACTCAATTTTCTAAGTAGCTTTTTTAAGAACTTGACTTGTACCCGACTGCAGATGGCTTGAGAGTCAATTTGGATGTGAGGATGAGCGACTTGATTGCGACAGTCAAAGTGCTCACTCATGAGCCACCTGAGATGTTTCATACATATTCAGGAACGATACAAAATTACCTGAAAATAAGATATATAATATATAATAGAGGCATTCATGATTAACTAGCCATGGTATAATGCAGATTTGTCTGCATGATATAATGCAGATTAAGTGCAGAATTACATAATTAAAAGATGAATCAGACATTTGTTTGTGGTTGATGACTGGTAAATTTAAATAAAGCATTAATAAAATACAACATCTGCCAACAGTCCTCATTAATCCTTCATTAGACATCACTTTGTATTACCTTGCTATGGAGATACTGACAGGCTTGATGTAAGGAGGAGTGACTAATAACATGTTAACAGGCAGCAACGAACTGCTTAGTCATCTGGGTATTTTGCTGCTGGAATGGTTCAAAAGGAATGAAGTGTGTGTGTGTGTGTGTGGGGGGGGGGGGGTAAAAGCAAAATGGTTTTAATGATGAAATCATGACAAAGCTGGTGTTTTATTTATATTCTAAATTCCAAAGCTATTGCCCAAAGCCATTCCTGCCAGTAGTGTTTACTCTATCTTTAGCCAAGACATTAACAATGAAATTGATTTGTTTCAGACATGGCAACCCAAAAATTCACAAATGTATGTCCTGCATGCAACTCCTGTTGATTTATCTTTGAATCTCCCGTTCTACCACATTCTACTAGAGGTTTTCTATTGGATTCAGATCCGGTGACTTTGAAGGCCATTGAAAAACACTTGAACTGTTTGAGATGATTTTTGCTTTGTGATATGCTGCATTATCAAGCTGGATGTAGCCATGTAGAAGATGGGTAAATTTTGACCATGAAGGGATACACATGGTCAGCAACAAGCCCAAAGGTGTGTCAAGAAAATATTCTCTAAACCATTATACCACCTCCAGCAGGCAGGACTGTTGACACAGGGCAGGTTGAATTCATAGATTCATGGTGCCAAATTCTGACCGTATCATCTGTGTGTCTCATCAGAAATCAAGACTCATCAGACCAGGCACATTTTTTCCGTCTTCAACTGTCCACTTTTGTTGACTTTGTGTTCTTGGCTGACAGAAGTGGAACCTAACATGGTCTTTTGTGTTCACCACTCTAAGGTTTGACATATTGAGTATTCTAAAATGCTCTTCTGCTAACCACAATCTGGGTTAATGTAACCTGTCTGTCAGTTTGAACCAGTCTGGCTATTCTCCATTGATGTTTATCATCAACAAGGTGTTTCCATTCAAAGAACTCTTTCTCTCACTGAAAGATTTTCTTTATTGCACCATTCTGAGAAACAACTAAAGACTGTTGCATGTGAAAATCCCAGAATATCAGCAGTTAGAGAAATACTTAAACTAGGCTGTTTGACCCCAACAATCATGCTATGGTCAAAAGCACAGAAATCACAATTATTCCCCATTCTGATGTTTAATGTGAACATTAACTGAAGCTTTTGACCTGTATCTGCATGATTTTATGCATTGTGCTGCTGCAACACAATTGGCTGATTAGATAATTGCATGAATGAGTAGGTGTGTAGGTGTTCCTAATAAAGTGATAGCCATCCACCTTATTAAGACCAACTGTACACCTACACATTTATACAATTATTTAATCATGTGGCAGCAGCACAATGCATAAAATCATGCAGATACAGGCCAAGAGCTTAATGTTAAGTTAATGTTCACATCAAACATGCTCCCCATGCTTGTATAAATGATCATATGAGTTACTATATATTTCTTGGATCTGGCCATTTTTCTCTGACCTCTTTAAGAACAATGTATTTCCACCCACAGAACTGTTGCTCACTGAATGTTTTTTGAGTTGTGCACCATTTTGACTAAATTCTAGAGACAGTTCTGTGTAAAAATTCCAGGAAATAAGCAGTTTCTGAAACATTCAAACCATTTGGTACCAATCTCTATGTCAAGGTTTAGTCAAAAATATTAAATTTTTTCCTATTCTAATGTTTCATGTAAACATTAACTGAAGTTTTTTTTTTTACCTGTATCTGCGTACGTTTATGCAGATAGGATGATTAGATAACTACATCAATATGCAGTTGTACTAGTGTTCCTAATAAATTGCACAGTGAATGAATATCACATTTTTATTGAATGGTCAGCAGTGTGTGTGTGTGTGTGTGTGTGTGTGTGTGTGTGTGTGTGTTAGAGGACCAGCATCTGACATCTTTGACCTTCTGGGATTAGGCATACACATTAATTAGATGCATTAATGGTTATGTTAATGAAATATGATCACAAGGTTAGTAAGAGTGTAGTGAAGTGTGTGTGTTTGTGTGTGTGTGTGTGTGTGTGTGTGTGCGTGTGTGTGTGTGTGTGTCTTTTCCCTCTGTTTCTCTTTTCATGACCATTATTGTAGCATTCAGATTCTCAAGTGACTGGCACGCATTATTATATTCTAAAGTTAGAAGCCTAATCCATTTCCCTCCTGACCTCAGGTAGTGCTTTATTTATTCTCTTGCTGATGAGGCCCCTGTCGTCTGTCGTCCCCTGCACCTGCTCCCATGCTGTGAGAAAGACCTGGCTCAAAATTCCTCTTCAAGCTAGCCCATGGAGGCATCAGTGGCCTGACAGCAGGCATCAGAATGCATTATGTCTGAATTCAAAAAGATTGGGAGCAGGGGAGGAGGACCTTCTGTTATCTGTTCAGTGCTGTCAGGCTAAAGAGGGATTTCTGCAAGCTCTCCAAGTTTGGATGTATTTAAGTATCGAGACACACCTGTAACTCCTTTTTCTGATGTTTATTCGAATCTTTTTTTCCATATTGTTCTTCTTGTTTCTTACAGTTTCCTAATATCTAAAGAATTTTAAAGTATAAATAATAAATAAAAATACATTTTGTTAAACAATCTCAAGAGTAAAACATGCAAATATGTCAATGCAATCTAACCTATGGCTTTCTTAGCGTAGGTGAATTGGGTGAATAAGGTCAAATTTTAAAAAATATTTACTAATTTAAATCATTTCGTTAATTAAGAAGAAAAAGTCTGGTTTTTATCACTGTTTTTGACAATTTTTGAATTTTCTGCAGGAGTTGGAATGAGATGGATGAGCCACCTCTACACCCACACCACAGCATGTCATCAGCACCACTTATTTAGGGACGTAAATAATTAAATAGATATACTTAGTATTTGTTATAACACGCTTGTAATATACAGGAATTTGTCAAGTAGTTCTGGGACATTCTATAATTAAGACTACATTTGGCATTTGGAAAAAAACAAAAGTAAATATTTGCAAACCGAATGCATATATGCTCTCACACAGCACTTCTAAAATTTAATATAGTGACTATTTGCCGAACTCAAGGAATAATAATTTGGGGTATTTGACATGAGTGATGTTCGCTGCCTTGTAAGCTATGCTATGAACATAAAGAGTCATTTTTCATAGAAGAGTTGCCATTCTCATAGGTTATGTATTCCTTTCTCAACATTAACGATAATGTAGTAATTACTCATTTGTAGTGAAGTGTTTTACACACACCATCATTACAGTTGAAGAGCAATGCTATATTAAGCATAAGATCATGTTTACAGATGAGAGTAATTACTTTGCTTGCTAAGGATTTTAATATTCTTTTAGGGTTATTAAATTTTAACTGGTGTAGTGTGTTGATCTAAAAACCTAAATTTTATTAGTGGTGTGTGTGTGTGTGTGTGTGTGTCCGTCCGTGCATCAAAAAGAAAAGGCCTATCCATGTACTCTGCACTCGAGTCTAAATTGCTTAAAAACTTCAAACTGCTGTATTACTGTAATACAAGAAATACTGATAAATCAACAAAGATCTGATGGTCAGAATATTGCTGAACTGTTTTCTCGGAGGAAAAACTAATAACAAATAAAACAGTTATAATTGTACTTATTACAGTGGGTGTTATCACTCATCACAACATAATTAAAAAAAAAACCCCAACAATATTGAACTAATCCATTCAGATTCATTCCGCATTAAAATCTAGTTTCTCTAAATCAATAGTTCTCAACTAGAGAGCTGCACAATGAAATTCTGTCCCCATCACCACTCTCTCCCCAACATCCCCTAACACAATTTTCATTTCCTCCCCACAGGCCCTGTCTCAATTTCCATCCAACACTGTCTGATTACATATAGACATATATCTCCTGTCACATCAATGAATTTATTAACACTTACAAGTCGCTAAGTTTATTTAGAGACTGAACAGTTCTCACACACAATAACCCCATTTATTCTATTCTAATTACCACCATCATTATCTCTCTGTGTGTGTGTGTGTGTGTGTGTGTGTGTCTATGTGTGTGTGTGTGTGTGTGTGTGTGTGTAACATACACAAACACAAAGTTTTAGCCTAAGCCCTTTTATTAATTTTATAGTGGTATATTAGTGTATAAATAGACATCTGTAGCTAATGCACTGTAACATCCCATCTCATCTCTATTCTCATTCCTCTTTCTATTTCAGCTTCATTTCCCCAACTCACAAGCTGATCAGTTAAACATCAGCCATTTACCATGTGTTTTAAAGAGACTTCCTTATGTAAGGCAGTAGGTCAATTAGAGTATTTAAAAAAAAAAAAGTGTACATGATTTTAAATGAGTTTAAAGTGTCCAGTGTTTTCACTTTATATTATTCTGTGAAAAATCATTTCTGTGAAATTGTGATGAATAGCAAGTGTCTTACCGGATAATACCGGACAGCCAACCTAGTTGACATTTTTAACATTATGGGTCTACATTTCGGATAGCCTAAACTGGCATCTTGAGTACCAGAATTAAAGGATATTTTATTCAACATTTAGTATTTTTTAAATATGTTTATAATATGCAATATTAAATGGGAAAAAAAAAATCTTATTTCAGCTCATTAGATTGAATTCACAAACCACTTTGCAGCCATTAAAAGCACTGTAAAAGAATTAAAGACAATGTAATACATAATAAAATATTACAATTTATTAAAATATTAATATAAAAGTGACAGTCTACCTCAAATTAATTCAGCTCGAATTTTTCTTGAATTTGGTCCTACAGTAAGCTCTTTCAATTTTTATAGTGTCTCAGAGAAAGTTTAAAAATGAAATCTTTAGACATGATGTAATTAGATCTTGACATGATGTAATGTAAATACTTCAAGTGCTTTAGGGAGGAACTGACTTCTAAATGAGCAGATAATGCACAGGAGAACCTTGACTAGCTCTATGTCTTATACAACTAGCTGACTCAATCTAACTGCAACTCTGTAGTTGTATCATCCTCATTGCAACAATGACTGAGTACGATTGTCCGAATGTCCATTTGCCTTGTCCATCAGCCCGAGAGGAATGAGTGCATTACATTTTCTGAATGGCTCACAACCCCATAACATCCTAAGCTGGTGTTTGTTTAGTTTATTCTGTATTCTTTGGCCACTCAGACAACATGTCTGGCTGCCATCCCATCAAGATTTTAGTAGGCCACAAACCACTGAGCATTTGGATGTAAACAGACCATAAACTGAAAGGAAACACATTGCTCCAGCCACAAACTGAGCAGCTGCTATTATAAAAAATGATTGTGCACACAATTCTTCAAAATTGCAGTAGCTAATAGAGCTTGCCCATGTTTTCAGCACTGCTTTGTCTTCTTTGTTGCCTGACTAAAATGAAGCAACTGATGACAGAACAATTCGTTTTTCTAAACATGTGAAATTTTCAATATGAAGCTGAGCTGAAGCTGAAATACTGGTCATCTCTTTAAATCTCACGGTTCCTTATTTAGCTTGTCTCATAAGCTTGTATCTAAGAAATAAAGTGCAGAGGTTAAATACATCTGAATATATAAGGTGATACTGCTGCATCATGCGTATACACTGCTGTTGCTGGGGTATATGAATCTGTATTAGGTCAGTACAGAATTATGCCATGGTTGGCATGTACAGTATGGCAGGCATGTCTGGCGTTCGGCATAGACACCCCCACCCCCACCCCACCCCACCCCACCCCTTAAGACCTGGGACTTGGGAGCTGGGATTGGTTTGATCCAGTTTAAACTGGTGCCATTTTGCTATTTACTCAGCACTTTAAACACTTTCACCAAGAGCCATAGCTACACACCTGCTTCTGCCTATCTATCGCATACACACAAGTGCACTCTGTTTATTTGACTCCATTCTGGCGGTGTTCCCTGTCTGCCTGTCCCAGCCTGCACACCATGCACCTGTCCTTAGCCGTAATAAAGTATCCCATCCCTAATTAGCCAGACAAGCATAGCCCAACCACTGAACACACAGAGAAAACACTACCTCCTGCTATCCCACAAAACTAATTAGCTTCTCAAGCTCACCCAAACGCTATGATCAGCATATAGCCATCTGTAGAGGGAAAAATACAGAATCCGAGCAGCAGTATTGTACAGTAAAAGTATGAATTTGCAAAGTTAAACTATTCATGCTTTAGTGCTTCAGCACTCAACACACTGCTTTCACACATGATGAGGTTTAGCTCCTGATGCCTGCCAGTGTTTGTTTATTTTCTATCCTGCTCCCATTAATGTGTGAATAGTGAGGTGGGTGTAAATAACAGAGCAATCTGAAGCAATGAAAGCTGACACACTGAATTTTTTCCATCATGTGCTCTTAATGGCTGTATGCACACTGCAGTGCACACAGGACAGGACTGCTGCAGATGCTGTAAGGTGTACTGTATATACTGATGAAAATAGCTTGTAAAAGTCTTTTCATACTGTAATAGGGGTTTATGGTTTGTGCCTGACCTAAAATCCAATTATCAACCTTAAAACTTCAACTTTCCATTCTCAGAGTGTTAATGCATACCATACTACGCTGTAGTTATATGGTTCAGGAAATGTAAAGCTGGGACTTTTTGCTTCTTTTCAACTTTTACAGATTTATTTATAAAGATATAATTGGGCAGCTTCCTTTTAACATTTTCTACTGTTTTCAGAATCTCTCCAAAACAACATTCTTTGCCCTTGGCGACTTAAATTATTCACTGTTACAAAAGTGACAACAATAACAGGAAAACTGAAATCCTGCTACATTGTCCCATGGCAATATATATATATATATAAAATACTCATTCCAACTAGAACATATTATAGTCTGTTTATGAAAGATTGTTGATGCTACACCAGCCGTAGAATCAGTTTTAACATCCTACAGACTGGTACATTTAAATTCAAGTATTAAAATGAGAGTCATTAACCAGCACCTGTCACCTTATGAAGCTTAGCTTGTATTATTATCACTAGAGGAGCGCTTAAATGCATCAGTGCTCATCTAATCATGTATATATCTGTGTATGTGCAGCCAGTGCTTTTTCCATCCTTATTGTGAAATTGCAACATGTAGTTTAGTTTAGTTACTTAAGTTTAGTTACATAAGTGTGCCCACCATTAAACTAATACTCTGTTAAAGCAATCTTTTGGTGTAAGAGTCTATCATTATTTGAATTGGCAGTATTTTCCCATTCTCTCAACATGATCTTACTCTTTTTTCCTCACTCAAATTGTAAGGGCATCGCCTGTGCACAGCCCGTTTCACCCCACAGATTTTTAGTTGGATTCAGGTCTAGGTTCTAGCTAGGTCATTCAATAACATTGATCTTCTTTTGGTTAAGACATTCCTTTGTTGATGTGGATGTTTGCTTTTGGTCAGTGTCGTGCAGAAAGGTGAATTCCTGTCCATCATCAGCTTATTAGGAGACACCTGTAGGTTTTGCTGAAAACACCTGATGGTCTAAAAATCAAATAGTATTTGTAGCTAGTCATGATTCCCTCCATCTTAATAAAAGCCCCAGTTCTGAATGAAGAAAAGCAGCCATAAAGCATGATTGCTGCTACCACCATACTGCATAGTGGGTATGCTCTTCTTATAGTGATGTTGTTATAGTGATAGTGATTTTGTTGTTTGTTTTTTTTTACCAAACATAAATGGTATGTTTGGTAAAAAAAACAAACAACAAAATCACTATGGATTGTGATTGTGCCCAATGGATTGTGGTGATTTATTTGAGCATTGTTGTTTTTATGAGAAAGGATTTCCGTCTAGCCGCCCTACCCCATAGCCCAGACATATGAAGGATATGAAAGATTGTTGTCTGAGGTAGAGAGTAATCAGTGCTTGCCAGATATTCCTACAGGTTACTACAGGTAATGGTGATGTGGGTGTCTTACTTACCTCCCTGGTAAGTTTTTATCTTGCCCTTTTTTAAATTTCAGAGAGACGCCCTGGTGATGTCACTTTGGTGTTTGATTCTCTCTCTTTATATTTTTGATGGCCTTTACAGGGTTCAGTGGTACATCTAATGTTTTGGAAATTCTTTTATACCCCTCTACTGATCAATACTTTTCAGCCAGTGCAACACCACACATGCTTTGTAAGCTCTTTGCAAACAATGACCTCAGCAGACAGATAAACCGAAAAGATGTGAAGAAAATGCTAGAGAAACAATTGATCTTTATTTAGGTTTAATCAGAATAATGTTATTGATGTAATTGATGACTGCTGTATGATTACTACTTTTAAACATAAGATTAAATGGGATTGCTTCATTCTGAACACAGCCACATGCCCAATTATAAAAAGGCGTGCATACTTAGGCATCCAGGGTATTGTAACTTTTTTCTTTTTCCTTAAAAAGTTTCAGACAAGTTTTTCACTTAATTTTTATAGGTTGTAATTTCACATTAAGAGTGGAAAAAGTTCTGACGTGATTTATCTCTGTACTTTTGTACCTCACAAAACCTGCCATTTTAACAAGGGTGTGTAGACTTTTTAAAGCAAGAAAGAAATGTCACAGAGTTTGAAAAGCTGAAGGAAACACGTCTATACAAGTTCCTCCTCATGCTGCCAAGAAAAAAGACATAAAGCAGAACAGAATGTGACTCCAAGACTAACTGAGTGTGTGTTCCTTCCTCATGCCACATCTCCAGCACTGGAGAAGTGCTTTTTTGTGTGTTTTGTTTTCATCCACAGACCATGGTTTCCTTTTAAATGCTATGGCTGCAATTTAAATGCCATACTAAATCCTGCAAGGAGATTTTAGTGATTTTTTTCATCAGTGAAACACACACACATAAATTCTAACTAAGTGTCTAAATCTGTCTTTGAATAACCTTACAGTCTCTCCTTATTTCACAAGCTGTAATGACACCCACCTTGCTAAACTCAGCCACCTCAACCTTCATTAAGCTCTTCTGATTACACCTGCCTGAAGCCGGAGCCTCATTTTGCTAACTTCACTTTCTTAGCTGCCCCGATATTGCTGACGCAACACTTCAGCTTCCTGGACATGCCTTACATTGACATTCAATTAGTCCCATGTAACTACAGCACCTCCCTCTACCTAATGGCTTAGAACCTTTCTTTTCCACAGGAATAATTTATTTTCTTCTTTTTTAATATGCTTCTCTCAAAATGGAGTGCAGGAAAATGGCCTCTGGATCATTACAGTTGGAATGAGAAGATGGAGATGATAGATTCATTGGAGACTACTCTTTTTAGTCTTTATTCAAATGAAACCATATTACCAATGAATATTAAGAAAGGGGGCTGATAGAAGAAAAGTCCATTTGAAAATGCATTCAGCAGTATTGTAATTTAATCCACCTACTGTATTGAAGCACACCTGATATCTAGCAAATTGCTCTAGAAGTACTGCTGAGGATGGCAGAAAACCAGCAAGATTCTTCAGCATCGGCAGAGTCTAAAACGTGTCTTGCTTTAGTTTGTGTAGCGGTGTTCAAAGACGACATAATATAACCATACAATTTTGCAAAATGTTACTATTTGGTTTTTAAAGTTTTCAGTATTCAGAGAGTCTGAAGATTTTATACCAGCAAGTTTATTTAGAAGTCTATTTTGAAATACAGACTATGATGTACTAATTAAAAACATTTTTTAATTAGTAACAAATAAATTATTATATGAAATTAACTTCTAAAACAAATCATTATCATCATAAAAACAAAAGTACTGAAATTGTAAACATGGCAACCCTTCAAGCAATAGTGCCTCTTGATTAGGAGGAACTGGATAAGAGATGGTAGCACTAGTGATAGATATGTGTCTCCATCTAGTGTTTGTCTTTATAAATACTCGCTTTTAATGGTACAGCGTGGTGTCACTAACATATACACAGATTCACATTGAGTATAACTGATAACAATTTGAAATAAATTTATATAATAATATTATAGAATAATACAGAATCATCATTTCTATAATAATGGTGACCATTTCTCTCACACACAAAGACTAGCATCTCATTGTTAAGGTTGTGAAATGATTGTCATTGTCATTATGATCTTCATTTCCATCTTTTTTCAAATCTCCCGTAATATTGATCTGAATCTCTCTGGGATGATAAGAGGTTTCTTTTTCTCATAAAACCTCTTATTAAAAAGTGTAATCAGTGATATAATCAATTATATTATCACCAGAACATTTAACTCTTCAACTCTTACACTTAAAGTAATTACTCACAAATGAACACACACACACACACACACACATCCATTAACATCAACTTAACTTTACACATAAGCTCATAAAGAACTCCAGCACTAGGGGAAGTTCCCACACCAGGCTCTTGGGTCCATGGTGAATGGAAGTGTTTCAATCCCTTTTAAAATAGCAGTAGTAAGCTTATGGAATTCTAGGGAGATGCTATTGATTGTGCTGCAACAGCTGCCTTTAGGGTAGAGCTGGACTTAGCTGCTGATTAGCAGTTCTTAGAGGAAGGTCAATATCGAAGGATATTGAATTGGACAATGCAGATGGTTCTGTCAGTAAAATAAGCAGCATTCACAGATTAGGAAGAAGCCACAGCAGTGAGACCAGCAGTGATACCAGGTCTTGCCTATCATCTTGGGCTCAGATGTTGAACAGTCACGACAGAAGTTGCTCTTTTAGGTCAGTCATGAGCATGAGCAGACACACATGAAGAGACTGAAGTGCAAGGAGGAGAGAGATTGATGTAGTTAACTATCACAATACTGTAATCATGGAGCAGTACAACCAGCAAAATGAGTGTCTAAGCCAGATGGTCTACACTTAGATTCAGCTAGCTGATATATCTGGGACCCACACCCCCCCAGGACACCTCACTGCCCCCTAACTGGAAACATCCATGGTTATTTCTTCCCAGTGTTCCACTCCCATCCCAGCTCCCTGTGTTACAAGCAGCCTGTCACACCAATGAGCCAATGCTCGTGCTTGTTTCACTGAGATTTGTTTCCAGTCATAGTGTTTGGAATCCATTTGTGGACTGCTAATTCACAACTGGAATGTTTATGGTTTTAGCAAGCCTGGGGGTATCACTGATGATCATTAGTCCAATGTGCGGTATCACAACATTGATACTGCACATGGTAACCTGGCTAAATCTAATAAATTAATATTCACCACACATTGGGATGATGGAGTGACTAGAATTCTGACTAAAGCTAGCTTTATACTGACAATCTATGTGGGCTGCTTTAGTGTTCTTGAGCTCTACTCTTAGATCACTGTGAATCCAAATGACGCAATATGAGAGGGGATGTGTTCCGGATGGCCTGCTCAGGTTCTCCAAATATGGTATTATACTGATGCCAGTCGCCATAAGAGAAGACAAGGCCACCTATATAAATCTTGCAAAACCCCATGGTGCTAGGAAGAAAACAAAGGTCACTCTGTCATTGCTTGAAACTGAAATGCCTGCCTTTGAGTGGCAAATGTCAAGAAGTTTCTGTCACCTATAGCTTACAAAAAAACAAAGGTTTTCAGGAACCAGTTTTTCTGAACAATAACAAAAACCCTTGTGTGGAACTCTAGGCTCTAATTTTTCTATCACTCTCTGTCCAAAAGGGAGCAAATTTCCTGGGACAGAATGACAACTGCTCCTGACGAGGCCTTGAGGTCTGAGGAAGCTGGCAATTGTCTGAGTCATCAGGACCCACTGATCTGATGTAGTCGCTGCTCAATCAGCAAAGTTTATGGCTGTAAAACGCCCATCGTCAGCCACTGCACTTCAGAGGCATAGCCTGTGAGATTCTTTAGAGGTTGGGGGGCTGCTATTTAGGGCCTGCCCTGTGGGCTAAATGACGGGAACTCAAACACTTGCCAGAAGTCTGAGAAGATATGCTTGTACACAGGGTGGTGGGGGTGTTTAATATGACTTTCAAATAATAACACAATAGGTGGTATATTTTTGTGATGATCATGTTCTGGAACAATAGGAAAATGCATTTTAAAATATTTCAACCTCAAAGCATAAAGTTTCTTTCATTATTTTGTATTGTAGCCAAATAGTGTAACTAATTTGAGTCACTAATGAGCCTACCGAGTATCCTGCTATATACCATGAGCACAAATAACTCATGCTTAAGAGGATTGCACAGAAATATCTACAAGATAAGAATGTTATATTAACATCATATTTATTTATTCATTAACTTTAGTATATGCTTTATCCTGGCCAGGGTCATAGTGGATCCAGAGCTTTTCCCAGGTACACAGTCAGGAACACAGCCCGAATGAGACGCAGAATTGCCTGTTTATTGTGTTATTTCCTTAAAGCAACTTGTCTGTGACGCTGAATTAGGAGTGCTGATTTATAAAGAATTCCATCTGCTAGCACTCAGCAGTCTGGCCTGTGTATCAGACAAAAAAGTACCAACCTGTTAGAGACAGAGAGCCAGCTGCCATATAAAAGCTCCTTATCAATATAGATTTTCATCTAAATAATATTAAGCAAGAGTGGGTTAAAATATACAACTACAACACCTCTATGTGTGGGAGAGATTCAGTGACTTTTTGTGTCACCGCCTCAAAATTGCTGTAGTCCATGCAGAGCCAAAGGCTGCTGTCTTTTCTTCTCTTTGTCAAGAACCAAAGAACTAGCCCATGGAATATCACTCATTTGAATCATATTATTTTGCAATGCTCCACTGTTCTCATCTTCCATTCCATTCTTGTGCTAATAAAGCCTTGAGGGGAAAGCATGACAATCATGCACAGCCTCGCCAGTTGGTATAGCATAAAAATTGTAGCAGTCTTCCCATCAGCCTCGTGATGCTTGGAGAACATGGCTGTCTTCTTACCCACTAATTTTATTACGCTACTGTGTTCTGAGCTCCTGATTTTTTTCCTGAAAGTACACTGTGTTGCATTGCTGACTGTCTTTTGAGAACTGGGAGCTCTGCAAAATTTATTGAAAAATGTGATGTGCATAATGAAGTGTGTTCAGCAGTTATGAATGTATTCATCTTACAGGTTATTGTGATTGAAGCATAATAAATCATGTCAGATCTTTTCCCATCTTTAATGTGATATAGCAAAACAAAATTTATGTGGAAAAAAAAAATATATATATATTGTAGGGGAAAAAAACATATAATATCCTGGTTGCACAAATGTGCAGACAGTTTTATAATGAGGAATGTGATTCATGTTCAAAAGTAATTATCACACATCCTTCATCAGTGAAATGATTCTGATTAACCCCAACTAAGGAACAGCTGTTTCTCTGGGATTTTGTTGACATCATCTCGGCTTCATCTAATTGCTGAAGTCAGGATGCACAAAGAGCTTACAAAGCATGGACAGGATCTCAGTGTTTAAATCTATCAATCAGCAGAGGAGTACAGAAGAATTTCAAATCATTAGATGTACCATAAAACTCAGTGAAGGCCATCATCGACATGTGGAGAAAAAGCGGCACCACAGTGATTTTACCAAGAACAGGCTGTCCCTCTAAAATGGACAAAAGAACAAGAAAGAATCTTGTCAGTACTGAAGTTGGACTGTTCTTCAATCCTCATCTGAGCAGCCCACACATCTACTTCTCAGGTCCACAATGACAAATCCATAGTCTAAACTCTTTTGACTGTTTCAAAGATATTGCATCAGCTACAACATGAATAAAAATATGCAAACATAAAAAGGATGAAATATCAAATACCCACATTTTTATCCACATTTTCAAAATTATATTTTGATTAAAACAAATTTGACTTATTTTTATGTTTAAACAGGCACTCTTACGTTATTTCAACCTTGCTGTTTTTGGCTGAACTGAACTGACATTTATTACTCTATTGATAAACACACACACTAGGCCACTAGTAAAATTAGAATGAATATGGCTCAGAGACTATAGAAATATCACATATATTCCACACTTAGATAGCCAAATAATAAGTTTGAAGTGAACAAATCAGTCATTCATAAATATCCCAGCAATGCTTGAAATTTCCTTGATGCTGAAATGACTAAACTCTCAACTGAAAGCGGCTTGAAGATGAAGGAAAGATTGGCTGCCTAGAAATTATATCTTGTCAAGTTATATGATTCTCATGATTCAAAGCAGAGTATCTGCTGTGATTTTTTTTTCTCTGTAGGTCATTTGCATTTATATTATTTGGACTGGGATTCTCACACAGCCATCACCGGTAGAGTAATGTGTATTCTGCAGTGCTACACTGTATGTGTGCCACAGATCCCTGTCTCAGCAGCTGCATCACTTTCATTTGGACTGTATTGTAGTTTCACCTCAAATGAAAGCTGGCACCTTGGATTTTCACCTCATGTTCATTATTTATGCTGGAATACAGAACCATGGACTATTGCTTGACTTTCAAGCTGGGTTGTATTAGTCATCCAAATTAAAGCTACTTAACTACTGACAGTGAATTTTGATATAATTGAGCAAAGGACATTTCCTGGAAAACACTCTAGTACTCTAGTAATTTGATGACAGCATTGTTGTTAATGCATCTATAGACATGACCTTTGCAATTTGCAGCCACATTTACACAGCAGCCTTGTAGTTTATTAGAAAATTAGCTGCAAACATAAAACAATGGATTATGCAGTTTTCTGCTGAACATAATTAGCTGCCATTGTTGATATTTCAAGGAAACAAGGCCTTCATAGAACTGAGTAATTTCTAGCAACAAGGAAAAGGACAAGGACTTCCTGTATTTAGCACCTGTCTCTAATTCTGCTTAATGCACTGATGATACGCATATTATTATTGCACTGGACAACAGTTCATCTAAGGTGGCTCTGTTGACCACAGCTACTCTGCTACATATCTGTGATTCCATACCTAATGTTTTTCATTATACATTACACTAATCATTCATCTTCTATGGGTGATAAATTCTAGTATTTGCACTGACACTTCACATTTATTCAGAAGACTGTGTATATAAGATTATACTCAGTCTATATCATAGATAGATAGATAGATAGATAGATAGATAGATAGATAGATAGATAGATAGATAGATAGATAGATAGATAGATAGATAGATAGATAGATCTGAATTTGAAGATCACAGCAGCAAACCAAAAAGGTGAGTGTGCAAGTGAGAGTATCTATCTATCTATCTATCTATCTATCTATCTATCTATCTATCTATCTATCTATCTATCTATCTATCTATCTATCTATCTATCTATCTCAGCATTACACATGGACTTGGAATATCAGAGTGAGAGACAGATACAGAAGTGATTTTCCAGTGACATTAGCACCCTGAATGTCTTCAGCATCAATCAAGAAATACTCAGTTGTTCTATCATTTCAGTATCTGGGCAGCATATTATCTGTGGCCTGTAGCACTGACCTTGAAATCCAACACTGGATCAAACAGACATCAGTCACTTGTGGGAGACTTTGACGCTGGGACTTTCAGAGCATTGCTGTCTGTGAGGTTGTCTGTGTCCCCACCACTGCTGTAAAATCCAGCTTGATCTGATCAGCTACTAGCTGCTGAATCACAGGCTGAGCTGCTCAAGCTGCTAGATATCATTGGTAAGTACTGGTAAAAAAAAAAAAAAAAAAAAGATGAAGAATTACAGGTACAAATGCTATATGTAGACAGGTTATAAAGAAAGCTGGAAAGTCATTCATGGAAGATGAGTGGGAAATGGTTAGCTCTACCATGTCAGAATGTGCAGCATCTTTTTTCATGTCATGACTGACAAAGCTAAAATTGAGGTGACCTGAGTACATGTGAGAAAGGAAGACACTGTCAGCCAGTACCCACTGCAAACAGCTTAGCACACCCTCAAGGACTTTTCTACAAAAGACATTTTTCATGGAGTGTGGACTGCAGGATTTAAGGCACTGTTTAGGACAGGGCTAGAGTCAGCTCTCATCTCAAGCCAGCCTACCGAGCCTGTAACCATAGTGACAACCTCAGAGTAATACTTAAATGTATTCTTTACCCTCTGTGATCTTTTCAAAAATAGAATAAATCCTTCACAGCCTATCTGGGTTATACTACATGCTATTCTCTGCATAGATTTAATTCTTACTTGTTAGCAAACACTCAAAAAAGTGTTTACTGAGTATCTAGTACTGCATTAAAAGACTACAAGATTCTAAAACATATAATCACATGTTTATATGTTAGTATTTAATATAGGATTTATTAGTAGTGCTATAGTTTAATTTATAATATTTACTATTTGTTACAGTATATAGTATTTGAACACTAATATGTAACTTGGCACATGGTGAACTGAAGTGTATTATATGTTCTTTAGCACTAGGGGGCACACCACAGACTGTTTTTTTATTTTATTTTTTTATTTTTTTATTTTCAGTCCTCCAGCCACAAACCAGACAATATATGATATCCTAAACTTGTTAAGGAAACTCTGACTGTGTTGTGTACTGTGCAGAACGGTTGAGCTTTCACCCAGATTTCACCCTTTCATATAAAATTTGTCTTAGATGTTTAGTTTGTCTTGGGAGTTGGGGTGTCAGTAGAGATTATTAAATTTTACATTTTCAAACTTTCATTATTGGATACAGTCTCAAATCCATCAAAAGCGATCAGGTCCATATGTATTTGGCCATAGGTATTGCTTAGCACAGTAGCACAACTGAGTATCAGCTGCAGGAAAATCAGTGCAGACTTTCAACTTTAATTGAAGTTTCTGAAGATTCAATTATATACGTGGTAGCTCAAGTGGTTAAGGTTCTGAGTCACTGACCAGAAGATTGGGGTTCATGCCCCAGCACAGCCAAGCTGCTACAGTTGGCCCCCAACCCACCCTGCTCCAGGGGCACTGCATCATGGTTGACCCTGTGCTATGACCCCAACCCCCAAGGATGGGATATGTGAAGAAAGAATTTCACTGTGCAGTAATGTATACGTGACAAATAAAGACAACTTTAATTTATCAATTGAACAGTGCAGGAATTACACACTATTTATAGCTGCCCCCAAATGTAATAGGATAAACTAACATAATCAGAAATTTGCTTTGTTATTTTTACTTTTAAAATCCTTTGTAGTTAATGACTGCACAAAGTGTGGAATCTATGGACATAATATAACAGATGCTTGGTTTCTTCCCTGGTGATGCTCAGCCAGGCTTTTTCTGCAGCTGTCTTCAGGTCCTGCTTGTGTTTAGGGTGTTTTGCCTTCAGGTTGGAAAATAAAATGAATGATATAATTGTGCAGATGAATTGTATGTATGTACTGTACTGTATGTATTTTCATTATTATCAGTACAGGATTCATTTCTATGCAGTTTTCTAGCTAATGTAGAAAACATGGACACTGTAACAGCTGCGTTCTCAATTAGAGTTTTTCTCAATAGTGAAGATGCAGTTGTTGAAAGGATAACATTTGTTCATACATCTTCAGCTTTAGCTGCTTTATCCTGAGAGTCACAGTGGTGCTGGAGCCTATTCCAGGTACACCAGGCACGAAAGATGCCAGTTCACAACCACGTACACACACAAACACACACTCACTGGCAATGTTGGCATTGCAAAGGTCTTCACAGCCCCAAATTAACACAACTGATCCAAGAACTATGTCAATTTTGATTATCTTTCATGCACTTTTCTAAACACTAAACATGACTGCCTTTACAGAGATGCTATTCCTATTTTACTCTGTCTCGCCTGTCGAAACCAATTGTAATGATGTTAGCTGGCTATTTAAATTTCCCACACACAATTATAATCATTTCATATCAAATTCTGTGGACAACGAGTGTTGTGATTTTACAAAAGATAAAGCCAGTATGATGTGTACACAAGTATCTTTCTCAGTAGGTTTCATATCTGTGAAGTATCTATTTTAGTTGTATATCTGTGAAGGTTCAGAAATGACCTGTCCTGTCTGCCTTTGCTTTTCATCTACATCACAGCTGATGTTTTCTCTGGCTAACCAGCAGGGGAAAAATCTGCAAGCATGTTAAATGGAGGCTTGTCAAGTGTTTGCACTAGCAGGTCTCTACCAGTGTCATGGGTGGCTCCTCGACATGCACATAAGCGTTATGCTGAGAAACATTCCTGAATTGAATTGAATTGAAGAGTAAATGGTGGGAAGAAGATGAATTAAAAATAAGAGTGGCTGATGTACAACTTTCTAACAACTAGCAGCAACTAAAGGCTGGTATATGAATTCTCTATGAATTACTTGCAAATGTAATAATCATTTAATGACTGTAGCTTAGCAAAAAGTGTGATGACCCAGGATCTGACCATTTACATCAACTGAATGATATCATCTGGCTCCCAGAATATAACCACAAGTCAATCATGAAACAAAATCTCAGACATTGTAGAATGTATTTCTATTATGTAAAATTTCTATGCAAAATGAAAATCTACACAAGCAGCATAGAGATTTAGATAGATAATCACTGTAATTACACATTTTTTTCTTAGATGAAAAACCTACAAAGTGGCTTTAATATATAGATTCTATCGAGGGGATTCCTTATGAAGGCATGGAAACTGTAATCTTAATGAAATCATTGGGTTTGACATATGTAAAGTAATGATCGAGTGTCTTCTTTTTGCTTGCAATATGACTGCTGAAACCAGTCGGCCAACAAAAAGAAACAAATGGGAAAGTGTTAGATAAGGAAAACTAAGGTAGACAAGACAGGCCACACACAAGCAGATAAGAGACAAGCACAGGGTGAAGAGTTAAATGAAAACAAGGGAGCAGTGTAGACACGGCATTTTCACAGTTCTTCTGGTCAGAGCCAAGGTGAGAACAGAGGAGCCGATGTTCGTTTATGTAACCTCCGGCCTCCGAAGAGGGCAGTCAGTGCCGTCGTCTGATCATGGCGGCTGACACTGGGGTGTGAAGGGGATGCGGCAGCATAGAGCGGCTTTTTTACTGATGGAGCCCCAGAATCCACAAAGAGCCACTTGGCTGTCTGGTTCCTGCCTGTTCACAGGTTGATATCAGGATTTGGGAGAATGATATTTTTTTTCTTTTCCATCAGCAAGATTTTACAGTAAAATAAAATAAACTTTCTGGAGCGTCTGTGTGAACAAGGCTCACTGTAATATAGAGCGTGCTCAGCATTAATGTGTAAACTTTATGTGGGCTTTTATTTTGTCTTGGACAAAGCCAGAAACCTAAAATTAATATGCAGCATGAAACAGACAGAGGGAAAGGGAAAGATACAGAAAGCTTGAAAGAGGGAAAACAGATGGGGAAATAGAATTTCAGTATGTGTACATGTGTGTGCCTAGGAGAAGGGAGCCTCTTATACTGTCTCAGCAGGGGCTTGGGCCAAGCTTCGGCCTAGTCTCGTCTGCCCAGCGGGGGCCTTTCCTGAATGAGCCGCCCAGAGGAGGGGCACCTGCCTGAGCTACAAACACAGAGCAGAGACAGGAGGTGTGGAGCAGTGAGGAAGGGGGGAAGGATGGGTGGTGAATGGAAAGACACTCAGGAAAAGGACGTGGATTCAATCTCTGAAACGCATAGGTAGCACAAAAGAAATGAAAATATATGTGCCCTTTATATTACCCTGTAGTCTGTGGTCTACAAGCCACTACCTCTGACAAAACAAAAAAAATTTGAGCAAATACAGTCGTGGTGGTTATTGTTGGAGAGTCATACGGTACCAAGGCTTGTGTCTAACAACATAAACTGACAGCTTATAGATTTATCAACCTCCCCAGGACAGTATTTTTCTCTGTTTGGACCCAGTGGGTAAAGATATGTGCTTAAAGTTTATCACACACTTAATCTTTCAGACTAGCATTAAAATAGAGCAAGAAAGAGAGAAAGAGAGAGAGTGTGTCATAGCCCTGACTTAACTTATACACTCCTTCCTGTTTAACTAAAGTATTACTGTTCTATGTCTACCAGTGTATTTATAATCACTGCACTGGAGAAGATGAAATATATTAGGTAGCACAGATTCATAAAAGCTGCTGATGAGCAGCAAAAGAAGCTGAGTTGTAATAAAGTAAGAGACCACGTTGTTCCACAGAAATGCACTGAGCTCCGTGTGTATTAGAGATCTGAGGCTGGTCTGGCGTTGGAGGATACATGCTGGCTTCACAGAGAATGAAGTCGGAACGCTAGCTAGCACGTTTCTCCCAGGTAAATGAAAACACATGCTAAAGAAAAGAAAGGACACAGTGAAACAGAGGTACAGCTTCATTTCTCAAGCACCATGTTCTGATTTGGGGATTTTTTTTTATTTTAAAGAGTCTTGTGATTGAACAATTATGAGGGATTAGAAAGGTTCTTTTTTTGTATTTGTCTTGTTCATGTGTGTAAGAGTTCTTCATAGAGCTTGACACAATGCTGCCATTCAAACATTTACCGACAAGACACAGGATCTCTCACCCACATGTCACTCACATATGAATATCACATACATGCCATAAATTAATTTAGTGCAAATATTTATACATGCAACATCAACCAAGACTCAGCACTAAGGCTGTGTTCAGTATGATTTTTTTTTTATATGAAATGCTCCGAATTTATTTGCCCTAATACTTATATTGAACTAAAAATAACAAAATAAATGTATTTGGCTAGAAGTCAGATAAGGAGAATTTATCTAGGTTGTAAGTCATTTTATACAACACACACAGTGATTTGAAGCAAATGCAATTTCAATACAAATGCGCACTCATACAATTCAATTGCTGCTTGTTTGAAATAACAAAGAGAGCACATTTCTATCATAACATCTCAATCTGCAATCAATAAAAAACAACCTTATACTTATTTTAGAGTTTATGCCCTGACTTGTTTCTCCGTTTTATTGAATGTAATGAAGGAATATTTATTCTAAGCAGCATTCTATCACTGGCACTTTCAAATACTCAGCATGGCGTATGTTTTAGTGGCTAAACACTTTGAATACACAAGCATGAATCACATCACAGACTTCAGTACAAAAGGGGTATTTTGTTTTTATTCATCAATATATATTATTGCCACAAATGCATGTTTATGGATGTGCAAAGCAATGCAGGGAAAATTCAAATGCAAAAAAAAAAATCAATGCAGTTTGCTTTAAAAGGCAAACAAAGTCTGAGGTGATCAAGAGTCTGAATGCAAAAGAATACCATCTAATACCTTCTAGGGAAACATCTTCCATTACAGAATGCAGTAGGCTGTACTTTTTCAAATATTTAAGTTAGAGCCAAACATTCAGTAAAGCATCATCAGTAGAACAAGATTTTTGCAGAGAAGCAGTATCAGTGTTTGCCAAATCTGTATTATTGCTGATTTAATGATGTAAATAAGAAATGTGACTAAGCCAGTAAAATAAAAGCTTAGAAACTTTATGGATTTTCCACTTACAGACAAACAGAATTAATGTGAATTGACACGTTAATGTACAATGTAAAACAATGTAGTAAGAAAATTAAACAGATTCATGTGAGCTGATACACATGTACAAATCCCAAAAGAATGGACAAGACTAATATTTATCCTCTTCAAAGAGCAAATTCCAATGGGAATTGTTCTTTAGCTTTGAGCCTAATTTACTTATATGGCCTCTCCCTTCATTAGGGCTAATAAACCAATTTGGTTTTAAAAATGCTTCACACCTGTAGTGAAAACTCCCATTGGGCAAGTTATACATCATGTCAAAACTTGTGTTGTCTCTTTAATGTTGTGCCTTTGGTGTTTCCTCAGACAGATGTTTTGCACACTTTTGTCCACCAGTGTGTGATAATTAGCTGTCAGCTATTCAAAGGGCTTTCATTATAAGCTTTGCTTTTAAAAAGCACGAGAGCCCCCTATGAGCAGATTACTACACTCAGTTTTTAGTAGAGAAAATATTCATCATACATTCTAATCAATTCTACTAAACCTCCTAAATTCCAATGACCAAACAAAGTGAATAGTTTAATTAATAGTTTATATTTGATTTCAGCAATAATGGTGCAGCTGAAATTCTTGAGTACCAGAATAATTATAATTATAAATCTTATTAATTTTAAATAAGCCCTGCATAGGACTGGCATCTATCCAGGGTATATTCCTGTCTTGAGCCTAGTGATCCTGGGATAGGCCCCAGCTCCACCACAATCCTGACCAGAATAAATTGGTCATGGTTACTGAATGAATGAATGAATGAATGAATGAATGAATGAATGAATGAGTAATGTATGGATTGTGAAAAGTGCACTTATTTATGGGCAGGTAAAAATTACTTTCACTGGTGAACAGAGCTTCCCTTTTGGCAGAATGGAGCAGCTGTGCTTGTTGCCTGCCTGCTGGTGCGTTGTCGCTTTCCTGTCAGTAATGTGTAAAAAAATGGATTTACACATGAGTTCCCATAAGTTAGTCCTGTTAGGATTCGGTTAACAGTGACCTGTGTGCCTACTGGTACCACACGTAGAACGTCAGGTCGATAGAGTGGTAGCAACTGCCAGATCCAGAATGGCAGGAAACAGGCCCAGAATGTAAGCACAATTCCCAGAATGAGAAGCAGGACTTTGGGTCTAGGAGCACGGGGTGGATTGGCACTACATCCACCAGCCCAGGCCAACTGTGTCTGTGAAACCCAGTAGTGACGCCCCAATGCTGCATATAGACCCCCAATGGCCAGGCCTGGCCCTAGGATACTGGTGCAGAATAGTACACTGAGGTAAGCTTTGGAGCTTTGCTCATCCCATGCTGGAACACAGAGTTTGCCCTCCTGATTTTCTCCATCCTCCAGGTGCAGAGTGATCATCATGGGGAGGCTGAGTGCCACAGCAAGGCCCCATGCCAGAACCACACGTCGCAGGCCAGAGGTAGGAGCTGAAGAGGCTGCAAGTGGGTCTGCCACAGCACGATATCGGTCCAGACTCATTGCAGTCAGTGTGAAGATGCTGGCGTGCATGGTGAGCAGGTCCAGGCTGAGCAGGAGGCGGCAGCCGAGTTCACCAAAGGCCCAGTCAGATGCCAGGCTGTCATAGACGATAAAAGGCGCTGTGGAGAGGTAAAGCAGATCTGCCAAAGCCAGACTCAGTACCTGCAAATGAAGTGAAGAAGAAGACAAGGAGGACGAGGTGGGGGAGGAAGTAGGAGAGTGAGATGGGGAAAAGGTTCTAAGGCAAGCGGGAGTCAAACAGCAGGTTGGTGCCATGCTGTGTCTCCTTCTGGGGCCCCTACGGCGCTGAATGAGAAGCCCCAGAGTGTAGAGGTTTCCCAGAATACCCAGAAGGGAAAGGAGTGATAGAAAGAAACAAAAAAGAGCTGTAGATGCTACACTTGGGGATGGATAAACTGAGGGAGAAGAGGAAGGGGTGGACAGGTTAGAGAGAAATGAAAAGGTGTAAGATGGAGCTGGGGAAGAGTAGTGAGAGGCTGAGCCTGACTCTTCCATTTGGCTTGGATAGAAGTAGCTTTAATTAACACTTTGCCTCAAAGACAATTAGTAAATATTAATCTGAAATGTAAAGAGCCTTATGTTTGTTATTGGGTCAGAATATTAAAAGAGGTAATGTTAGTTCTCTATTAGAAAAACAAGAAAAGGACTGAGACGAAAAAGGGAAGGGGGAACAGAGGAAAACCAGAGGATTTAAGAGGAATTCGTGTGCGATTTTACATACATCAATTTCATACAAAAATATAGAGTTTTCCTAACGCTATAGGCTTCAGATGTCACAGCCATAAAAGTAATTAAAAAAATAAATTGGAGGTTGAAGGACCGCACCACTCCAGTCATTATAAATATACCTTTACTAATTTTTAGTTTCATGTTTCATATTTATTTTTAAAAGCACATATTTGTGAAGGAACAGATCAGTCCACATTTGCATTACGCGCTCAGCTGGGGTTACACCGTTCTATCTGTTATGTTGTTGAAGCAGAATCATTTGAAGCAGAATAAGTTCAATATAATTAATTACACTAACTTCACAATGTCCGTAACTAACGAAACTAAAATAAAAACAATAAGCGCATAATAAATGAAAGCATTGCGCACCCATTTTACGCATTATCTGAAATATAGTCTAAATTCGTTCAAAGATCCCGTTTTGTGTTTAAACAAATCTCGTCATTTCAGTGTCTAAAATGAATGTATTTTTATACTTTATACAACTTAATTTTGGCCTTCGGTAAATCGTCGTTGATTGATGAATTAGTCTAATGTCCTGCGCTTTATATTTATGCTCATATTCCTCAGCAGTCGGACATATGAGGTCATTTCTTCACCAATGAGTGTGTAACATTAGCTGTGAGAAAATTAAAGCTCCGGCTGGAGTGCGCATTTAAACAGTAGGAATTCTGGGGCCACATGGTGACTCTCCATAAGGGTTGAGCAGGAGGGCTACTGGAGGAAAAACAACTGTGCGCGTGCCCACACACACACACACACAGGCCCGTATTTTCTAGTTATAACTGATTGGAGTTATACGCAGTTCAATTAAGATATATTTAATTATTCTCTAAGAACAGCAAGCTATATTCATTCTTTTTTCATTATTCTTTGGTCACATTTTACGAGATAAATGTAAGAAAACATTCACCTGAAGTGATTTTATTGTGAATTAAGCGTAATGTCATGATTATAGTGATGATCATTTTTCCTTCAGTATTAAATAGTTTGTAAGTACTCCATGTTCATTTAGAGTTCTTCTGGCTTCTTCTAATTCCAGTCGCTGGTGTAAGCTTAAGACCACTATACGAAAACGCACAGAATAAGTTTAAAATGAATCAATAAAATAAAAATCATTTGCTCATTCGTTGTTTTGTTTTGTAAAACAGTTTTTAATAGTACTGACAATTCTCTGAGAATGACTTCACTAGCAAAATCCATCAGCATTTCTAATTAAGAACTGTCATAGGCTTTAAACAACCCAGTGTTATATAAGCATTTGCCTGCCTGGTGCAAGAAATTCAACAACATTTTACTGGTTTATTTTTGTTTTCTGTAAAATCATGACATCAGTTAACAACGTTTAAAACTCTTAAAGTAATGTCTTAAGCACATCAGTGTAAACTGGTCTTACCTCCGGCTGCAGAGATCAGATGCTCATGCTCCACTCAGTGCGCACTGGCCTGCCCAAAACCGCAGCACGACAGAGACGCTTCTCAAAATTCCCGTGGTGGCTTTCCATTTTAAAAACGTGTCCGTCATCGATTAAAAAACCCTTTGTATACGTTTTTATTCAAGGCTAAATAATTTACTTCAAAAATAGGACAAGCAGTTCTCTGTGAGAACTTTGAGCTGCTGAGGAAAGCCTCTCATACACCTTGCTCACCTCGCGCCTCCTCCTCTGACTCATCTGACAACTGCGTAAAGAGAGGCGGGTCCAAGAGGAACATGGGGGCGGGCCTAACGAGCAGAATGTAATTAATCAATTAACTACAAATGACCTGGCACTTCCGGTCATTTAAATTTATTTAGATACTGTCTCTCACGTGCAGGTTACTAAAGAATGCTGTCATACTGTCTAGAGCAACTCTAATAACAATTTATTAATATGATTTCAATAAGTAGCAATAAATATATAAATACATAAATAATACATAAATACACATTGGTGTGACCGTATTGTGTGACCAAAAAATGTCTGCAAGCAAAATTTACAAGCACTATTAATTTAGACGAGTTGGCTTCTATGCACCCAAAAATATTTATGACACATATGAAGCGGCATGCCTATTTAAGCATTAAATTATATGATTAACCCAGTATGAATAGAAACACGTTTAAAAGACATTAGCCCACTAGAGACCAGATTCAACCCCTATTATAGATTAATCATGCTTGAAAAATGCTGGATAACATTCTGATATTTGCTACCATCCAAACCACAGCTCAAAACCATTCAAACCATATGAAATATTGTATTGCACCCAGAAGACTATACAGGAATACATTACCATTAATGGAAAGAAAATGTTTGAAAAATGTGGCAAAAGATATCTTCATCCCCATAGTTATGCAGATGATCTCTATCATATTTGTTTCCAACCAAGTTTAAAAGATTTTGAGAACACATATTATTAGATTTCTCTGCTGGACAGGAAAAAGCACTTTAAAGCTTAAAATGGTAAATTAATATATAGTACTTATTGAGGCATTAAATGTAATTACAGCAGTCATTGCTTTTAAATGAAATTGAGAAGTTACTATCTGTTTTGCATATAAACCCACAAAATTGTTGTGACGGTGGAAACATGCCCCATAATTACTAAAGTAATTGTATAAAATAATTTCTAAATAATCAATGTATTCTATCTAAAATGCTATGTTAAATATGTAATAGAAATGTAATAATATTAGCAAATAAATGTAGTGTGAGCTGGTTAGTCCACACATGCTTTTTCCTGTAAAATGAGAATGACTCATAGGATGAAGGCAGTCCAGTGGAAAGGAACATGTGTCTAAACCACTGACCAGAGTGGGAAAGAAAGAGAAAGAGTTATAGCTTTGTCTTCTTGTGAGCTACTGACACCAACTTCAGATTCAGTCCTTGTGCCAACACACACACATACACACATACACCGGCCGGAGAACTGCATGCATTTCATAGCCAACACACACATATCTGCACATCCAGCATACTTTAGAGCCAACACACACATCACCAACACTCTTCTACTTCACACCAGCACTCAACACCAACATTGGCAACCCTCAAAGACATTTAATCCCATGGAGGGAAAAGAGTGTGTGTTAGTGTGGCTTCAGGAGCTTAGCTCTCAGTGTCTGGCTCACACTAAAAAATGGAAGAAGAGATATTATTCCTTCCTGGCAGAAAATTCAGTCTTAGATTTTTATCACGTCATATGCTAATGTCATGAGAACCGAGGTACAAAGTAACCAGTTTAAAAGCATAGGTGAATACATGGTGAAGTCTTTTAAAATCTTCATTCATTATTTATAATTGATGTATTCAGTTATATGCTTGGGTCATTTTTGTAAATCAATTTGAATATGATTTCATCAATGGCAGTTAGTCTAATGGACACATTGCGTGTTCAGTCGGGACTGCTGACATAGGTTTGTGTGTTCAAGGTGTCCGGGGCATGTGCTGTGTGTTTGCACACACAAGATGGACATAGACAGGCACCAGGGCTGAGACAAGAGGGAGGGAACATATTTCTCCCTGCAGGGTGTGTGGAATTTCAACAAATACCTGGCACCGGTCTGCCAAAATAGGCAAAGGAGAGAGAGAGAGAGAGAGAGAGAGAGAGAGAGAGAGAGTAAAATAAAATGTAGAAATCTTGCTATATGTAATATAGCAGTAAATATGGATGTATTTGCACAAGCTGTTCTAAATATACGTTTCCTGATATACTTACCACCATATCAGCATCAGGTATTTTCCATCCATTTTCAAAGTTTTTTTTTTTTTATCTCTGTTAAATTGAAAATAGCAGCAAACCATGAAATCCGATCACATGATCACTGTATTGCGTGTGACATAAAGCCGCAGCTGGTTAACTGGTCACATCAGGTATCATGGTGTGGTGTCTTGTGTTCTTGCAGCACTATTGAGGGTGTCTCTGTGTAGATCAAAGGGGTTCGAATTCCTGAACACACACACTCCATTCTGTTCAGACCCCCAGCTAGGCCCGTGTGTCTTTCAGTGCTGTGTGTTTTAGAAGTGACCTGAATTATTACCTTACTGAAAGAATTACATCCCACAGCAGAAAACATCAGTGGGCCCTTTAAATTTGCAAGTGCCCTTGTGCTTTGCCTACATTATGTTAATTAATTTTTTAAAGTGTTTGACTGTCCTCTGACAGATTTCCCACCTGTTTGACTACATCCCAACTGCAGATTTAATTAAATGGGCGGACATTTTTGCACATAACAAATGGTTTATTTCCCTTTCTTGGCTGATTAATGGAGCATACAATGAATTATTGATCCACCATGTCTGGCACTGATGCCTATATTCACTTTCTGCCAGAACTAATTTCCTGAACCCAGGTCCTATTCCACTGAGTTCTAGGCAAATCAGTGTTTTTACTCTCTCTCTCTCTCTCTGTCTCTCTCTCTCTCTCTCTCTCTCTCTCTCTCCCCTAACATAAACCTGGATAATGAGCATGATGTACAATTCCAGGGTTGAACCCTTTAAATGCCATTACATCACTACCATTCAAAGACATGAATCATTTAGTAGATCAATTAATAAAGTCGAGTATTTTAAATGAGTTTAGAAATTTTGTTTTTTCTAGAAAAAGCTTCTACTGAATTTTTTAGCCGCTTGGAAAAAATACAATGAGAAATTTTCTCAGCTTCAGCTCCAAAAAGATCCTCTAATGTTCTTTTGTTGTTTGTCAGCAGACTCCATATGACATCTAACATATGTACATGAATCCATGTTAGGACTCATTTTAATGCTAATGTTAATATGATTATTGCACAGGCTAAGTCGTGTTTTTAAGTCAAGAACGTGATGATTTGTACATGTAGTTAGCTTGAGCAGTAAGCCGGTACTACATTAATCTTCTAACCTCAATACAAAGCTAATAGAGGAAACTTTAGATATCAAATCTGTTTAGGGTTTTTGACTGCGTGCTTTAATTTTATTTCATTATTTATTCTGATTATTTAAAAAACTGAAGATTTTACTATTATTTATCACTTTGTTCTCTTGGTCTTGGACACAGTCTGGACAAACAGTTCTGACTGTGACTTTGGCCCTTGAGGACTGGTGTAATCAGTACGCTCCAGAAGCAGAGCCATTAGTTAAACTACCACAGTGTAGTAAAGACAGTAAGGACTTAATGAATATTGACTCTTGTGTCAAGCAGCCGATCATAAATAATTTTTTGAAATAATCAGATGTTCTGATTTTGGGACTATAAATAATATAAACAAGCATGAACAAGAAGAGGTAGGTACTTATGTGCTGCAAACGTCAACACAAAAATAATTATATGCCTCAGAAAATTACAATTTCCAACTCAAACAGTAAATAAAGCTACATCTACCTTTAGTCTAATAAATAATATCCATCATTAATCATGTCTAGGGTTTTAAATACTGTTTGTTTTATTTTCAAATGTTCCAAAATGATTTATCCAAATAAATAAATGCAAACAAATTGCCTGTCAAAAATGATATTATTTTATCATATTATTTTTGGAAACTTTCAGTTCTCAAGAACTTTAGAATTTGATCCTGTCTCCTGAGTCCTTTGCCAGTCATTACTATAGGCAATAACCAAAATACACAGACACTTAAAATAGCAGTAAGCATCACCAGGGAATTAATAAAGGTGTAGACATGGAAAATGATCCATGCTCACAGGAACGAGAGCAAGTAAGGAAATGCAGCACCTGAACGTGACCAAACATCACTGAAACTGGAATTATGAGTTGCGGTCCGAAGAGGAAAAATTGACCTCTTCTGCAATAAACTTTCCCGTCAGCATCTTTCTGTGACAAATGAGTTTCATACAAAGAAAAGCAGCTGATACCTTATGTAAAATATGGTTTGGGGCTGTTTTGTGGCTGGTTGTCCAGGAGCTCTTAGGAAGATTGATGTCATCATGAATTCTGCTAAGTAGCAGGATATTTAAAGCCCAAAAACATGCTAATCATAAAAATAACATGAAATTTAAACTAAGGTTTTACCACATGGCTAACTGTCTAAATTGAACAAAGTGTCCACTTCCACAAATATAAGAATATAAAGGTGTTTAACTCTTTTTACTAGAGGCCAAAGAAATGGAATTTGCATCTGTTTTGGCTGTGTCCTTGTTCAGCACTGAATTTCTTGAATATCACACACAGTGGTGATTAATGGCTCATATGAAAGTAGACACTCAAGCTTTTGAGAATTTGTAGTTTTTCATAAGTATTTCTGTTTTTACCTAGCCTACTAGGGGCAGTATATTCATAGAAAATGGTTAGTTATTTTCCACACAGACATTTATATCTGCTCTCTGAGATGCTTGTTCATAAGCATGTCAAATCTTCAACCATTAAAATTTTGTTTAACATCTAACAAATGTACATGAATCCTAGTTAAAAATCACGTTAATGCTAATGTTAATATGATTACAAGAAAGAAATAATAATATTAGAGTCATTAGACTGATCATATAATAGTGAATTTAATTATCCAAGCAATACTGTATTGTATAGTATATACTGTATAAACTGGTGTTTTTTTTATCTATGAATATTACTATTCCAGAATTAATCTTATAGCTCAAACTGGACCCAAACACATGTCCTTTATTAACACACACTTTGGATTCTGTCCACTCAGGTAGGAGATGTGGCTTTCCTGTGGATTTACAAAGTTTAAGGTGGATTGTTTTGATTTAAGGTAAAAACAGCTCACACTGAAAGCCAATAGTCCTGATTCATTTATTATCAGACATAATTATTAGGAATTTATTACCAGGAAATAAAATAATTCATTTGTTTATTGAGAAGGCCTGATAAGTTGATTTCCATTCCTCCAGCAGAATGGAATGTTAGTTTACTGGTAGAAAGGGTTAAAGTGAAGGTGTTTGAAGTGTTCAGCAGCCAAGTTTCCACTTTAAATACTGCATGCTCAACCTTGTTAGGCATTTACTGGAAGAGCTTCAGTGCTCTTATTCTCTCCAGGGTAGGCATCACTAAATATTTGTGGGCTGCTGATCGTTTTGAACCCAGCGTTTTACAGAAGACATTGTACAAAGAAACATTGTTGTGTTTTTCACTTATTGCATGTGTCATTCTTCATATATTAATTTGTGTTCAATTTCAAAACTACAAAAGCAAGGATTTGATGATAATAATGTTGTGTCAAAAAATTCTTGTGTGGAGAGACTCCAGTGTTTGACAGTGAAAATAAGATTTTTAATAATGTGAGGTTCACTCTGTCTGAAACTGGTTTACTCACTACAGATGGAAGCAATATGTACTCTGGCACATTGCACAACTGGAAGCTATGGTGTGGGACATTCTTGAACTGCCAAATCCAATTCTCAGTTCTAGAGTTAACCTGTTCTGGGTTTCACAGTGAAGTCAGCAAAATAACTTCAAAAACACTGTAAGTTTTGTTGAAAATAATCAGACAGTTATTAAAGCCCAACAGTCAGTACATAGAATGTCTTGTCAGGTAAGAATATGATGATGTGATTATTAATAATAGTAAAAACAACAACAACAATAAAAAAAATAGTAATTATTATTATTATTATTATTATTATTATTATTATTATTATTTGTTATTATTATTATTATTATTATTATTATTATTATTATTATTATTATTGTATTTTATTTTATTTATAATTTTTTTTATTACAGGGAGGCTTAGTGGTTTTTGTTTGTCTCGCACCTCGGGTTCGAGGTTTGATTCAGGTTTCTGTGCTCTCCTCATGCTTGGGGGATTTGCTCCTGGTTTTCCAGTTTCCTCCCCCAGTTCGAAAGACATGTGTAGTAGACTGATTGGTCTTCAATCTCTATTGGTCTATGTAGCACCAGGGTTCTGGAGAAATGTTGTTTCATTTCATTATGTACTGTGTCAGCTATATATGGTCGAAATTACAGTAAAGCTTCTTGACTTGACTTGATCTCTAAATGTTGAATAGGTGTGTGAATGTGTGCTGCACTGGGTTGGCCCTCTGTCCATGCTATTGTGCCCCCCAATTTGTGCCAGGTTTCCCCATGACCTTGTGTACGATAAACAAAACAGAAAATGGATGGATGCCTGGATGATGATGATGACGATGATGATGATGATGATGATGATGATGATGATTGTGGTTGTGTTATGATTAAATATTTACATGAGAAAGCAGCTGGGAAGCAGATTTGTCTATATACAGCAGAAGTGTATATACATGACATTACCAAAAAAAAAATCAGACACAGCCATCTAGTTACAGAATAAAACATTCCTTTTAACATTACATAGGGTTAAAAAAAGGATTCAAAAATCTCAGGCTACTATCCAAGACAGAACACAGCTTACAAATGGAACGATTTCAGCATCGCTGCTGCTCTCCATAGGAGTGGAAATCAAACACTGATCAGTGTAAGGATAAGCAGCAGCACATTAGTCTCAGCCCTACTCTCACACATCTTATCCAGCTAATCTTGGATGACATATGAACATTGTATACAGTGCTCCTATACAGTATATAAATACACAACAAAGCACCCTATGCTGAGTACTAATAAAATTCAGGCATCTCCATCTCTGGCACTTGATAAAATCTGTGTTCATGTGTCAGTCAAATGAAAATCACTGAAGAGTAGTGTTCATGGAAGTGTGCCACAGAGGAAATCCCTGCTCTCAAAAAATAGTTTTTTTCCTAGGTTTGCTACACTACCTGGTGTGATGCTGTGTTGCTGCCTCGGGACCTGGCAGATGCAATGAGCACAAATGAATTCCATGTTGTATCACCATATCCTACAACCAAACATCAGGGTGTCTGTCTGCAGGCTAAAACTTGATAATTAACTTGATAATTAATGTGCACTAAAATACTGACAATAAAAGTGATATGCTAAACTAGATACCCAATAAAATCCAGCTTAATATGTGTACATAACTTTCCTATTGGTTTCTTTAGAATTCCTAATTTGTTTGCAGTGATTCTGGATTACTATGCTTTAAAATTAGAAATCCTAATAATATGCCAAGGAGTTAGATATTTTTTCTTCTTTTTTTCTGCAAAATACTGTTTAAAATTTATTCGAAATATACTTCTAACCTCCTAGCAGAAGCAAGAGGGTTTGGGGTTAAAATATTCAGGTGCTGCTAAATTTCCAGCCCTACATAAGATGCAGGTTTTGGGAAAGTGCTTCTTTCTTACAACATTCCAAACAGCTAGTTTTATGGGTGCTGTCTAGAAGATGAACTGGAATTTTAACAATCCCAAGAATCAGCTTAACTGATTTAAATATCATATTAGTGGTTTTATTTATGCACAGCCTAATATTTTGGCAAATAGGATGTAGTCAATTTAGGTTTTGAGTTTGACTAAGTTTAGTCAATAAATTAGTCGTTAAAAAAAGGATGTCAGTTTGTTTTCCATAATTTTTTTCAATTTTGTTTTCTTAGGAGTGTCAATAGATTTTTTAGAGAATATATGATTATTTCTGTTTAGTGTTTAGATGTTGCTTCCATCTGTGACAACATTTTGCTTTGCTAAAATAGGCCATATACATATAATACCATAACTTGAATGAATGTAATGGAAATTAAAAAAAAACAAAAAAAAAACATTAACCTAGAAAACAGAAAAAATAAAAAATATATTTTTATATTATATAGAAAATATTTTTTATTTTTATATTATATAGAAAATATAGCAAAAGAACAGGACATGATGAGATAGAAATAATGATTTTGATGGAAATGATGAATGTTTTCTTCATGTTTAAGGACACTGATTGATAAGTTTTTTCAGGCATCATTGAGAATCTGGTAAGCTTCACTGGAAATGATGATTGTCACTCTTGCTTCTGTTACTCCTGTTACATTTCTCTGTATCATTTACATGTCTTTTTAATGATCATCCTGGAAATCCCTTCCACTGTGACTAAACTCCCCAGCTTACAGTCTCCTGCCCTCTAGTGTTTAGTTAATGCTATACCAATGAGCTCTTTTTTGTCTGTGTTGTTGGAAAATGGGTTGATGTTGATACAAGCAAGCAGAACACCCAGTCATATTGTAGATCAGCTGCCATGAGAAATCATGTTTAATCACCAACATGTGAGATATTACATAATAATTACAGCCATGAATGAAACTGACTAGTTGCCCCATCTCTCTCTCTCTCTCTCTCTCTCTTTCTCTCTCTCTCTCTCTCTCTCTCGCTCTCGCTCTCTCTAGCAACTCAATTCCTACAGAGAATTTTCCACTAATCTATTTACTTGTTTATTTGCATGTTTGTTTACCAAAAAGGGAAGTGGGTCTACTAATCAGCCCGTAGTAGCTTATACAGTGATGACACATCTACCATTTCTTACTACATTCATTTAGTTCACTCTTTATTTTTCTCCTTAGCAATTTACATGTGAATTACTGTAAGCAATGTCAGAACATATATTACAATATTTATCAATGTCCAGTAATCATATATCTTATATCTGCAGAATGTTTGCAGTTGATCCAAAGGCTATCCCAGGAACACTTGGCACAGTGCTAGTGTGGCATTATTTATGAAGCTTATATCAGGACAAAAACAATGTCTGAACACAGTAGATTCGTGATTAGTACATTTGGGAGTTTTCTCCATGTATGCTAGGTTCCTTCTTGAAGGCCACAAGTCCAAAGACATGTGTTGTAGGTTTACTGGCATCACTAGGTCGTTTGTAGTATGTGATTGTAACCTGCAATGGCTTGACAATCCTGTGCAGGATATGCAATACAGAAAATGTATAGACAATGTCTATTAATGTTTTGCATATTATTTATAATATTGTGTCATGATATCTTGTGTCTTTTTCATATCTCATGCATTTGTCATAATAATGTGCATCTTTAAAGCATCTTTCATCTTTCAAAAGCACATAGCAGTTGTGTGCATGGTGAATATGCTGTATGTTTGTTGAATCGATGAATTAACACATATTAACATGATACAGAATATAATAAGATTTTAATAGAAAATAATGAAAAAAAGTGGGTGATGTGCACCAATCATCTTCTTTTTAGGATAAAAGTGCATGAGTGAGAGAGAGAGAGAGAGAGAGAGAGAGACAGATGCAGCATCGCTCTTTGTCAGTCTGTATAGTTTGAAAAGTGAGTGACTCTTCAGAGACGTGAAACACAGGAGCAGCCGCACACTTCTGATACACACGCTTCTCATTACTGGATACACACAGCACTGGACGCTATTTGCATGGCAGCTTGATGGTGAGTAGCAGTTCATACATAATTCATTCAGATGAATGTCATGCTGAAGAAATAAAACATTTAGAAAATGCCACTGTTTTAGAGGTTTGGTGGTTAAAACATGGATTGCACTATGCAGTGATGTCATCTATGAATTACAATACGATCGCATTGCATGCCGTTGAAACAATTTGTCTATAGTTAACACTTCATTTTTTACTCTGATCATAGTGAATATTTGCTACCAAAAACATTTAAATGGAACATGGAGCTGACGATAATGTAAGTTGCATCATAATTATCATTTAAGGCAAATCATAGTGCTAGAAACTGCAAACATTGTTGTATGATGTTGTACTTCATTGATGTGAGCAAAATTCTTGATGCCTCTGGATGACCATTGACCAGAAATAGCACTTCAACATGGAAAATATTGAAGTTGTGTGATGAGGAGTGATGATTGCTACAAATATTCCTGCAGCTGATGTCTGAATTGTAATCATTTACATAGATTCTCAGTCAGTCATTTCTCACCATCAGTCACCACTTTTTCAGATTAACTGGCATTTCCTTAATGATTACGTCCGTGTGTTATGATCAGTGGTGAATTAAAACCTAGGCTGTACTCAGTTCATGTGGCATACAGTCAAATTGTTGTTGAATTACAAATACAGATTACCTCAATATTCACAATAACTGCTGATTTCATTAAAGCTGCAAACTAACTTGACAACTCTAAGGATGTTATATTATTATAACTGCATGATTGTCAGCACAATATTACCTATTTCTGTGTGTCTGAGTGTCCAATGAAATGAAAATATAATCTCAATTTGTAGATTATCTGTTCATCTGGTACATATCAATCCATGTGTGGTAAAATGAGTTAGAGCCATAGGGGCCCAAGGCTTCTCCCCCCCCACACACACAACACTGACAGTAATTCTTTTAGTTTGGGTTTTTAATTAGTGTAAGTATCACGTATAACTTGAAAAACAAGGTTACATTCTGTTTTCAGAATAATGAAAATTTATGTTATTGGTGGTAGAAATGATGGTCATTTATTTATAATGCAATTAAAACCTTTTCACATGAGCCTTTTAAACACATCCTGTAACATGCCGCCATTTTTATTAGGATGGATTAGAACTAAAACACGTATGCAAACATAGAGGACAACATGCATGAAAAGCTTGAAAATTAAAACAATATGTAAATATGGTTCACAATTTGATTTTTATTTTTAAGTCTTTAATGTAGTAGTAATATTAAACAAGGCATGTAGATTAAATTTATTAGATTTTGTATATTTACCCACTTATCGTTAAATTATTATCCCCATTATTCCCGAGGCATTTTCATATAAATGTTTAGTGATGAAACAAAGAACCTAGAAATACAAATAGTGTCATGAACACCACTGTTAAAGGAGTGCGTTCACATGGCTCTTTAATAGCTGATGTATTAATAAGTGTATCTTTGGATATTTTTAGATATCAAGCACCATTTTATCATCTCCACACTTCAGCAGACATGTGATTATTTATTTTCAGTCACTAGCTTGGATCACTCATGCATAAGTATGCCTTCACACTTTAGTTTAGCTTTATTTTTATAACTAGCATTATATTGCAGCAGAGGCATGCACAGCGAATGCAACCTTACTATAAATGATGAAATTCCTAGCAAAGTAAACTTGTCAGGAGATGGCAGTGCTCATTTTAAAAAGTTGAGACATTTATTCTGCATTGTTTGTGTTCTACTTCACCTTTCTAACAACTAACACATGCCGAGACAACAGCATAGCCACAAAGTGACCTTAGGATTAGTGTTTGATATACAGTTAAAGCTTTCATAGAGCCATCCTTATTTTCTACTTCTTGTCTTATACGCAAGTCGGATTGACCTTATGTGAACTTTGGAGCCGTTTGTATAACAGCTTGTGACTACGGTACTTTGTCCTCCAAAGCTGGTTATAGACTTTTTCATTTGTCATTTGTCATTTGATCTCTATCCAGTACACTGTGCAGTTCCTAAAGTAGTAGATAGATTGCTAGATGTCCCCGTCTATGTTGAAGGAGTATGTGATAGTCGTTGGAACACATCACGGCATTGTGGATGGCTTTTCACAGTCGTTCTAAATGGAGCTGTCATATGCTATCATCCCAACACGTCTCACTCTTAGTCTGGAGTCTCTAAAGATGCCTTCTAAAGAGCACTTTAGAAAAATTATGCCTGAGCAATCCTTCCGTTAACTGGTGGTGTTGATTCCGAAGAGACCTTGGGTTTGAGCCCTGGGTTTCTACTAAAGGGTATTTGTGTTTAATGTTAATCAACCATCTATTAACATCACAACCTTCTGTAATGGGGAACTTCCCGAGCATGCCCTGCTTTACCCTATTTGTGCTCTATGAAATTAAACTACAGTAAGCAGATCTCAGTCCAGTCATGAGATCTACTGTTGATCTGTCATGGGCAAAGACACATGATGCTTCTCTGTCTAAACAAAGACTGGTCCATGAGGTAAACACCAGGCCCCTTTTATGGCACACCCCTCAATGATTTGCATTTCCTCCTCATGGACATTATGTAGCAGCATATCAGTCCAGTCTGTGCTGCTGCTGCCACGTGGGTATTACCATGTGCCTTCTCCAGGTTCAGCTAGGAAAATATTACCCCTCTCAGCTGGTGACTGGACCAGTTAGTCCTAATCTGGGCTCAGTTCCCTATGACATTGTGACACTGGCAATCAAAATGATTGGGAGGGATCAAGGTTACACATGTAACTGTGATTCTATGACTACCACAAGATTGTCATGTGTAATTAGCCACAACCCAGCAGGACTGCAGTAAGACATTTCAGCAGGAATGATGACTGTATAGCAACAGGAATTATATTAGATACTATGCCATATGATCACTTGGGGATTTGGCTGAAAAAGAAACCTTTGCATTCTGATACACACTTTGCAGATGATACACACTGCCCCTTTTTCAGTCTTCATAGAACCATAGTTGCATAAATATCTATTTTTTAATGTGTGTGAATTATGGCATGAGTTAAGCAGTAATTGAGCTTAAAACTGTTCCCATTTGTTTCTCTTACACAGTGCCCTGGCTGTTAATGTGTCAAAGTGATTCAAAAGCTGTGATTAAGCTGGGATAGTAGCAGTATCAATTGCTTGTTTAACGGTTAACAGAAATACACTGCTAATAAATGTACTCTCACTGCCATACCCATGCTGAGACTTGAATTGGAAGAGAAATAGGCAGAGCGAGTGAATAAAAGAGTGAGTGAAAGCCCATGTGAATGTATTGACATACAAGCACATGGGTGGTACTGGGAGAATAATGGTGCTATTGACTTGCATGGCAGTATCTGGGTTGCTCTTGTCCTGCTGCTGGTGGTTTAACATACATGAACAGTGATTTTCTATTTTACAAAAAGAGTTTCTAGCTTAGAATAATGATGTGATTATGTGACTAACTGACTAGCATGATCTCTGAATAATAAAATTTACTGCCAAGTTTCAACAGCTATGTTATTTTGCTTGATATTCATTGCATCCCTACCTTTAAGGTCTACCACTGAATAAATAATCCTTTCTAGCACACTACAGATAATGCTACTATAGTGTAGTACTTTTGGTTATTTGTACCTTTCTCCCTCTTCCACATTGCCACACGAACCATAATATCATTATTACACTGAAGGTGAGATTTGCATTTCTTTTTTTTTTTGTGGATGTTTATGACAGTTCAAGAGCTCCATTATCATGATGCATCACACACGCTATTGTATCAACAAAGCAAATAAACACCATAATGTCATTTATGAGCACATGGTGAAATATCGTGTGCGGATAAGAGCTTTCAGGTATTCCGATCCTCATCAGCTTTCCATGTATTTGAGCTGTAGAGGTGGAACAAAATGATAGAGAGGTAGAT
Source organism: Hemibagrus wyckioides (assembly GCF_019097595.1). Taxonomy (NCBI): domain Eukaryota; kingdom Metazoa; phylum Chordata; class Actinopteri; order Siluriformes; family Bagridae; genus Hemibagrus; species Hemibagrus wyckioides. The sequence goes on from NC_080710.1 coordinate 15,365,760, forward strand.
GAAGAGCTTATCTGTGGCTTATTGAGTGACATTGAAATCATATTCAGAGTTTAATCCGCCTACATAATGCCTAAACATGACCAAATAATGGATACAGTACAGAAAGTCAAGAAAAATGATGGAAAGTCAGAGAGATGACAGATGTCAGATGACAGATAAAATTATAACCTTTTTTTAATAAGTAATGAAGTCAGTAGGAGCTATAAGCATTTTAGAAAAAACATCATGCAAAGTGACTCCAAATAGATTTTATACTTACTTTACATTATGATGTGTTAGTCTCAGGTTATAGGAAGCCCTAATAAAACATTCAGTGAGTGAATGATTGAGCTTTTGAAGTTTAAGAAAGGAAATTGCATGCAGGTTGTCCTTCTTTTCTCTGTGCTACCACCACCAGATATGATAACTTTCATTTCGTACCTGCACTTTATAGTACCTGCTACTAGACACTTTATTATTATGACTCTCACTAGTATGATCCTTATTGCTGCTACCACAGTCGATTGTTGCCACACTAGTCAATAGTTTACAGGCAATTGTTGCACTAGTTTTTCCACTGTTCTGTTGTCTTGGTTAGTTGACATGCATCATCCTGCACATTTAGTGTATTGTTTGTCTTGTATTTGTGCCACTATTGTTAGCTGTGTCGTTGCACTAAGGTCCTGAGAAAATTACATTTAGTTCCAATTTATACAAGCTATATACAGGATTAACCCAAAAAATGACACTTCAATTGACGTCTATATGATAATACATTAAGTGGATTAAATGTTTTTTTCTCCTGACATGCATGACTGTTTTTAATTGAATGATCTCCCTCTTCTCATCTGAAGGTAGCAATCAAGGTCCTTGAAACCTGTCCAGAGTCTTACAACAATTTTCTTTTAACCTTTAGACTGTCTGAGATGTTTTTTAATAAGGAATGATGTATGATGTAACAGCTTTGACTAAATATAACCCTGGGTTTACCAATCCCTGAATTAGATTTTTTTATAAAGTCTGATGTTGTTAGAAGATTAATTCTGCGCCGACACAAAGAGATTCTGAATATTTCTACCTTTTTAAAGCCATCACAGCCATTTTGCCCATTTTCATTAATAAATGCTCATTTGTCTCAGTAATTACCTTATTATTGTGCATTACAGAAACAGAAAGCCTAACCAATTTACTTCATCTGGTTTGCCTCTGAAAAGTGACAAATAGCTTAGGAGGAGTTTAGCTCTGTTGACAGCGAGCAGTCTAGCTGCATATTGTTATTCTGTTTATTTTGTTTTTGTTTTACATTTAATGTGTGCGTTCTTTTTGGATGGATAGAAAAATATTTCATTATGTAATGAAAAAAAACCCACAATGTTGTAATGTATGGGTTCATTCAAACATTATGGTCAAAACTTTACATTGTTTACTGACATTTCTTTGGCTGTTCTTATGCATTTATATTTAATTGACTTAATATAGTATACTAAATAAGCATGATTTAAATGAGTAGACTGTCCAGTTTTTGTTTTGAAATTCTGCCATTTTAAGTATTTAGCTGCCTACACTGTAATCTACAGATTTTTACAGTGTTTTTCCTAACATACACCAGATGGCAAATTATAATTCATATAAAAATCTGTTCAAATTCTTCCTGTGGCCACAATGCTGTATAGTATATAAGGTAACTAATCACACACTTGTATAGGATACCTTGGTATGCTGGAGCATTACAATTTACTATCAGTTTGAAACATGTTCCAGCATGACAATGTCCTTGTACACAAAGTGAGCTCCATGAATACATGATTTGCCAAAAATGGTGTGGAAGAACTTGAGTGGGCTGCACAGTGTCCTGACCTCAACCCCAATGAATGGCATTGAGATACATTGGATCACTGACTGCACCCAAGACAAAGCATGCATAAGTGTTATGGTTAGGTGTCCACAAACTTTTGGCCAAATAAATATATTCTGTTTAGTTTAAAGAAACCTTTCTAAAGTAAGTTAAATGACACTTTCTGCCAAATTTCTTTCTGCATTTGCCCATTAGTTATACAGTAATACATTCTACATCATTATTTTTCCATATGCAGCATGATTAGCTTGGATTTTTGAAACAGCTAATGAATCCATAAATAAATTTTATATCATGTCTCCTTGCCAGATCCTACTCCAAAGTGTCTCCATATCACAAAGTCCCTGAGACAATTTAAAGTTTCCCACATACGGAAGAGCCTGATGACAGGTCTGCATAAGCACCCTGGCACCTGTGTCCAAAAACCTGTACATGCCATCAAGCACACATGGTAGAGATAACGGAAAAGAGAATAGGTTCATTGGATTAAGATGTGTAGCTATATGCAATGTTTTTAAAAGTGTGTGTAAAGCTGAAGCAACAGAAAGAAACAACATTCTTAATATTTTCTCAACATACATATTATAACATGTATATTGAGAGAGAGAGAGAGAGAGAGAGAGAGAGAGAGAGAGAGATTTTAATGTTATAATACAAATAATTTATTTCAATCATTAATCATTTAGTTAGTTTAAATTTAGAAATTTATCTTTTTGGTTAGTTAGAAGTTTGTTTTTTTTCTGTTAGTGTGTTATTGGCCATGGGATTGTGGGACTGTCTGTGTTTCCTGAATGGAACTGCATCAATGGGTTGGTGCTCTGTGTGTGTGTGTGTGTTGATCAATGTGTTGGGCAGCAGAAAGGAATAGACAGGGCATCTACAAACAGACAAATGAAGCCCTGGGTTATGTGTACACAATGTTTGTAAAGGTCAAACTATAGGTTCACAGGCTCAAAACACAACTGCTCGTGAAGTGAGACTCCATTAGTGTGAGCTGGCCATGAAGGTCTGAATGTTCTCATATTTATTAATAGAGCTTGTTTTATAGCCATGTACTTTTAAAACTCACTGTAATTGGATTCTGTAGAGGCTCACTAGATCTTCTATACATGAAATGTAAAGAAAAGGGATTTTGTAGAGAAGCAAATGGAACAGCTACATGCTTTGGATTTTAATTGTATTTATTTCCTTATTAAAAGTAAATAACGTTCTATGAAAATACTGTTTTTTTAATTGTGTTACTACTGAATATGAGTGTATAGTTAACTATAAAATCAGTTACTGCTAACCACAACGAATTGTTCTATCATACTCTCATTATTGCTTAAATATTATATATCTGGTTTTATTGTCTTTGTTGTATATATTTGTTTGTACTGAATGTAGTAGAATTTTATTATTTTATTTTTTTCAAACCAACATACACTATATTGCCAAAAGTATTCGCTCACCCATCCAAATAATCAGAATCAGGTGTTCACTTCCATGGCCACAGGTGTATAAAATCAAGCACCTAGGCATGCAGACTGTTTTTACAAACATTTGTGAAAGAATGGGTCGCTCTCAGGAGCTCAGTGAATTCCAGCGTGGAACTGTGATAGGATGCCACCTGTGCAACAAATCCAGTCGTGAAATTTCCTCGCTCCTAAATATTCCACAGTCAACTGTCAGCTGTATTATAAGAACGTGGAAGTGTTTGGGAACGACAGCAACTCAGCCACGAAGTGGTAGGCCACGTAAACTGACGGAGCGGGGTCAGCGGATGCTGAGGCGCATAGTGCGAAGAGGTCGCCAACTTTCTGCAGAGTCAATCGCTACAGACCTCCAAACTTCATGTGGCCTTCAGATTAGCTCAAGAACAGTGCGCAGAGAGCTTCATGGAATGGGTTTCCATGGCCGAGCAGCTGCATCCAAGCCATACATCACCAAGTGCAATGCAAAGCATCAGATGCAGTGGTGTAAAGCACGCCGCCACTGGACTATAGAGCACTGGAGACGCGTTCTCTGGAGTGACGAATCGCGCTTCTCCATCTGGCAATCTGATGGACGAGTCTGGGTTTGGCGGTTGCCAGGAGAACGGTACTTGTCTGACTGCATTGTGCCAAGTGTAAAGTTTGGTGGAGGGGGGATTATGGTGTGGGGTTGTTTTTCAGGAGCTGGGCTTGGCCCCTTAGCTCCAGTGAAAGGAACTCTGAATGCTTCAGCATACCAAGACATTTTGGACAATTTCATGCTCCCAACTTTGTGGGAACAGTTTGGAGCTGGCCCCTTCCTCTTCCAACATGACTGTGCACCAGTGCACAAAGCAAGGTCCATAAAGACATGGATGACAGAGTCTGGTGTGGATGAACTTGACTGGCCTGCACAGAGTCCTGACCTCAACCCGATAGAACACCTTTGGGATGAATTAGAGCGGAGACTGAGAGCCAGGCCTTCTGGCCTTCAGGCGCTTCTGGAAGAATGGTCAAAAATTCCCATAAACACACTCCTAAACCTTGTGGACAGCCTTCCCAGAAGAGTTGAAGCTGTTATAGCTGCAAAGGGTGGACCGACGTCATATTGAACCCTATGGATTAGGAATGGGATGTCACTTAAGTTCATATGCGAGTCAAGGCAGGTGAGCGAATACTTTTGGCAATATAGTGTATTTAAACAACCTGCAGAGTTTTATATGGGTCTGGTTTTATGAAGCCATTTATTTGTTACATTCAAACCAGTATCTCCTGAGTATGTGCTGAGTTTGAATAGGACCACTTTCTCCAACAAATTTATAAAGGTTTTATTTATAAATGCATGTTACTGTTACATCTGTTGACTGATGATTTCAAATAGCATACAATCAGTGTATTCTCAGGGTGCATTATCCAGCTGATCATTCCTGCTAATATCCATTCTTCATTTCCAGATTAATGGATGACAAAGCCTACTAAAGAGTCAGTTTGCATTATCTTTCAATACAGAGGATTCACAATAATTACATATCAGCATGGGTAATTATTCACGTTTGTTTTTCTGCATTAACATATCCGACTAAATTTGCTAGTGAAGTCTTGCTTTTGCCATGTTTCACTTCTGTTTTAATGTTAACTGTGTGTTTTATTTTTTAGGTCAGAGTGAAAAGAAACAAGACTGTCACCCCTTAAACTATATGGACAGAAACAGCTGACATAAACACAAAGTAAAGTCCAAAAAATCCAAGACAGAAACGTTTGATTAGCTTCTGGATGTAGGTCGTCATGAGTGTTATCATAAGAGCAGCTGGAAATTGAAATTGAACCATCTATCACCCCTCAGCTTAGGAATGATCCATTTTCCCCCTTTCATTCTTTTCTGATCTTTTTTTCTTCCTTCTTTCAAAAGACATTCTTGAGTACAAATAACGCATTTCTTCTGCTTTGCTTTCTGGTTTTAATAATGTCCATTCACAAATGCACAAAAATGTTTATTGCAAACCAAACCACACCTGAAAATCTGGATATGCAAATCATATTTGATCATTTTTGATAACTGCTTTCGATCCTGTGTATGCTGGAACACATTTACTTCTTTTTAACTTGTCCATATAATATACAATATCCTGAGTGAACCATTTTTAGCACCGCAATTGTTTTTCTTTTTTTTTGATTTTTGTTTTTTTTGGGGGGGGGATATCTGTAGAGGTATTGATTACTTCCTGCATGTTCTATTTTCTCTCAGCTTACCCTTTTTAGTGTCTCTGGCCTCATTTTAAGCCCCTGTCAAACGTTAGAGAGTAAATGTTCTCCTAAATATCTCACCTGCATTTGATGAACAGATGAATGAATGCAATTTTCTGAAAGACTTAAAATGCAGACATTCATGCTGTTTTAGCCCAAGGAAGCGATTAACATTCATCATTAGGTCATAACTTTAATTAGTTTCCACTTTTCATGATAAATCCTTAGTGCTTTTGTATATTTACTATATATAATTTCCTTATTTTTTCCCAGCTTGTTGTTATTTCTCACTTTGGTTACATAGCATAAAATCAGTGTTCTGTAGTTTGGGTTTTTTTTCCCCCTACATTATGATGACGTGTGTTTTGTTTGTTTGCTGTGATCGGTATGGACCACACCTGTCAGCTGAAATCACCCAGTGAGTAACTGTTATACTACACATTATTTATGTGCAATTTCCCTGTAAGGATCAAACAATCAGCACTGAAATACTGACCACTTTCCTATACACGGTTTTACAGTGATTTCATGTTTGTCTTGTGTTTTTAAAAAACTCTCTATCCTGCAAAAGAAGGTGAAGATATCACAGAGGGTTTGTATGGGCATGTTGTTTTTGGTTTCCTCCATTGTTCCTTTTTATCATAAACTGTAACTTTCCTTTGTTTGCTATAAGAGACTTATTTCAGTGCTTCTCTCTGTCTGCTTTCCCATCCTGCTATTCAATGTCTTTTTTTTTTTAATGGCTCTTTTGTATGCTTTGGTCCTGTCTAAACCAAGCCTTATGTGTTTGTACCTTCAGATTTCGATTGATTTGTCCGCTCACATGCCAAACTCATGCACTGACACCCAGTCCCATAGCTCTGCTTTTAAATAAAGTGAAGTTGCTATTAGAATTTAGAGTTTATATTAGAGACTAATAGATTACATTAAACTTGGATAAAATCTTATCCATGTGAGACTGGTATTTTTAAAAATGGTTTGTTAGTGCTGCTATACTTTAGGTCATGTTGTTGATATTTTCAGAAGTAAAGAAATATTGATCTGGATCTCTTCTGTATATCATGATGAACCATCACAAAATCATATTTTGATTAACCAGGGTTTTTTTTTTTGGCTTTTTATATGCATCTTTTTTGATGTACACTTCATGAACACATTTCTGTGTTTAGAAGCTCATGTATGTTACCTGATAAAACAAACACACTCGTACGCATGTCACGCACTCGTCAGTAATGGGAGCTGCACGTGTCAAGCGTCGTTTCAGCGCAGTAGTGGACACTCCTCTTAATGAGGAGGAAGTCATGAAGTTGGCTCAGAGTGATGATGCTACTGGGGTCTGTACAGGAGAGCTCTCTTCTCCAACTTGCAATGGCAAGCTGCTTAACCAAAACAATGGTGGACCAGGGAGGCTCTCTGAGAGAAATGAGGAAGATGATGATGACGATGATGATGATTGTGATGATAATGATGGAGGAAGGTGGCGAGGAAGAGAAGGAGGCTGTGGGTTCATGCTTGAGGGTGTGACTAGGAGAGAAGGGGGATGGGAACGAGTTGAAAGGACTTTATCTGTCTCCCCTTCCTTGTCGACTCCTCTTAATGCCCAACCTCATTTCCGGCCTCGCAGCCGATTTGTGAGCAAAGATGGCCACTGCAACGTCACTTTCATCAACATGAACGAGAGGAACCAGAGGTACCTTTCAGACCTCTTCACCACCTGTGTAGATATCCGCTGGCGCTGGATGCTGGTGGTCTTCACCCTGTCCTTCTTGCTCTCCTGGCTTCTTTTTGGATTGGTCTTCTGGCTCATTGCAGCTGCCCATGGAGACTTAAGTCCCCCACCATCATCCTCCATCACCCCTTCCTCATCATCCTCAGCTACCTCATCTTCTGTGGATTTACCAGAGCGTCCGGTGGATGAGCCTGAGGAGCCACTGGAGCCTAACCACTGTTTTCAGGAGGTGAACACCTTCATGGCAGCCTTTCTCTTTTCTTTGGAAACACAGACATCTATAGGGTATGGCTTCCGGAGTGTGACTGAGGCCTGCCCCCTGGCGGTGCTTGCTGTCGTTTTGCAGTGCATTGTGGGCTGCATCATCGACGCTTTCATCATCGGGGCGGTCATGGCCAAGATTGCCAAGCCCAAGAAGCGCAATGAGACCCTGGTGTTCTCAGATGTGGCCGTAGTAGCTATGAGGGATGGGAAGCTCTGCATGATGTGGCGGGTGGCAAACCTGCGCAAAAGCCACCTGGTGGAGGCCCATGTCCGAGCACAGCTGCTGAAGGTGAGACAGAGAGATGTATGGAACCTGATAGAGAATGAAGATGAGGTTTTAGATTTACAGCAATTTGTTCTAAATAATATGCATTTTTACAGTTATATATAACTATGAAAATAATATACATTCTCACAGTCATATTCTCACTATATATATATATATATATATATATATATATATATATATATAATGTATTAATGAAGTAGAGGCAAAGTCAGAGGGACGTGGACATCTGGACACTTGTTTGGTTTGGTAAATAAGAGCTTGTTTTTTTTCTGACAGGGATTTATATAACATTAGTGAGGGATTAACTTGAACTGTTTTTACTTGTGTGTGTGTGTGTGTGTGTGTGTGTGTCTAGGATTGCATTTCCAATTAGATGTTGTGTCAGTATGTTTGTGTTTACTGTGACTGAAATCTTATGTGCATCTGTTTTACTATGTGTGAGTGTGTGTACAGTCAACTCCAGAATTTGTGCCACCCTTCATAATCAGAAATGAATATAAAAATTGTCAAATAAGTATGTGAATATGCTTTGTATAAGTAGTGCGAGCATATGAAACTGCAAAGTTTTTTTTAGGTGGAGGAAATTGTTTGCAAATTTTGCCACAAAAAATTGGATTTAAAATGATCAGTATCATTACACTGAATATTTGGTGAAACCTCCACTTCTCTTATCAGAAAGATTTTGTTAGATGAAATATAAGAAGATGCTCCAGTTGTATAAGTAGTACAGTGTATGTAATGTTTTTTAACACATTATTCTTTGCCTATTCTTCTAAAGAATCCCCATAGTGGCTATGTATTGTGGGGAAATGTATCTGATTTACAGGCTTTGTGTATTGCTATTGTATTTTTTGTCTGTGAACATTATCAGAAGATAGATCACATACATACTGAAATTCTGATTGCTTTCATCTTCTTATAGCCAAGGGTGACCCCAGAGGGAGAGTTTCTACCTTTGGACCACAAGGACATCAATGTGGGCTTTGACACAGGAACTGACCGGATTTTTCTAGTGTCTCCGGTGACCATTGTGCACGAGATCGATGAGGAGAGCCCTTTCTTCAAGATGGACCGGCAGATGCTGGAGTCAGATGAGAATCTGGAGGTGGTGGTCATTCTAGAGGGCATGGTCGAAGCCACTGCCATGACCACACAGTGCCGTTCTTCTTACATTGCACCTGAGATTCTTTGGGGTCACCACTTTGAGCCTCTGCTATTCGCAAAGAAATCTGGCTACCAGGTGAGACAAATGTTGTGTTCTGATGATAAGGGATAAAATTAAATGTATTGTCTGTAAATGAAATCCTCAATTTATATATATATATATATATATATATATATATATATATATATATATATCAAAATACAATATGATATACTACAGTTCCATTATGTTTGCATGGTGGATCACTTAATAAAGTTAATAAAGTTTCTGGCAGTGCTGCAGATCATCTTTGACCTTTCATTCTTCTCTAGGTGGACTACTCATACTTCAATCGAACATATAAGGTTCCTGACACGCCATCCTGCAGTGCTAAAGACCTAGCTGAGAAAAAGTACATCTTGGGCTCCCGTTCCTCTTTCTGCTACGAGAATGAAGTGGCTCTGCAGCTCTCTTCTTCTGCCCTTCCCTCCCCCAACAGCATCTCTCCATCCCCCTCTTCCGCACCTTCACCCATTCTTCTCACTCCTAGAGAAGGCAAATGCACTGAGCACCCAAAAACACTTACTCACCCTCAGCACGGGGGTCAAAAGGCCCTGGGCATAGTGGAGAATTAGGGTCACAGAGAGCGTGAATAGAGGATACAGATAGAGTTAAAGGCAGTAGTAGAGTTTCATGAGGAAAGCTGGTACAATACACAAAATGTCTGACAGGAGACAGAAAGGAGAAGGGAACTGATTAATGATACAGGGTCATAATCAGAATAAACAGAGTGGAGGAAGGGAGGTAGTGGAGGTAGTGCCCTTTTCTTGGCTGTCACACCAAGCAAGAAAGAAAAATATCAAAAGCTTAAACATTAATATCAACTCATTGCTGAAATCTATTAGGAAAAAATGATGAATTAGAGAGAGTAGAGTGTGTGAGAATGAGGGAGCACATTTCTCACAAAGGGTTTGTTCAGAACTGTCCAGAAAATTTTGCACAAATGAGGAGGGAGATTCAGTTAATTAACGACAATTAGGTCAAAACAGAACATTTGAGACAGAGAAAGGACAGAATTAAAGCAGTTTGGGTGAGAGGGACAGAGAAGCATATGGGGAGGGATTCAGAGGGCTATTTTAGGATGAGGAGGGTTGCAACACTGGCCCACTTGGCTGATTGGACGTGGCAATCTTTCAAAGTCAGTGTCACTGATCACTGAGTTCCAGCAGTGGTACAGATACACAACAGTGATCTCTTATGGCTGCAAGAAGTAACTGCACCTCAGAGTGAAAGCCTACTTTTTAAATTACAGGACAATTCAAGTTGTGTTTCCTCATGACGGTGTGACACAGGATGCACAAGTGTGTGGAAAAGCAACAGTCTCTATAAAAACACATCAGCACAATACAGTGCACAGGACAGTGCCGGACAGGACACATCGACCAGCAGGAGCTTTAACAGAATGAACTGTACAACAGACACAAGATCGAAAATTTCCATAGGTGTGTGCAGTAGAGGGTTTTTTTGTTTTGTTTTGTTTTGTTTTGTTTTGTTTTGTTTTGTTTTGTTTTGTTTTGTTTTGTTTTGTTTTGTTTTGTTTTTTGTTTTGTTTTGTTTTGTTTTGTTTTGTTTTGTTTTGTTTTGTTTTGTTTTGTTTTGTTTTGTTTTGTTTTGTTTTGTTTTGTTTTGTTTTGTTTTGTTTTGTTTTTAATGCACAGCCTCTCATTGACCTGCTGTTTAACTTATTTACTTGTTCACTTTTACAAGAAGATTTATTAACACCAAAGGCAAAATAGACCAACAGATGGTATGTAGGAGTAGTGGAGCTTGTGCTCTGTGTCAAACTGTGATTTGTTCAGTTTAATAATACAACATTTATGCTATTTGGGAAAATGTCATTAATTAGAATGTAAAGAGCAAATGTGAAATTACAGTGTATTAAAATGAAACTGTGTACCATGTCAACACTTGAATTCAGCAAAACTTGATCTTTATTCAGGATAGTCAACAAATCAAAATATTCAGTGTTTAGTTAAACAACATACCACAACTTTTGCACATTTGGCTGACAGCACTGTTGCTTTTTTCAGCAGAGTCTAACAGTTTAAAAACCATAAGCACTCATTGGTAGAGTTTATCTGTGCATATGACCGTCTACTGCTGTTTATTTCTACTGCTTTCATGCTTTGTTAACTTTTAGAGTCCCTGTAGTGTTGAGTTCTCCAGGGCAACCGAAACTGGTTACTATAGACACAGTTTTATTTACACTTTGATAATGTTTGTAGCTCATTTTGCTATGAAGTTTCTTTCTCTGTAACTGTCCATTTTCCCTTTTTTACCTTTTAAAATAAACAAACAAACAAACATACAAACTTTCAACTAAATGCTCAGAATCTTGTTGAACAGGTCAGGCAGGGGACGAGGTTGTGGAAGAGGGCTCACTGGTTACGAATTGAACCTTTTAATATATTTTGGGTGAAGGTATTTGCACTTTGCAGAGTGAATGAAATGCAATATACAATAAGGCTGTGACAAAAACTTTATTCAGTAGACATTGTGTCTCAGTGTAACACAGATCTGTTCCTGCATTGCCCTGTGCATTCAGATGTTTAAATGTGCACTGTATAGCAAATATAACTGTCTTTCAGAATTAATGTGATGCAGATTTTGATGTAATATCTAGATAAATAGTACTAACCATGTTTGTTGTCATGGTATTTTTGTATTTTGCTGTTTATTGTGTGAGGACATCTGTGTGTGTGTGTGTGTGTGTGTGTGTGTGTTTTGTGTGTGTGTGTGTGTGTGTGTGTGAGAGAGAGAGAGAGAGAGAGAGAGAGAGAGAGAGAGAGAGAGAGAGAGAGAGAGAGTGTAATATTTCAGTTCTGCTCAGAAATGATCACTCTGTTTTCTATTCTCCACTACATGGCTCTTACTCTAATGCATTATTCCTAATGTACTACATGTTTCATACAGACTCTGTAGTAAACAATTCTACAGAAGCTTTATATTGCAAATAAAACATTAGTGTCATTGCCAATCATTGATAATCATGGTACTTTCCTAATATTTTTTCATATTATTCTGAGAAAGGAATCTGAAAAACAAGAAAACAAGAAAAAAACAGAAACACTGGGCATGATTGTTTACTTTACCTTTGGGACAGATCTCCTTAAGCTGGCATATCATTGACTTGGTATAGAATTCAATTTATGATATAACAGTCTATAAAAAAAAGCCTCTAAACAAATTCCCCAAAAACTCATCATTTTCCGCAATTACAGCTGTATGCAGGAGACATTTGTTAATGTTCACCATATAAGTAGTCTACATGACTTTTTTACTTTTAACTGAACTAAGTTTTAAGACTAAAACATGCATTATACTGAAAAGTCCAGGAAAGCTTTAGAGGACTGATTGAATAAAATATGTAACTATTTTACTATTTGTCTATAAGATGATGAGCCAGATTAAGATGGTTTGGACATGTTCAGAGGAGGGAGAGTGAGTATATTGGTAGGAGAATGTTGGACATGGAGCTGCCAGGCAGGAGGCCAAAGAGGAGGTATATGGATGTAATAAATGAAGATATGAAGCTAGTGGGTGTGTGTTGAGGATGCAGAAGATAGGGATAGGTGGAGAGAGATGATTCGCTGTGGCGACCCCTGAAGGGAAAAGCCAAAAGAAGAAGTTTATAATAAGATGATGATGATGATGATGACGATGATTGTTAAACTACTACTACTATTACTACTACTACTACTAATAATAATAATAATAAGAAGAAGAAGAAGAAGAAGAAGAAGAAGAAGAAGAATGTTATTATATTTGTTGTATTATAATAACGATTAATAATAGTCATTATTATTATTGTTGTTGTTATTCTTAATTATTAACATTATTATTATCATTACCCTATATAATACTGTATATATATATATATATAGTATTATATAGGGTAATGATAATAATAATAATTATTATTTTATATATATATATACATCTAACATCTTTTTTACCCTGCTGTTACAGAAATGTGCAAATCTGAAATTCCTCCGCATTAGTACGGATTCTGGAGCTGCACTCTTCTGCACACACACACACACACACACGCGCGCGCGCCGTTATCTTCCAAGACGGCTCTCGCGCACAGACACCTGTTCCTCAGCTCGCATTGGCCTCCTCACCCATAAGACAGCCCACGCGCTTTAGCTTCCTTTACTCTAATTGGTTGGTCAGTCTGTCCATCTCTCAGCGATATCCCTCATTGGGTAACGGCTCCGCTCTGTCTCGCATACTATTTAGTACGGGAGTATGCGGTAGGATTTTTTAACGTGTACCAGTGCAAAGGCGTGGCTGGACTGGTCCTATTCAGTGGGCGGGTATTAGAAGGCATCCTGCGCTATAATTGGTTATTATTTTGATTAAGGCGGGATGTTCTTCGCCGGCTATGAAATTCATTGGCCGAATGGAGGATGTGTTTGAGCTGCTTTGAAGTCTCCGGCTTGCCCTCACTTCTGTCTCCTTTTTATTCTCAGTGTGAATGAGTGAGCGGCTTTCCACCTGAGAGTGCTGTAATGGGAAAAGCCGCATTTGCGGTATTACTTCATACAAGCTGAAGAGCAAGAAAAATCAAGAAAACGCTTTACTTGGCCCTTGGCTTCATATTCGTCGGTCGGACTTGCAGATCGGAGGTGAGCCGTGCGCTTTATCCTTATTCTGGGTGGGCTATCTGATTTCAGCGCTTTAGCCCCTTGCTAACGCAGCGCGAGGTTTGTCCAAATGCGGCAGTATATAAAGCCGTATAGAGAGGGTACCGTTAGCACACCACTGCGCCCTGTGTTTCTGATGAAGCCCTCATATTTACACCTTATTATAAAATAAACCCCATCGCCATGTATTTCCCTTAGATTATTAATAAACTGCAAAAATTAAAGGCACAAAATGAATATGGGCGTTTAAACTGGCCTGTGTGGAGTCCAGTGTCTGAATTAGGCATTATTAATAAGCCTTGTTAATCATCACGACTGTTTAGCTATTAGTACAAAGATTATATTTGGGTATTTCTAGAAAATGGGAATAATGTCTTACACTAAAATGACCAACACTGTGTGTGTATGTGTGTATGTGTGTGTGTGTGTGTGTGTGTGTGTGTGTGTGTGTCCACCTAACCTTGTGTGTCTGTTCCGTTATTCATCACACAGGCTAGAGCGCGAGGTGTGGTTCCTCTGTGGAGGCTATTGTGGGGTTGGGGGTATATTATAAAAGAGAGTCAAGGTTTCAAACATCAGCATGTGTTTAAAGATGAATAATGAATGAAGAGTGAGAGAACCCTTATGACGGGTTAATGAGCGGTAACACGCTGTTATAGGCTGTTGTTATTACACTGCGATATTGCTGCCGCGACACCGGCTTCAGCCTCCATGAGGCGTCCCACCTACCTCAACTTCATCCTTCCATCCCTCCTTTCTTTCAAACCCTGCACTGACCTCTGCTTAAACTTCGTGTGTGTGTGTGTGTGTGTGTGGTCTGCGTTGGTGGGCTCAGACAGTGTTGCCACGGAGACGAATCGGGGCGCGTGGCCTGAGATAAACTGACATTCGTCATCGTATTATAAAAAAATCTGTTAGAGGGCGTATCGACAATATACATTTCGTTATATATATATATATATATATATATATATATATATATGGAAAAAGAACAATTGAAAATAGATACAGAAACGTCATCAATTCTTATTAATAATTCAGAGTATTCATTGTGAAGTCCTCTGAAGTACTGTTTTACTGACCACGTGACAAGAAAATGCCCAAAATGGCATGCCATTGCACCAGTTAGCATAGTACACGTTCAGGAAAACAGGTACTAAACAGTACTATGTCTTATCAGTGGGGTTCATATTTTCTATATGGACAACATTTTGTGGACACCTGACCATCACAGCCATATGTGGGTTTACACTAAACTGTTGCTACAAAGTAGGAAACAATTGAATAGAACGTCTTTGTATGCTACAGTGGCTTCTCCTCACTAGAACTAATAAACCTGAACATATTTCAGCATGTGGCTTAGTGGTTAGCACGTTTGCCTCACACCTCCAGTGTCCTGGGTTCGAGTCCACTCACTGTGTGTGTGGAGTTTGCATGTTCTCCCTGTGCTTGGTGGGTTTCCTCCCACAGTCCAAAGACATGCTACTAGGCTGATTGGAGTTTCTAAATTGCCCATAGTGTGTGATTGCATGAGTGAATGTGTGTGTGCCCTGCGATGGGTTAGCACTCCGTCCAGGTTGTATCCTGCCTTGATGCCCAATGACGCCGTACAGACAATGAAATGGAAAAAAAATAAATAAAACTTTCAGCATGGCAATGCTCTACGTGCACAAAGTGAGATCCATGAAGACATGGTTTGCCAGGGTTGGAGTTGAGAAGCTTAATAGTCCTGCACAGAGTCATGACCTCAACCCCAATGAACATTTACAAGGAACTGAAAAGCAGACT
The DNA here is from genome assembly GCF_019097595.1 of Hemibagrus wyckioides. Taxonomy (NCBI): domain Eukaryota; kingdom Metazoa; phylum Chordata; class Actinopteri; order Siluriformes; family Bagridae; genus Hemibagrus; species Hemibagrus wyckioides. The sequence continues at coordinate 15,381,212 of NC_080710.1, forward strand.
GCACCCCAGGCCTCCTCACCCAACATCGCTGCCTGATCTCACTAATGCTCTTGTTGCTGAATGAACAAATCCCCACAGCACTGCTCTAAAATCTAAAAGAAAGCCTTCCCAGAAGAGTGGAGGTTTTTATAACAGGAAAGGGGGACTGACTGTGAAAAGGGATGTTCAAAAAGCACATGTGTGTATCCACACTATATGTCCACATGCATCCACAAACATTAATCTTTATAAACTCCTCATTACCAAGTCCATACATTTTAAATTCCACTAAAATGCTAATTACTTAATTAGGAGTTTAAAAAATGAGTAACAGTTGGAAATAACATTACATACGCCTTTTACATACTATTTGACAGCTGATTTTCTGTTGATTTGTTTGGCTTTCTAGATGTGTAATATTGGGACATTGTGCCCGGTGCCCACTTTAGCTCCATAGAGTTATTATTGGACCTAGTGGTCAAAAATGTGAATTGCAGCAAGTGCTTACAGAAGCCATTAGGGCAGGAATCACAATGCTGCACACGTTGAGGAAGAGCAGCAAACAGGACAGTTACAGTGTTGGAGTTTTGTTTTTGTTTTTTAGCCAAATTTGGCTAGTTTAAAAGTACTACATGGCCGTCAAAATCTTGTCCGAGCAACAGCAAGCTTAAAACAGATCAAAATGACTGTATGCTGGCTGACTATATGTTGTATAATCCCAACCAATTATGGGGTTAATCTAAAAAAAATCACTAGATAGCATCCTTTAGCATAAATCCAGGGTGACAGTCTCTCAGCTTAATTTTATGTTAGGCTATGTTGTTAGTATGTTTTTCATTTTTTTTATGTTGGTATGTTTGTATCTTTTGCACATTATCCATGTTTCCAGGTGAAAGATACATTTTATAGGTATAACAGATAAATGTAACTTTTAGTTTAGTACCCTTTTTTCTGAGAGAGTATATAATTGGCTACTAAAAGGCCACCCCAGGCCTCAAATTGTAAATTATGTATTATTTTGACATGATCTGTTTACACCTTTAGTAAGCAGATTTGTGTGAAATTGTGCAACTAAGGGTCTATGCTCTGAGCGAATTCTCATTTTAGTTAGGGATAATAGGCATATTGTACATAAGACAATAAGCGTTAAAAGAGTAAATGTTTTTTTGCACTCTATCATAATGCCTAATATCTAATTTTCATTATAAAACAGCTGTCTGAACGGTTATAATACTGCACACGCCTAGTCTAAAGCATCGCATATGCTCTCTAACTAAATGCTTCTTATTGAATGACCAAACATTATTATTTATCCGATTATGCCTATTTGAAATCATCTATGGTAGTCTATCTCTATAGTAGTTGAATAACCTAAGTGATATTTACAGTAACAAATCAATGTGATAATCCACCGCTGTTAGTATTTATAGCATATGAAGTTACAATGTGCATGTGTAAATATGTCTTGGATGATATTGTGTATACATACTTATTTACATTATAGATCACATTACATTTGTATAATGGACTACATTCTCAAGCCTCCATAAATAATCAATACAAAGAAATAATGCACCCCAATGTTTACATATAGCACAAAGGATCAAATATCTACAGCACCACAGGTTGCTGTAGATGGACTGCAAGTTAAGGAGCTCAGTGTGGATGGTGTGTTCAGCTGATCACACCACCCTCTGGAGAGCTCGCCTATCCTGCTGGGTGATGTTCCCAAACCAGGCTGTGAATGCTTTCCATCAGGATGCTTAGAGCATTTTAGATGGCTGTTTAAAGTCCCTTAAGTGTCTAAAATGGTAAAGATAGTGCTGAGGCTTCCTCACCAGGGTGTTGATGTGACAGGACCATGACAAGTCCTGCATGATGTGAACACTCAGGTATCTGAAACTGTTTACTCTCTCTACTCGGGCCCTGAAGATCTTAAGTGTCTGGTATTTCTGTTCCTGCTTTGAAGACCACTGTCAACTCCTTTGTCTTGCTGATGTTCAGGTGGAGGTTGTTCTTCTGGCACCAGTTCTCCAGACATTTGAGCTTCTCAATATTGTCAGTGATCAGGGCCACCACAACAGTGTCATCAGCAAACTTGGCCAAACAGTCATAAGTGTGCAGTGAGTACAGCAGGGGGCTCAGGACACAACCCTGGGGGACTCCAGTGCTAAAGGTTAGGGAAGGTGAGACATGTCTGCCCAGCATAATGCTTGTGGTCTGTCTGTCTGTCCAGAAGTTGGAGATCCGCTGACACAGGGATGTGGTAAGCCCCAGGATTTCCAACTTAAATTGTAATGGATCCAGAGTCTTAGGTAATAAAGAGGTGATAAAGTCTTTACAAGCACTTCATCACAGCTGAGGTCAGGACATTGTGACAAAGCAGCTTTAAAGAAATATATATATATAAAAAAAAACATTTGCCATATCAATTTAAATTGATCAAATTATCCCTAATGAGCAAGCCAGAGGCGACAGTGGCAAGAAAGAACATCCTGGGACAGAGGTAGAAATAGAGCTGGGTTCGATGAGAAAAAAAATCTTATTTTACTCCACCCATTTAACAACTCCTACACACTGCACTGTTAAGGTGAATACGGTTATAATAATCAGAGAGTTTAAGTGGTTAATTATTGACTGATTTAATATAGATTGCTTAAGTTAGTGAAGATAACATGATTCAGTATGGTACATCAGAATTTGTGTGATTTTTGAATTTAGAATACGTTATATTACAATTTTGAATAAAGCTATTTCTAATGGCAGGTAAGAAGTAGTTTGTAGTGAGGTGACCTGCCTGTATACTGTAGACACGTGTACTGATGTTCATACTGTATATGAAATATGATTTGATATGGGGAATGTATGAATGAATAGAGGAAGGACAAGTGCAGTGTGATGGCCTACTTTGCAGTATGAGGCCCTATCTAAAGATTCCTCTGCTATTCCTTGCTGTCTCATCTGCCTTGTCATTTTACATCACCATCAGTCATACTTCCTCAAGTGTTTCCAGTGAACACACACACACACACACACACACTGTAACACATTAATACTGACATTTTCTTCTCTCTCCTCTTGTGTCCATCTCTGTCAGTCAGTCTCTTATTAAAAATCCTTCAACTGTTTTACATTATATCTCTTCTTCATTTCTGATTTTTGTACATTTCTCTCCTTGTGTGATTTGAAGCAGTAAGTAGATGCTGGTTGATCTCGTGATTGCATCAGTAATCAACTCTGTGATTCTGATCAAACCCCTGAATTCAAATTAGAGTTGCAGTTTAAGTCTAAATTTGATAGGAGATAGATAATATGTAATTGTCCTGTATGTCTGACTAACAGTGAAGGAATATGGACATCACCATGGTTGTCTTGCACAGCTGTGGTTGGGGTTTTGATTCCTGCTTCCATCCTGTGAGCATGGAGTTTGTATGTTCTCCCTGTGCTTCTGTGGTTTCCTCTGGGTACTCCCATTTCCTCCAACCTCCCACTTTTTACCGTGTGCACTGCTAGGTTAATTTGATATCCTTCTGTATACAGGGAAGGAACAGTTAGTTAAGAGGAATACCCCTGCCTGACGAAGCTTTTACCAGGTTATAGGCATAACAATACGAGCACAGAGAGGTGAAGTGAATAACACTGATTATCTCCTCATCATGGCACCTGTTAGTGGGTGGGATACATTAGGCAGCAAGTGAACATTTTGTCCTCAAAGTTGATGTGTTAGAAGCAGGTAAAATGGGCAAGTGTAAGGATTTGAGCGAGTTTGACAAGGGCCAAATTGTGATGGCTAGACGACTGGATCAGAGCATCTCCAAAACTGCAGCTCTTGTGGGGTGTTCCTGGTCTGCAGTGGTCAGTATCTATCGAAAGTGGTCCAAGGTAGGAACAGTGGTGAACCGGAGACAGGGTCATGGGTGGCCAAGGCTCATTGATGAACCTGGGGAGCAAAGGCTGGCCCGTGTGATCCGATCCAACAGACGAGCTACTGTTGCTGAAATTTCTGAAGAAGTTAATGCTGGTTCTGATAGAAAGGTGTCAGAATACACAGTGCATGATGGGTCAGGGCTGTTTTGGCAGCAAGGGGGACGAACACAATATTAGACATGTGGTCACAATGTGCCTGGTCAGTGTATAATGATATATACAATGATATATATGGGGATGAACGTAAGTGGCTGAGGTGTTGGACTACCGATTGGAAGGTTGTGAGTTTGAATCCCAGGTCCACCAAGCTGCCACCACTGGGCCCTTGAGGAAAGCCTCCAGCCCTCAATTGCTTAGTTGTATAAAATGAGAATTGTAAGTCACTCTGGATAAGGGAGTTTGCCAAATTTTAGAAACCTAAGAGACTAAATAAGTGATTGTTCCTTATCCATTTTAGTGCAGACCACCAGCTGAGAAGGACATGTATTGTTAGCTATCATTCACTTAAATGCTAACTTTTCCTTTATGAGGTGACTCTGGTGATTTTACTGTAACCAATACTGTCATTTTAATAGTATTTTTTTTTTTAAAAATCCATCAAATTTTTTTTATTTTCTTAGAGTATTATAATGTTATACACATTGCTAGAAAATGCAGGGCATTCATACTTAACATTTCTGTCAGAAGAAGCAGAAGCATGAAGTCAGAAGCAGTTGAGAATTGACCTCAAGATTTTCCTTGTATCTTCAAACTGTTGTGGCAGTAAGTTAGTTGAAACTAATTTCTTTAAGAAGGTGTTTATCCTATAGAAAATCCAAGACGTATGCTGGAAATCAGGTTGATTGAAAATCAGAACAGAATTTCATAAAAATGTAAGGGAAATTGTAGTTTTTGAGAGCGTTGCATTTTACAGTTTAGTAAGTTTTGACAGCAGTTCCCAGGAACTAGTTTTATAGAAAAGTTTACAACACTGTCAACAGCAGCATAGCTACAGTAAATTACTGTTATTCAATGATTATATGTTTGCGGTATGTAATATTTTGTGTCAGAATACATTTTGATCTACCTTTGTCCATCCATCCATCCATCCATCCATCCATCTATCTATCCAAATCCCATCATTTTTTTATTGCATTTTTAAAAGCCAGGCCAGATCTGAATTCATCCCACCCACAACAGATGGTCAGCATTTCCATGTCAAATTATACACTTCTTTTTAGTAATCATGAGAGCAATTGAACTCATAAATTAGAAATTTATTGTGGCAGTAAACTGTATGGGTTGATGGATGGTAGATGGAAAAAGCACTACTAAAACATTGTTTATCGTCAATTAAAATGAATAAAACATTTATGAGAATTTTATACATGCTATACTGCTCTCACCTCTCTCTCTCTCTCTCTCTCTCTCTCTAACAGGGACATAGCCATGGCTAAGTCAGCAGCAAGCAGTGCTAATGATGTCACGCGCTTCCTCTCCATGGAGGCGGGGCCGAGCTCACCCACCTCTGTATTCTCTGCCTCCAGCCAAGCTGATTGGGCGGCCAAGAGGCTTGTCTGGGTTCCATCTGAGAAACATGGGTTTGAGGTGAGAGGAGATATTGGGTATCCAAAGCAGGGGCATTCCGAACATGCCCAAGATGTAAAGATCAATGTGCATGCATGCTTGTTTTTAGGTCTGGCATATCATGCTTTATAAATTGTAATATATATATAAAATCTCTCCCTTAAAGTGTGTGTGTGTGTGTGTGTTTTGTGCAAGTCAAACATATGTGACTAAATCCACTGTTCCCTTCCTGAACATTCTGTGTAATGCTGTACTCTCGTAACCTCCTCTGTGCTCCTCGGTGACAGATCTCCACAGCAGCATGCCACAGCTCTGATATGGCTATCTATGAATAGGGCAATATTCTCAGAGTGCCTGCAGTACTGAATGCTAAACAGCAGCATGATAGAGGCTTTAATATGTTGTCTGTAAAGAATGTGACTGTGTGACTGTGCCACAAAGAGAGAAAAGAGAGAGAGAGAGAGAGAGAGAGAACCAACACTGTAGATGTACTAAATGAAACACTGATTTAATGCTTTATTTATTATTTTATTTATTTGTATCTCCTCATTGTTAGAAATCATTGGCTTAATCTGAAGAAACCCATTCATTTTGTTCAGATCAGTGCAAGCCTTTATGAATTCTTTGACTTGATTTTCAGTTTTGCAAGGTGTTATTGCAGATGCAATGTGAAGCAATCTAATCACAATATGCTATTTCTGTCCATATCGTGTAGCCTTGTGCTGAACACTCTCCCCTCTTTCTTCCTCTCTCTCTCTGTCTGGCTCACACACACTCACACTCTCCCTCCCATTCTCAGTCTATCGCTGTCATTCTTTCTCACTCCCAAACACACTCCTCCATAGGCTGCTTGTCTCTGTCAACATGAATGTATGCACTGTTCTATCGTGTTTGTGTATGTGTGTGAGAGAGGGTCGCGCACTGTGTTCACTCTAAAAGACAGCCGGATGATGAACCAAAAGAGAAAAAAACCTATCATCGCCTGACAAGGCCCACACACATCCGGTGATGCATTAGTATTCACTTCAAACAGTCATCACAGTCATTAAATTATTGAGTGTTGATGTAGTGTGTGTGTGTGTGTTTGATAAGGAAGCAGAACGGGTGACATAAATAAGGCAAACAAATTTGTCTACACTAATGTGATGTGTGTTTTTTTTCTTCTTCTTCTTTTCCAGTCTGCGAGTGTGCGCGAGGAGCGAGGCGATGAGGTGGAGGTGGAGCTTACAGATAGTGGCCGAAAGTTGACATTATTGCGGGAGGAGCTTCAACGGATGAACCCACCTCGCTTCAGTAAAGTGGAGGACATGGCTGACCTCACCTGCCTTAATGAGGCATCTGTCCTACACAACCTGAGAGAACGCTATTACTCAGGACTCATCTATGTAAGCCTGTGTGTTTGTGTGAATACAGCGTAATGCAGGTATAGTTTTTAAGACAACTCAGGTCATGTATGAAACTTATTTAGAGATATTTCTTGAATCATACATTGAAGTCTAGAATTATTGGCACCCTTCATGGTACTGAGCTGATAATGAGCATAAATGAAATATGAAATGAATACTTCCCCTCAGTGTTAAAGTATGCAAAAGTGTGTGTGTAGTACCCAGTGTGTATTCCTGCCTCATTCCCAGTATCCCTAGGATCCAGATGCACTGATCCTGATCAGAATATGTATGAACATGTATGAATGAACATACCCAGTGAGTTCTCCCCATCATACAGCAGCTACCTAGCAGGAAGAGTCAAGACTAGCACTATGAGTCACATGATGCCACTCAGCCACATCTTTTCAAACTGATTCTCATGAGCCCACAGATGCCTGTGCTTGGTTAGTCTTACTGTGTTTGACAGGGACAGAGTAACGCTAACTTACCCAATTTTGCTTCCTTACCCTCTAGCCATGGTTGTGGCACCAGATCTTGTGATGATAGGGTGAACACTTTTCTGTTATGCCACTCAGTTTTATTTTTTTAACTATCTTCCATTATGTGACTTATGCAACGTTAACAACCGCCTGTCTTTTAGTTATGAAACACTCTTTTGTTTTCCCTGTAGTGATGGATATTAAATGTGTGTTGCAAGCTCGTATTTGGTCAAAGACAACCAGAAGTTATTGTCTGTATGCTTTCTTTTTAAAGAAAAAAGAAAAATGACAGTTCATTTGTTTGTTGTCTTTTTTGTTGTTGTTGTTTTTAGAAGAAAAGTTCCTTTTTTTGTTTGAGTGTTAACCAAGTTAAAGGATGCCAGAAAGGATGAAGTGGATATTTGGTTTATCTACTCAACCTAACCTTAAACTGAAATGATTTACCTGTCATTCAGGTGTGACATCACAGCTCACTCGACATGTATGCTGCTTAAAATTCCAGTACATCCTTCCTGCGTCCCTGCATAGGGGTAGTGATATTGGACACTACATGGGTCTAGTCTTTCTGCAAGATACTGTTACATACATAAGACACGTGCCAGGGTGTTTGTTAATGACGCCTTAGAGTTTTGAGTTACGGATTAGGTTTCACATAACACACACACACGCACTCTCTCTCTCTCTCACACACACAAACACACAAGGAATTTGGTGTAAGGTTCCTGGAAAAGTTCTACTGTTGTCTCTGAACTTCTTTATAATCTGCTCTCTCTCTCTCTCTCTCTCTCTCTCTCTCTGTGTAGACATACTCAGGCCTCTTTTGTGTGGTCATAAACCCGTACAAGAATCTGCCCATCTACACAGAGTCAATTGTAGAGATGTATCGTGGGAAAAAACGTCACGAGATGCCACCACACATTTATGCCATATCAGAGGCAGCGTACAGGAGCATGCTGCAAGGTACCACACACAGCTCCACCCTGCATCACTTGTGTCATGCTAGAAATATCCAATCACGACAGCGGTGCAGTGTATGGAGAAGAAATCATTTTTAACTCATATACTTACTCATATGTCAATATAAATTCATTCTGAGTTTATTTCTTGAAAACATTAATATCACACTGATCTACCAGACACAGTGTGATTTTATTTAGCTAACACTAATGTATTCCTTATTGGCTTGTAGATGCAGGTTTGGTTATTGTCACAAAAATGCATTAAAAATGCATTAAAAGCTTTTGGTCTTCCTTAATGTGTAATGTTGTTTTAGTAATGGGGGCTTTTTCCAGAGTGCTGCTTTTACATGTAAATCCAAATAGCTTCTATTTCAAGAAAGCATTTATTAGAACAGTGCTGTGTGTGTGTTATCACAGATGTGTCCTCACAGTAAAATGCTCTCTCTCTGTTTTCCTTCCCACTCGTTTAACAGACAGAGAAGATCAGTCCATTCTTTGCACGTGAGTATTAGAGCCTGTTGTAGCACAGATGTATTAAAGGTTATTATTACTGCATTATTACAGTCAGTATAACCTCCTAACTTTATAAACATTCAAAACGTGTCTTCAAAACAGCAGAGATTCTATGAGAATTTATGATGAGGCATGCACAGAGCAATTTTGGTGATCATGTTTATTTTTATTTTCCATATTTTTCCGGAGAATTTGTCCCACCACAGCTGCCTTTATAGACACAATCTATGCACACAGTTTTTGTCTTTGGCTAATATTATAAAGCGATCCAGTTCCTTCTAATGGTTGTGTGCTGCTAATTTTGCTCCCCTGTTTGTGTTTTTTGGTGGTGCACATGTCAGTATGAGCCTCATCAGTTTCCATGAAGACCATTTATCTCTTGCCAGTGTTTATTTTGAAGGCTTTAGCTCTGCTGTCTTTTTATTGCTGTTTTTATTAGGCTTAGTCTGTGTGTGTTTCTTTGAATGTTTCTGTGGTCATTTTACATGTGTATTTTTGTGTGCAATGTGTGTGTGTGTGTCTCAGAGGGGAGTCTGGAGCAGGGAAGACAGAGAATACTAAGAAGGTGATTCAGTACCTGGCACACGTGGCATCCTCTCACAAAAGTGGCACTCTTGGCCGCAGCAAGGACAGCACTCTGCAGGTGAATACAGAGTGACTGCATGGGAAATAAACAATGATTCTTACTGCCACTTTTACTGTGTTTCATGCTCTGCCTACTGCTATAAAGAAAAGCAGCACTTGCTTGTCCATATAGCCTTTTTAGTCCCTCAGTTTACTTCTTTAACACGTGCCTTTTATTTACTTTTCGGTCTCCCACTCTTGCTCTTTTCTTGTCCTCTCCTCTCCTCTCACCTTCTCCGTGTTTAAGATGGACGGGACACGTTCTCTGGGCCGTGGCAGTAGTACTGTAAACAGGGTAAGTGGGTTATGATTGTAGGAATAACACACCCTAAGATTCATATCACACTCTGCTCATTATCCAGTGTGCACAGAATCAGAGGTACACTAGCTCATGTGTGTTAAACTCAAAGCCAGATGTATTGGCCTAATTAGGCCAATTTTCCAAACTTTACAGAAGCCACAGTCAACCACAAGAAAAATAAAATGAAGTTTACATGTTATTTCATGAGAACATTTATCAACACATTGTCTTCATCATTTAATTTGCAATTCTCTTGTAGTCCAGTGCTATAAGTTCCACTACATGCTTGCAACCTTTAAACCAGGGGAGTCCAATCTTATCCTCAAAGTGCCGGTGTGGATGAAGGTTTTCATTCAAAGCAATCATGAGCCTTCATTTGATTCCATTAAATCGGTGGCTTTAGTGGTAGACTCAGATGTGGCTTCAGCTTGGTTGGAATGACCCATACTGACCCTTTCTGGATAAGATTGGACACCCCTGATTTTAATTGTAGTTTGCACTTTAAAGGTAGAATTTTTCTCAGAAAAAATGGCACCAGACCTTTTAACTGTATGCAATATCAGGCAGTTAAATAAAATTTATGATCCTAAATCTAATGATCTCATTTCAAATATTGAAATTATATGTTTTTCTTTGGCATTTTGTCTCTTCCTTTGAAAGAGTAACCTCTGCTCACACTGCTGCATATTTCTGTGCTGTTGCTGCTATAAGGACAGCCTGCTGTGTACAAAGGTTATTATGTAGTGTAACAACTGTCTGCTCTTTCTGCTGCTTGGTTTGGTTACCATATTTAATCCGAATGGTGACTTAGTTGTATTCTTTCATAGCAGTCACCTCGAAATCAAGCTGTCAAGTACACTCCAGTAAGAACAATCATGTCCTCACGTTTCTTTGTAGCCAGCTACACTCATGCCTGCGGGAATCTAGGCATGAGTGCTTCATGCATGTGGAGCCGAGGACCAGAATGTATTTCAGGATTTAATTATTATCATTCCAAAGACTAAAAATTCAAATAGGCTGTGATAAATGAAAATGCTTATAGTGTGCTTTAAGCCATTTGACTATTATTGTAATTTTATTCCACTGAATTGCAATGAGGCATTGGCCTGGATTCAGCCCATGGCCTTGAGTCTGACATCTGTACACTGGAGATGGATTACTGGATCAGAAGGGTTACTGTTTGCACTTTTTGGTGGTTTTCAAATATCATACATCTAATCTGCAGTGTTTAAACAACATTGTCATATTAACCACATTGTGCACTTTCTAAATGTGGGTTCATTTGTTTTGTGTGTTTATATGTTCCTTTAAACATGTCTTTATGTTTGCAGTTATTTTAATGTGTTTTCTGTCATATTTTTCCCCCCCTGTGTTTCTCCTGCACTCCATCCCTTCCTTTACTGCTGTGCTCTAACAGAGTGTGCAGTATGTGAGTATGGCCTGACTCTGAGCTTGGAGATGGCAATGATTTCACTGTGTGCTGCATTGCTGTTCTCCTGTCTGGAGTGCTGTAGCCTTTTGAGAGCTTAGCAGGGACAGTAGCGGTGTCCAGCCTCAGTCACATTTATTTTTCCAACTGTCAGCCTCTGAAAGTGTACACCTGAGGGTTGCATTTTTATAAACACATCTCTAAACATGCATATAATCAAAGACTGAGGTTGTCCACCTTTATTATAGGCACATTTGTAGTAGTTGCTGATAATTTATGAAAGCTGACTGTATATAGATGACTAAAATGTGTGTAGTGCAGTGCTTAGTAATGGCTGGCTGCTCCCTCTTGCTTGTTTCTGTTTATACTGGACCTTGTAGCTGCCGGAGCTTTGTAGTATTACACAGTGCTGGGGCACAAAAGGTATTAGGGCACTTTCTTTTTCCCAGGTTATTGACACGTTCCTCTCTGTTTCCTGTAGGGGGAGCTAGAGAGACAGCTACTGCAGGCCAACCCTATTCTAGAGGCCTTTGGCAATGCCAAGACAGTCAAAAATGACAATTCTTCCAGATTTGTAAGACTCTTTTATCTACTTTGTTCTACTATGTTGGCAAGTATGTGAAATGCTGCATCTAGTTTTAAATGTGTTTTGTTGTCATTTCAGGGTAAATTTATCCGTATTAATTTTGACGTGGCTGGATACATAGTTGGTGCCAACATTGAGACTTGTATCCTTTGTTTATTTCAATGAATATGCAAGATCAAATCATCACTCTCATCCCTCATCACATGCATTGTACTTCTTTACACTTAAGTGTGTGTGCCCTTAACCAGTGTGTGTGTGTCAGACCTCTTGGAGAAGTCTCGAGCCATCCGGCAGGCCAAAGATGAGAGAACCTTCCACATATTCTACCAGCTACTCTGTGGAGCCTCAGAGGCCATGAGAAGTAAGAACACACAGATACACACAGTCAATCTTCCTCACTCTTGAGGTATAGTTTTTTAAACCTTATGCTTCTCTGCTGTCTGTGTAGCCGAGCTGCTCCTTGGCAGTGCAGATCAGTACCGCTTTCTGTGTGGAGGTTCAGTTCCTGTTCCAGGTCAGAGTGACTCTGAGAACTTCACTCAGACAATGGACTCCATGAGCATCATGGGATTTACACAAGAGGAGTGCACATGTAAGAAAGAGAAATAAAGTGTGTGTGTGTTTGAGCTTGTGTGTTTGTGTTCAGCTTTGGGTTGATAACAGGAGCTCCACTTTGAATAACCATCGTGCAATGGATTTATTTCTTCTGAAAACATAAAAATAACATTTTGCATCCACATCTAATTCCTGTTTTTCCTTTCAGCCATATTGAAGGTGATCTCTTCCGTGCTACAGTTTGGTAACATCACCTTTCAGAAGGAGAAGAACTCAGACCAAGCATCTATGCCTGATGATACAGCTGCACAGAAACTGTGTCACCTGCTGGGCATCAGCGTGCTGGAGTTCAGTCGAGCAATCCTCACTCCCCGCATCAAAGTGAGCCGCGAATATGTGCAGAAGGCCCAGACCAAGGAGCAGGTGTGTGAGTGTGATAGTGTACATGTCTTGGTTTTTTGTGATGATCTGATGTGTTCATTTAAATTTCATTTTCTGTGGTTGGGTGTGTTCAGGCAGACTTTGCGGTGGAGGCTCTGGCGAAGGCCACCTATGAGCGTCTGTTCCGCTGGTTAGTGCACCGCATCAATCGAGCTCTGGACCGCAGACAGAGACAAGGGGCCTCCTTCATCGGCATCCTGGACATTGCTGGGTTTGAGATCTTTCAGGTAGGACTGATTATAAGGTGAAGACACCAGACGGTGAAGTAAATGACACATCTATTTTCATACAGAATGCTGACAAGCTGAGCTCTTCTGTACACTCATCTTTTCTGCTTTTTTGTTATATTGCTTGTATTTTCTACAGCTGAACTCCTTTGAGCAGTTGTGCATAAACTACACCAACGAAAAGCTGCAGCAGCTTTTTAACCACACCATGTTTGTACTGGAGCAAGAGGAGTACCAGCGTGAAGGCATCGAGTGGAACTTCATCGACTTTGGGCTCGACCTGCAGCCTTGCATTGACCTTATTGAGAGACCGGTCAGTGTGTGTGTGTGTGTGTGTGTGTGTAAGACTTCTAAAATGAAACTGAGTTTTTATTTTCATCAACCAATTGATCAATCAATTAATTTGGAAAGATTTACTTCAGGAGTCACAGTGGATTAGTAGTTAGTACATTTGCCTCACACTGCTGGGTTTGGAGATCGATTCTGTTTCCTCCCTAATTGTGCAGAATTTGCACGTTCTTAATGTTTACACACTCCAATGACATGCAATGTAGGCTGATTGGCATCCCTAAATTGTCCGTAGTGTGAATAGGTGTATGAGTGTGTGTGTGATTGTGCCCTGTGACAGATTAACACCCTGTACAAGGTGTCCCCCTGACCCTGTATACTGTCAGCAGTATAGAAAATAGATAGATGGATTCAGTGCTGTTGAATTCATTAATCTGATTGGTTGAAGGTGTTTCTATAACAACACAGCTCTGACAGTAGTGCCTGCTGTAATTCAAAACACACACACACACACAAATATATATATATATATACATATGCTCATCCCTGTTCTTTGTTGTTGGTCCCACAGGCCCATCCACCTGGCGTGTTAGCACTGTTGGATGAAGAATGTTGGTTTCCACGGGCAACAGATCGGTCGTTTGTGGATAAACTGTCAGCTGAGCAAGGCTCACATCCCAAGTTCTTCAGGCCACGGCAGCTCCGTGAAGAGGCAGATTTCTCTATAATCCACTATGCTGGCAAGGTCTGGTCTTATTCCTTCTTCAGACACTTTCCCTTGGCCCTCAGCAGAAATTTGAATCAAGACTAGTGCCAGGTTTTGTGTCTCTATGTCTATTTATCTGTCTGTTTCTTTTCCTCCTTCCAGGTGAACTACAAGTCTGATGAGTGGTTAGTGAAGAACATGGATCCTCTAAATGATAACGTAGCATCTCTTCTACATCAGTCATCTGATCACTTCATATCCGAGCTCTGGAGAGAGGGTGAGGAGACACAGTGCTCTAATTAAAGAAAACCTGCACCGAATGATCTTTCTCAACAGTAAACTAATATTACATTTATTTTCTCACTCTCATATTAATATTCTCTCTCTTTGTCTTTCTCTTCACTTCCTGTTCTTTCATACTTTGCCTCTTCTCTTCTCCTCTCCTCTCCTCTCCTCTCCTCTCCTCTCCTCTCCTCTCTTCTTTGCTGTCTTATTTCCTCTTTCAGATATTCAGACACTTCCCCGTGTCTACTTTTTTGACTCCTATGCTTCCCTGCAGACCAATGGCTCTGAAAGCAGTAGGTTTATCCTTCAAATTGTCTGTGTCAACGTTTGAATTCCTTCTCACTCATTTCTCACTCTTGTAGTGTGTGCAGTCTATTTAAGTGTCATCTTACATCTTTTTACTTTTTTATTTTTTCTCATTTTTCTCTTTCTTCACTTTTTATTTTCTCTATGTGTGCCCACAGTGTGTGTATGTGTGCTGTACTCTATACTATAGTGTTTCTATAGTATACCTGCTGGTAAAGTTTGGAAAAAGTTTAAAGCTCTAGCCAGATGTTACAGTACAGTGATTTACTATTTTAAATAAATCAGTGTATTTTTTTGTTTTGTTTTGTTTTGTTTTGTTTTGCTAGTGTTGCTCCTCTTTTTGAATATGCATGCTGTAGATTCACTAAGTGTTATAATGTTATACTGATAAACTTCATGCATGTAGCTTTGGTTTATTTGTGTATGGCTTATGCTATAAGTAAACAGCATAATATGAATATTTATGAAAAATATGAAAAGTATGTTTTACATTTCAAGCAAACTTAGTCCTTAACTATCAATTGGCAGTTTGATGTGCAGCTGTGTAGTCAAATATCAACCTGGTGTTTGTCCTACTTAGTGGACAGGATTGTGGGATTGGACCAAGTAGCATCTGGAGGTCTGTCAGAGAGCAGTGGGCCGGTGACGTTTGGAGCAGCTGGGCTGAAGACGAAGAAGGGAATGTTCCGGACTGTGGGACAACTGTACAAAGAGTCACTGACCAAACTAATGGCCACACTGCGCAATACCAACCCCAACTTCCTGCGCTGCATCATCCCCAACCATGAGAAGAGGGTGAGATAGACATTTGTTTGTTAGGGATAAAATAAATAGGGATAAAATTGAAACTTTAATTTAAACTTTATATCGATATATATCCCTTCTCTGTTTCTCTACTTCTGTAAAGCTGCTTTGAGACCATTGTAAAAGGTGCTATACAAATAAATTGAATTGAATTGAATTTCAGATGTGATGATTTCAGATTTCAGATGTGGTTAATTGATTATTGATTATGAATATGGTATACTTAATACAAAGGGTTTTATTATAACATTTTTTAAACTTTAAAAATATGTGATGTTATAAAATGTCTCTTTGCTTATTACTTATACCACGGGCTGTTTAATTTTCAAATCAGATTGGTCAAAAAGTGATTTTTGCATAATTGCGTGGGTGTAATTTTAATCACAGGTTCAAGTGAATGCACTCTATTACTCTGTTGTTTCTTTGTAGTAACTCATTCCCAGTGGTATTCAACAATGAATAATTCAAGACTAATAAAAATAGTTAAAGATAAACATGTTTTTAATATAACACAAAAATCATCAAGAAATAAAGGGGAATTTATTTTACATTTATGTAAGGTTTCAGCAAACTTTCAGCCATAAGTGAGGCTTCAGGACAGAGGACTTTCCAGTTTTTCAGTAAAATGACATGCAAGCTGCTAACAAAAAAAGGCTGCTTAGGGAGCAACGAAAATTAAAAAATTGCAATTGATAAAGACGAATAAAATATTTGGAATAATATAATACATATTACAGCTACAATGCTAACTCTGCCCCCCTCTCTTTTAAGGCAGGGAAGCTGACCCCGCATCTGGTCTTGGATCAGCTTAGATGTAATGGAGTACTGGAGGGGATCAGAATTTGCAGACAAGGCTTCCCTAACCGGATCCCCTTCCAGGAGTTCAGACAAAG
Organism: Hemibagrus wyckioides; assembly: GCF_019097595.1. Classification (NCBI taxonomy): domain Eukaryota; kingdom Metazoa; phylum Chordata; class Actinopteri; order Siluriformes; family Bagridae; genus Hemibagrus; species Hemibagrus wyckioides. Next base: position 15,397,468 of record NC_080710.1, read on the forward strand.
GTCTGTGTGTGTTTCTCTACTTGACTTTGTAAGCACTGACTCAGCCACCTAGATTCTCATCAGACCTTGCCCTCCTTATGTCTTGTCTCTCTCTCTCGCAATAATGTACATTATATGAGTGTAATGAAAATGGCCAAATTGTTTTTAAGTGTAAGGCTCTTGGAAAATCTTCTCCATTATGTCCTCTGTTGACCTTGCTGTTGTCTGTTAGGTATGAGATTCTGACTCCCAATGCTATACCTCGTACCTTCATGGATGGAAAGCAGGCCTGTGAGCTTATGGTGAGTGGTAGTATTACAATTTAGTCTAGATCTGCTCAACATAAAGGAATCATTGCCAGTGCAAGTTTGTTTTCGATATCTTCCATGAGACGTTGTTTAAATGTTCATGCAACTGAGCGTACATGTCTTTGTGTGGGTAGTTTATTCCGTATATTACTCAGGTCTATTATATAAGTTATACTGTTTTCATTTCACAGTTATTAGAATGTAGCTGTTGCGTGTGTGGGTTTTGTTTTGTTATGTTTTCGTAATACAGTTGTTATTAAGGCAGGAAGTTTTGTGTTACTGTGTGCAGATCAGGGCTCTGGAGCTGGATGGGAATTTATTTCGGGTGGGGCAGAGTAAAGTGTTTTTCCGTGCTGGAGTGCTGGCACATCTGGAGGAGGAGCGAGATCTGAAAATTACTGATACCATCATCCGATTCCAAAGTGCTGCACGTGGATACCTTGCTAGAAGGTGGGTTTGTGGGTTTGTTGGTTGGTTCCTGAATTGAAAAAAAAAAAAACTTAAACTCTTGGAAGTATTTACAATATTGCATCAGGCCAAGAGTTTTATTTTGCATATTCTTCTTTGGCATATTGTATGAAATGCTTTGTTCTTCTGTTAGAGCTTTCCAGAAGAAGCAACAGCAGCTAAGTGCATTGCGAGTGATGCAGAGAAACTGTGCTGCTTACCTGAAGCTACGCAACTGGCAATGGTGGAGGCTCTTCACAAAGGTAATAAATAGCACAGTTCAGTGTTTTGTGATTAGTGAGTCATACTCTATTTGTATTGCAAAGGTAACATTTCATCATTTTCACACACTGATTATCAAGATTAGGTGCTTAAGCCATTGTGCTGATTAGTTACTTCATTGTGCAGGTGAAGCCGCTGCTGCAGGTGACCCGTCAGGACGAGGAAATTCAGGCTCGAGAGGCACAGCTTCAGAAAGCCAAAGATAACCTGAGCAAAGTGGAGCATGACTATGTAGAACTGGAGAGGAAACACCAGCAGGTACACCAAGCCATCACTGTCTCTTTCACTTCTCTGTGTCCCATTTGCTGCAGTGATGACAACTGGCAACTATGGCTTAAATTAGGCTAAATTAGGGCACTATTCAGGGTCGAGTTACCCACCTGTATTCATCATTACACCTGTATTCAAAACTCTGAATATTTACATATCCTATTTATTGCTGTTGTTTTGTTGTTATTCTGGTGCTTTGTTGTTGACTGTGTTTTTTTTTTTCGTAATAATCCATGGCAACAGTTCACTAATCAATCTCTGTGTCTGTAAAAGGCTGTGTCTGTAGCATGTCTCTTGCCTTAATTAACATAAATGCATGCCACTGGATAAATTGCACCACAGAGTCTGCTACATAATCAGAGAAGGTTTGTGTTTAGATGTAAATGTAGAGTCACTGAACTACTGACTGTTTTTTGTACTGTATTCTGTATTTTGTGACCATCATTCTGTGCTCTTGCCCTGTGTGTGCATGTGAATGTGTATCATGTGCCTGAGAGTTGGTGAGTGTTGGTGATGTCTGTATATTCTGATACATGAGCTGCTTCCCTGTCCCTCATCACCAGCATTTTAATGTACACATATGTGTTGGTGTACTGTGACTGCAGCCACTTTTTTCATATGGGTATTGACCCATCTGAATTACTTTGTTAGCTCCGAATGCATACTGTGGTCTGCCAGTTGATGACCTAAAATATAGGTTTAATGAGACATTCGTATAAAGTTGTTATAGATTTCTTTCTGTTGTATTCCATCTATCTATCTCTTGTCAGCTGTTGGAAGAGAAGTCCGTCCTCACAGACCAGCTTCAGGCAGAGGCCGAGTTATTCGCCGAGGCCGAGGAGATGAGAGCACGGCTGGCCAGTCGTAAGCAGGAGCTGGAGGAGGTTCTGGGGGAACTTGAGGGACGACTGGAGGAAGAGGAAGAGAGGGGTGCACAGCTAGCCAACGAGAAGAAACGAATGCAGCAGCATGTACAGGTGTGTGAGCTGCTGTTTTCTATCAGTATGAAGGCTGTGCTGTTCATGATGTTTTCCTAAATCAATTCTATCTCCTTCACAGGACTTAGAGGAGCAGCTGGAAGAGGAAGAAGGGGCGAGGCAGCGGCTCCTTCTGGAAAAAGTTACTCTAGAAACCAAAGTAAAAAGTCTGGAGAATGAGATCATGACTGCAGGAGAGCAGAGAGATCGACTGAGCAAGGTCTTAAAGAAAAACATATATTTCTTCATCTTTGAGTTAATAGTGCAGAATAGGGAATAAATAACTAATAAATAAATAAATCTGTACATTGTTTCCAACACTTTTACAACAACCTTAATATTCTCTTCGGATTAAAGATCAGAATCAGTGCTTCCAGCTCAAGCTCTTGCTGTGTATATGCTGAACATAGAGTCTTTATTCCTGCAGGCTCTGATTAAAGGTGATTTTTAGTGAGGGCCATTTTTCTACTTGGCAACAGTTGTCCTATTTGCCTAATTGTTAATAAAATAATTGCTTAATTAAAAATACTCTGGTCTTTATGGTTCCCCAGGCTGCAAACAGGGAAACAAGCAAATGTTGTGGACCACAACTAAGATAAATAATACTTTAATGTGCTATTTTATAGTTTATATTTTATTAGTGTATTGTTTTAGAATAAATTGTATTGATCCCAAGAGGAAATTTAAGAAACAGTATGTAACTCCACACAGACATTCAGCCGAGCTTGAACCTAAGACCCAATACACCCACTGCACCACCAAGCTGCAAACAATATATAAATATCCAGGCAGTCAGGACAATGAGTCATGGTTCATCTAAACTATTTAAGACTAAGACGCGTTTATCACTGGATTAAAATACACTTTTAGTGATTCTTCTTAAGTAAACATTTATTGGATTTAATGTTTTACAGTGGCTTTGATAGTAATGGCTTCTTTTCTGTTCTCTCCTCATCCTCTACCTTCTCTGTCTCTCCTTTTCTTCTCAGGAGAAAAAACAGTTGGAGGAACGGCTGAATGAAGTAGCTGACCAGCTGACTGAGGAGGAGGAGAAAGTGAAAAGTCTCAACAAGCTCAAGAACAAACAGGAAGCTGTTATCGCTGACCTGGAAGGTAACAGTCATTGTTTATTAATGTCCATTTAACACACACAATTCACTGATTTTATTTGTTTTCTACTTTGCCTACTCACACACCTTCTTCCTTAGAGCGCCTGAAGCGGGAAGAGCAGGGCCGTCTAGAGCAGGAGAAATGGAGGAGGCGCATGGAGGGTGAGGCAGCTGAAGCCCAGGAGCAGCTCTCTGAAATGGGCCTGCTTGTTACAGAGCTCAGAGGCAGCTTGGCCAATAGAGAGAAAGAGATAACTACACTACAGACACGGTACACACACATACACACAGTGCTTACACAGAGGCTGCAGGACACATCACCTTCAAATCATTTTCTTTGTGTGTTTGTATGTGCGTTAGGTTGGAGGAGGAGGGTGCTCGACGTGCTGAAGCACAGCGGGCTCTGAGGGAGGCCATGTCTCAAGTGTCTGAGCTGAAGGAAGAGGTAGAGAACGAACGAGGGATGAGAGAGAGGGCCGAGAAACAGAGGCGGGACCTTGGCGAGGAGTTAGAGGCTCTAAGGACAGAACTAGAAGACACATTGGACACCACTGCTGCCCAGCAAGAGCTCAGGTGTGTGTGTATGTATGTGTGTGTTGCAAGAAAAGACTTATTTTCATGATCTTAATGAAAAAACACAAAGAAAATGTCATAATAGTGAAAAGGGGTTGGTTTAGAAAGAGCTGTATTTAGATAACACTTTATTTACACTGGTGAACTTTTGTAACATTTCTAATTTCTTCTGTTTTGTGTGTGCAGGTCTCGGCGTGAGGCTGAGTTGGGAGAACTCCAGAGGATGGTTGAGGAGGACACACGGCGTCATGAAGCCCAGCTGTCAGAGATGCGAGTCAAACACAGTGCGGCCATCGACAGCCTGCAGGAGCAGCTGGATAACGCCAAGAGAGTGAGTATTATTAAGCTAGTTTACTTTTATGTACATATGATTATGTATGTAAGTCATGCCCTACCTGTGCTGTGTCATCAGTCGCGTCAGTCTCTGGAGAAGGCGAAGGCTGTTCTGGAAGAGGAGCGCGGGAACCTGACAGCCGAGCTAAAGACCTTGCAGGGGGGCAAGATGGAGAGCGAGAGAGCAAGGAAGAGAGCTGAGGGCCAGCTGCAAGAACTCACAGCTCGCCTGGCTCAGGCTGAGAGAGAGAGAGAGGAGAGGGAGGACAGGCTCCACAAACTTCAGGTATAGAGAAGGAGACAAGTTGGAGAAGTGATCATTGTTTTAAAATCGGTTTCTTGTGTGTAATGGTATGGATTACTCTCAATGTTTAGATTTTATAATAACGTCTGAAAAATGGAGTATATTACAGTAATTCTACTATGTTATATTGGCTCATATTTGAAAATGGGGATAGTTTAAAGGTAACTGTGTATGTCTGTTTATCTTTTTTATTTCAGTTGGAGATAGACTCCTTGTCCAGCTCTCTTTCTGCATCTGACTCCAAATCCCATCGCTTGAGCAAAGAGGTCAGCAGTCTGGAGAGTCAACTACATGATGCTCAGGTAAACTATGTGTGTTTATGTGTTTATGCTGCTGCTGTCTGAATTAGCTGACTTTTTTAATCTCCTCTTCCTATCACAGAAAGTATTATGTGATTACGGTGGGTCGGTGCTAAATAAGTGTGTGTTTGTGTGTGTGTGTGGTGCTGCAGGAGCTGCTGCAAGATGAAACGCGGCAGAAGCTGGCACTCGGATCCCGTGTGCGAGCTCTGGAGGATGAAAAAGCAGTTCTGACAGAGAGGGTGGAGGAGGAGGAAGGAAAAACCAGAGAACTCACACGCCAGATCCAAAGTTATATTCAGCAGGTGCATGTTTACCCACACATATACATAAACTTTCTTTTTACATTCTTGAATTCTAGTTTGCAAGTTGTTTCATATACCTGCAATTTTTAAAATTCTTTCCTTCTTGTGCTCAGCTCGCTGAGCTGAAGAGGCAGTCAGAAGAAGTGAATGCAGCGGTGGAAGCAGGAGAGGAGAGCAGGAGAAAACTACAGAGGGAGCTAGAGAGCGCCATGCAAAGAGAGAGAGCCAAAGAAGAGGAGCGGGAGCGAGTGGAGCGCCAGAAGGAGCGCTTGAGAGAGGAAATAGAAGACATGACCATCGCCTTGCAGAGGGAAAGACAGAACTGCACTGCTCTGGAGAAGAGACAAAAGAAATTTGATCAGGTTAGAGCTGAATGGATTGATGGATGAAATGATGGATGGATACATAGGTGACAGACAACCTGCTATGAATTATAGCCCTAACCATTATAACCTGCTTGGCTGCACCTTTGATTTCTGTAGTGTTTAGCGGAGGAGAAGGCAGTGAGTGCACGACTGGCCGAAGAGCGAGATCGAGCAGAGGCTGAGAGCCGGGAGAAAGAGACTCGTTTCCTGGCTCTATCTCGAGCTTTACAGGAAGCATCAGAGCAGCGTGATGAGCTTGAAAGAACTAATAAGCAGCTTCGCCTTGACATGGAGCAGCTCGTCAATGCCCAAGATGATGTGGGCAAGAACGTAAGGCTTACACTCACTAATATAATCCTCACAAATAGTATTATTAACATAGACGTTGTATAATTTAATTGATACACTCTTTATAATACACATTATAAATAAACGAATTAAAACCTTTCTGTGTGTCAGGTGCATGAACTGGAGCGTTCTCGGCATGCTCTAGAGGTAGAGTCACAGTCACTGAAAGAGCAGACACAAGAGCTTGAAGAGGAGCTGGCTGAGGCAGAGAACTCGCGTCTCCGGCTAGAGGTTACACTGCAGGCTCTCCGAGCCCAGTTTGAGCGCGAGATCAGTGCCAAAGAAGAGAAAGGAGAGGAGAAGAGGCGGGCCCTTAACAAACAGGTATCCTAATGTAAAACATGAATACAGACTCAAACATGCGGTTATGGCATCTTTTATAAGTGGTAGGAAATGAGAATGATAATTGGGCAGAGGAGGTCATAGCCTAGTCTGAATGGGAAGGTCTAGCAGGCAGAAATATACACTGAAATGTCATCACCAAACTTCTCAAAAGCGCTGTACTAATCCTATTTCTTATGGGATACTAGCTTGCAATGATAAGAACACCTGTCATGTGTCTTTTATTGTACGTCCACCCCACACACATGACAGATGCTGAAGTGCTGACATCTCAACAATGGTGGTAGATAGTGGGTAGACAAATTTATAGGTTTGTGAGGTTATTAAGCCAATTTTGTAAGAGGATTTAAAAGTTGAGCTTAGTCTTGGGCTATCACATATTTTAGCCATGTAAATCATTCAGTATCTCAGTTCAGAAATGTATGTGTTGGATCCAACTTATACATAAATGGTCTATGCAAAAATCGATTACTATTTGCCAAAAAAATGTGTCATTCGCTTTGTGTTTCTGTAGGTGCGTGAGTTAGAAACTCTGCTAGAAGAAGAGAAGAGTCAGAGAGCTCAAGCACTGTCCATCAAGAAGCAGATGGAAGCAGAGCTCCAAGAGGCTGAGGCTCAGGTGGAGGCAGCCACTCGGGGCAGAGAAGAGGCTCTTAGGCAGCTAAAACGGCTCCAGGTAATACAAAACTTTGCCAAAACCAAGTATGTGTTGCATTTGTCAATCGATATTTACAGGTAAATACAAATGTGCCTGTAAAAGGAAGTGATCCCAGATCACATTAAACAAAACAAATTTGGCAAAATGTTTTGACTGAGACTATCATAGTTCTGTAAGGAAGTTGTTTGTGCTCATGAGTGTGTTTTGTTTGCGGGCTTAGACTCAAATGAAGGAGGTGTTGCGAGAGTTGGATGAGACCAAGATAGCACGAGATGAAATTATAGTCCAATCAAAAGACAGCGAGAAGCGCCTGCAGACTCTAGAGGCGGAGCTCCTGCAGCTGACAGAGGTGAATTATACCTCTTATTGCATATCTAAACTTGAACCACAAAATGCACTTTCTTTAGTCACGAACATGTGGTGTGCTCTGTGTCTTTCAGGAGCTGTCTGTGTCTGAGAGGTTGAGGAGGCAGGCTCAGCAGGAGCGAGATGAGCTGTCTGAAGAGATTCTCAACACCACCAGTGGGAAGTAAGAACCCTGTCATGCAGGTGTAAAAGTTGAGGTTAGTTTTTGTATATGTGTAATATCGCTTTTCCCTCCTTTTCCACAGGACGGCTCTGTGTGATGAAAAGAGACGTCTGGAGATGAGGATCAGCCAGCTGGAGGAAGATTTGGAAGAGGAGCAGAGCAATGCTGAGATCATGGCTGAGAGGCACAGGAAGACCACGCTACAGGTACATTCTACTAAAATCGAAATTTTGTCACTGAGAGGGATACTACACTTAAGCCAATAAAAATTCTAACAGAGTAGTATTGATCAGAATTTTTTTAAGATGCATAGCAGTAGCCTTTGCTAACAATGTCTCAAATAAACAAGAAAATAGCATAAATATAAAAATAATCAACTTAAATAAACCATAACCCTTTAACTGTAACATCAACTCAGTTCAGAGCTCTTAAATAAATATTGATTATAACATGACCTGCTGTGTTATAGAAGAATAATCAACAGCAGGGTGTCGTGATGCCATCATATAGTTAAAAACAATTGTTCTGTCAGCAGCTGCTTTTTTCCTCCTTTTTGTTAATTTAATAAGACTTAGAAAACAGACTACTTTGTAGTGGGAAATTATAAAGCCCTCCAGGCTGAAAACTCCCCCAGTTTTATCTCTGATTGTTGCTGATATTGGAGACTCCTACCAAAATGCTAAATGAATGCCTCCTGTTTCATGTGAAGCATCCACTATACAGCACAGCCTTTGTAAGTTTTTACTCTAGCCATAATCACAGTTGAACAGTAGCCAGAACTATTGTGCTATTATTATCAGTCAAACTTGAGAACTGTATTATAAACGAATTTACTTTTTATTTGGAGTTCTATTTAACTGCCTGGAATCAAATCCTGATAACGCCAGCATGTAAACTTTCAAAGTCCTCAAACACATCTAATAATGTCAAGGTACTGTAGCGTGTAGACATTATGGATGTTCTTCTAATACAAATCTCTCTGTGTTTCCTCATCTGTTTCTCTCCGCATCAGGTGGAGACTCTGACAGTGCAGCTGGCGGGGGAGAGGACGCTGGTGCAGAAGAGCGATGGGGCACGAGAGAGTCTTGAGAGGCAGAATAAGGAGTTGAAGACCAGGTTGACTGAGCTGGAAGGAGCTGTGAGGGGCAAACACCGCCTCAGTGTTGCTGCTCTGGAGTCGAAAATTGAAAGCATGGAGGAACAGCTGGAACAGGAAAGACAGTACGTATCACATGGCTCCTGTATAGATGAGCAAATTTACATGGAACTTTGATATAGCAGCTATCATTGTAGGGTATTTGAAACCCCTGAATATCCACTTGCCTTTGGTAGTTTTGCAAGGAGAGTATTCAGATTGTTCACAAATTATTCTGGCTAGGGCTAAATAGTTAGCTTATTATTAGCTTATTTATAGTCATTTTTGTTTTCATGTTATTTTCAGCCAAAGCTCCCATCATCTGGTCTGAAATGCTGAAGATGCTGTAAAATGTGTTTTAAGAGATCTTAGACAATTTCCACTCATAAAAACTGAATAAGGCTAAATGGAGGAGGTTAACTGTGAAGAAGTATGATAGTGTTTAGAACACTGGGGTGTTGTATTGACTGTCTTTTGTCTGTCAGGGAGCGTGCATTGGCCAACAAGCTGGTGAGGAAAACAGAGAAGAAACTAAAGGAAGTGGTTATGCAGGTAGAGGACGAGAGGAGGCACGCAGACCAATACAGAGAGCAGGTACACTCCCATAGCTCACAGAGTACACCTTGAACTCTTACACACTGCACACTGCTTGTCATGTATTTCTTAAAACCCTTAAAATTGGCCCAGTCTCATGTCTGTCACTCTTTATACTGCATACATTTAGATAGTAACTATTAGTTAGTAATGAATTAGTTAGTAATACTGCAGGTATTATGGTGAATACCTAAAATATTACGTCTTGTATAATGGATATTATTTATTTTATTTATTGTTTAAGCACTGCATGGTATACCCAAAACCAAACCATTTTAAACTGTAGTCCTGTATTTCAGTGTGTTGTCTCTGTCTGCAGCTGGACAAGTCAATGGGGCGTCTGCGGCAGCTGAAGAGGCAGCTGGAAGAGGTGGAGGAAGAGAATTCACGCACAAACGCCCAGCGCAGAAAACTACAACGAGAGCTAGAGGAAATGGGAGACAGCATGCAGAGCATGTCACGAGAACTCAACACACTGCGCTCCCAACTCAGGTAACACCAGCGGAGTGGCTCTGTCCTGTGAAGAGAGACGTGAATGCGAGTGGATGTGCGATGTTCCTGTGCACTGTGTCGGTGCTGTGTTAAAACTTAATGCATTTTTATTCATTATAATTCATTCATTTTATTCATTTATTCGAGTTACTTAATTTTCGTATTTTGATATGTTTCTATTTGTATATGCATGGTATACCCTTTTGTTTATATCTAACATATTTGCGCGTATGTGTGTGTGTGTCCTTTTGTGTATGTGTGTATATGACTCCTACACGCACTCAGCAGCACAGAACAACCCAAAGGCACCAAGTAGGTTTTTATTGTGTGTGTCTGTGTGGGCTTGTGCCTTTGTGTGCTTTTTCAATACCTTTGGTTGAAAATCAGATTTTCTCACAATACAGATTGTCTTTCCTGCACACTCAAGTCATTTCAGCTTTTATCCGAATTTTCGAATATTTCAAGAAATCTGGAATTTTAGTCATTTACATTTTAGTTAAATTTTAAATAATTGATCAGATACTTTTCCTTTCTTCCTTTTTATATTTGCAAAAGTGTGTGAACTCTGTTGAGTATTTGGATGACTATTTTTACTTTTAATTTAGTCACAATTTTTTTAACATGCAATACAGTACATTGAGTGAGGTTTTGGCTCTGTTCACTCGTGGCATTACTGAAAGAAATCTGATGAGGCTCATGTGGATTCATGTGGAGTCTCCCTTTATTGGACATCTGAAGCTTGTAATCTCTGATTTCCTGCAGTAATCACATATAAAACTATCCTTTCCTTCCTGGTTCCTTTGCTCTGCCTTTCTGTATAGATTCTAGAGCAAATTGTTATCGTTCATATCAGATCATATCGTTCTGTCCTTGATATCTCTCTCTTTCTCTGTCAGACGTGCTCCACTCCCTCTTTCTGTACGTGGAGGTCGGAGAGCTCTGGTGGATGATCTGTCTCAGGAGAACTCTGATTCTGAAGAACCTCCTGCATCCCCAACGCCCTCTAGTGGCCTTCCAGGAACCCCTGTGCCCTCTGATAGTGCCCTGGGTCCACCTCCCCCATACAGCCTCGCAGATGTGAGTGAGCAGAGGGAGGAATGATGGGAAGGTGAACGATAGAAGGAATAGACAAACAGACTGAGCTATAACAAAGGACACAGCGCACACTGTATTGACTATACCTCTGCAGCCAAGGCGGAAGTTATTATATTGAAGACGCACATGAGCGTTCACAGAGGAAATAATACTAGTACTACTGAAATCAGTCATGATGCTGACATTGAACAAGTGGAAATCCAGCTACTTTTCCTAACATTTAAAGGAAAAATAGCATTAAAGTATATCAGAGAAGCCACATAACAGTGCAATGTATATCAGGCTTAATGTGGCAAATCTCATGATTCAGAGGCCTCAGATGAGTTTCTTGTGAAATGCGTGAGTTCAGATAGCTGCACAAACCCTATGCGCTTTTTGAGTCAGCCATAAGCCTTGTATTTAAGGGCAATTTACATGTTTATGATGGCAATCAAAAAAGGCAAGTAGACATACTTCAAATGCAGAACCATGATAAGACAAACTCTCATTGGCTGTGCTTGCATGAAAGATTAAACTGCAGAATTACTGTCAGGCTTTCTCTCTCTCACTTTAGCAGAAACTGATTTTAGGAATTGGGATTTTTAACAAAAAAGTGTCTTTGATATCAGTGTCTATCAGCTTCAAATTGTTATACTAGAGAAATTAGCCTTTTTTTTTGTTTAATTAAAAGTGATTTGGTAAGGATGACTCTATTCATACAAGTCAGACATTTTCATATCAACAAGAAAGTGAAAGAGAGAAATTGATTTACTGTGAAATATCTACGAATATGAGCCAGGCATGCTAGCTTTGACATTTGACACTAAGATGATCGCAAATGCAGTTTTACAATCCAAATAACGGAAATCATGTAGGAGAAAACATTCAAAGACAGTACATAAGATCACATTTATGAAATCACTTTGATAAAAATCCATGGTTATTAGTAGTAGAAGTAATAATTCAGTGATAGTTCTCATTGGCTCAAATGGTCCTGGAAATATTAAACCCATTTTAAAATGTTGTACCAGGAACACAATAAGATTAATTTTTTTCCAAAAGTACAATATGAAATAATGTTAGATTATCATCATAGGTAATATTCAGCACTTCTGGGTAGCAAGGCTTTGTTTTTGTTTTTTTTCTCCATTTCGTGTTACATCCTATTCCTCAGTATCTTAAACACTGACCTTGCTTTTTTCTTTTTTTTTCTTTTTTTTAGACGGTCAGTTCTGAAGTGAGTTCATGTGTTTTGTAGACTGTGAGCAGTTTTTTTTGTAGTACTTCTCACTCCCAGTTTCAGTCTACTTAACTGTAATACTTCAGTCAGTCTGAATTCTATTCTCATTATCCAAGTTATTTATTTCTGTATTGAACGTCATGTTGCTTATACTTTGCAGTGTAACATTAAATGCAGACAGAGATCCTGAGGGAGAACACTGTGTACAATTACGTGCATCTTGAAACAAATACACTAAATCTAGTGCGGTAGCAAAGAAAAGACTTTTTTAAAAGGGATCTTTGGGTTTATCAATATGACATTTCCTTTCTTAAGGAGTTGTGTGAAGCCTTTATGGGCGAAAGTTTTATGTGTTACCAAATTGATGGCATATGGGTGAAAAAAGGGATATTAGGCTAAGTAGTTAGATAGATAGATAAAACATACATGTAATTTAAAGGGAAACTGCAGTTTCAACACCCAGGACCTAATTCTTTCCCAGAATTTCATCCGAATTTATTGCCTGCACAGAGGATGAGGGTATTGCACGTTAGATCACAAGTCTCTTGTAGACGTTTGGTGAAAGTGAGGGTTGAAACATTTTTTTAGTCAGAGATCTTAATGTGAGATAAGATGGTACCTACATGACAGAGCCTTATAAAGTCTTTTTTTTTTCTCGCCTGGTTATTTCTATGTGCTTTAATGTCACAGTGCAGTTTGTAACTTTAACAATCAAGTGCATTAAACCACACAGAAGACTCTCTACACCTCTGCTGAAAGTCTTCTTTAAGAGGAGGTCTGTTGGGAAAAACGAGACCTTTCCGATAGTGTAACGTCTATTATGTTCACCTCAAATAAAAAGCTGCTCTTGTATTTTCTTTCCAAGTTCCATTTTAGACACTTCTGATCATTTTCTTTTCCCTTATGTGAATGTCATCGAATTAGAATAAAAATGTCATGACACTGTTGCAGTTTTACCAGAGATGGTTGTTCAATGTACTTAAATGACATTCATATTTGTTCACAAAAAAAATTAAAAAATAAAAAAAAAAAGGTTTTAGGTTTAGGACCAAACAATCCACTGCATTCTTGTACCTTTAATTTATTAGACATATGTTGTGAAAAATTAAAGATGTAGTACGGTTGGCCTTTTTTGGCTGCCTGCTCTGTGTTGTTTGCTAAAGCTGTTTCTTTGTGCAATAACAGTAATTTAGATGCACTGGTGCTGTAAAGGCTGGTGAACTACAGGTACAACATGTTTACCGCCACTACATATTGTTCAGGACCCACACTGGCAATCATGTTTAGCTGACACTGTTTACGATATATTCTCATCAGTATTATGGGAGAACATTTTGACTGATAAATCTACCCTCATAATAAATGTTGTCATAACGTAGCCATGTGTTTTTGTCCCTATTGATTTATATTCGCTTTTAGCATTTTAACCTTAAAGAATGTGTAGACAGACTTTTTTGCTTTCGCCTCCATTTAAATTTGATGAATAAAATTACACTCTTGAAAAGTAGACTTTAAAGATGCTCTTGTCCTTCACATGGAAGTGGACCGTAATATTTCGTCTACATGTAACATTGAGCCTACATGTAGCATTCCCCTGCATTTGGTTAAGGAAACTTTAATGTTAAAAAATTAAAAATAAAAATAAAAACTTTAGAAATTCTAGTCAATTAAAATTCAGCTTTTTGGATGTAAAATTTGTAAATATTTCTTTTAGATTTCTATATTTGTTGAGCAAAAAGTAACAGTCTAGGCTGAATCACTAAGGAGCATCTAATGTTGAATAAAAAGGACAGCAAAATATCATTTGGGTTTCACTATGGACTTAGACTTAGTTCTGCCTCAAAACTCTTTGTTTTGTGCCTCTGTGGAAATTTTGAACTATTTATTTGCTTTTATTTGTTTTTGTTTTGCTATGAATAAATCTGCCTGGGGTGAATTTTACTATACTGTGTGTCATTGGTTTTGACATATATGCATCATTTCCCCCTTTTACACAATAGTCACATATTCATTACCTTTTAAATTCATATCTGAATAAACGGTGTGTGATTAGTCCCTTGATCTAACACACTTTTTATCAGCATCAGTGAGCCTGTACATGAATCTACACACTGGACTTTTATTACAGCCCCAATCTCAAGCTGTAAATGAGCCATGGCTAAGCCTTTGATTATTAATGGAAAGTATTCTGTCTAACAGATTGTACATTCACAAGCAAATTTTATTACACCTACTGATTCATGTAATTATCTAAGTAGTCGATCATGTGGCCCAGTTCACATGCAGGTCAAGTGCTTGAGTTCAAGTTCATCAAACATGAGAATGGAAAAAAATGTGTAAATCCTAGAGCAGACTGGCTGGAATCACCAACCATGATATCAAAGTCATTGAATTATGTGAACAAGAATGGGTCTGGGTGCGAGAACCTACAGCCTCCCAATCACTGTGTTTCCTGATTGAAGCTTTAAACACTTGGTATCTTTGTCATTTATTTAGATTCTTGGAGTTTAAAACGTTCCACAAGTAAATTGGAGTATTAACATGATACAGTGACAAGAATATTTCACTAAAATAACATCAAACCCACTTATCATTCTTATTATTCTTCATAAAAAATGTAATGCACAATAACCAAAAACATAAAAGATACAGTATAAATAGTTTAATAATGAAATACTTGCATATATCTTATCCTTTAAAAAAAAAAAAAAAAAAATCCATTCCAAAAAAAATCATGAGTGCTCACGTGTCTATTTGTTTCTGCTTAAAGGAACTGAAAACATAACCTCACTTAAGCTCACAAATTATGAAGCAGGAATGTTTAAGATACCAAATAAAAATGCACGTGTTTGGCTAAAAGTTTGTGGACACTTGACCATCACACACTGATTGCTCCCAAGGCATCTATCCCCACAAGAGTGCCTGACCTTACTATTGATTTTATGGCTGAATGACCAAACCATAGCCTTTTTTTTTTTTTCAAAATCCAGCTGAAAGCATTCACAGAAGAATGGAGGTTGTTATAACAGCAAAGGTGGGAATCAATATGGTATGGCATGTTCAGAAAGCACATATGGGTGTGATGGTGCGAATTTTTGACCATATAGTTCATGAATACTTCAGAGGAATGCAGAACCAGACACATGAAAAATGAAAGGAAAAAACAGTGGCTCCATTAATGCCATGTTAAGCATTTTTGTATTTTTTTTTTGTATGGATCCACTTTTTCCTGGTCATTTCTATCTATTTCTAACATTTCTATCCTGAAGGAAGTGCTCTCTTCCAGAATGACAATATCCCCATCCACAAGACTGCATGCTGTGATGAGTATGAAAATGACATATCCTATGGACTCACCAAACCTTAACCCAGTTGAAGACCTACGGAGATTTTGGTCCGTCATGTTAAACAGCGCTCTCCTCCACTATCATCAAAACACCAACTGAAGAAATATATTTTTTTAAAGAAAAGTGTTCATCCCTCAAATCCAGTTCCAGAGAATTGTTCATCGTCATCGAATCAGTGCCAAAGTGCAGTGAAGCTGTTCTACCAGTGGTGCAAGACACTTCATGTCAGCCTTTTTCTTTAATTTGTCTTTTTTTTTTTGTCGCAAAAATAGATTTACAATAGTACACCTGTGAGACAAGTAGTTAGACTAGACTTTTGAGTTTGTATAATTTTTACAGTGCTTTTCATAAAGGATATTTTTATCTTCCTTGTTATGTGTTTTATTTGTTTTACTTGTCCAGAATTCTAAATATTAGCTGCATTTTATTTCTCATAGGTACGTCAGCAGTAGGTATGTCCATGTGATCTGACCATACTGTTAAAGTCCACCTCTGTTGCTATGTTACTGAACAGCCAGTCATCATTCAGTGGTGGCGTTGAAACTGGATGAGGGTGTGGATTTTGATAAGGGGCAGGAAAAGACTGAGCCACACCATCAAAGCTTGGTATACTCTGATTACCTCCATGATTTGAAAAGGAACATAAGTCTCCTAAGCAGTTGCTATTGGCTTGTGGTGGAATTGCAAAGCTATAACAGTGTGCTGTTGAGGAGGAGAGCATGTTAACAGGACTGGAAAGGTCCAAGTGTGGATTCAGAGTAGGTCCTGACTCAATAATTTTCTTCTCTTCATCAGTCAGCATATAATAAAGACATTTTACCTTGCTTGGTGAATGATTGTTGTAATTGAGATCCCAGTTTTTAGGATGGGGCTGGTCTGGCGGGTCATGTTTAAGTTCTCTTGAAATGTTACCCTGCTCACATATAGTCCATGTCCCTCTGTTTGAGTTCTGACCCTCTTTGTTTACTGATGTACTTATTTTAGTCTGATTTACATAGCAGTTCACTGTTGGTTTAGTTTGTCTTGCTTGATTATGGTGGCCACTGGATCCATAGTGCCCTAGTCGGTATGAAACATTACTTCTCAAGTCGTCATCTACATTCGAGTCCTTAATAGAATTTTCAAGCAGTGTGGTATTTTGATGCAGTCCCCCACAAATATCTCCATCACCGCAGCTTGCTTGCTTATCCATGGCAAAGTCTGTATGTGAAGTGTTAAGGAATGGAAGGCTATCTTGAAAACAGCTCAGGTCCTCTTCATTGTGGATGTCCCAAACTCCAGCCATGTCCATTTGGTCAATGTTTTGTAAATATTCTTCTGAGTCTAGCAGTTCAAGATTCTCCATTAAATCCATCTGTAGACTCTCTGCAATCTGCTGAATTTGGAAGGTGTGGTCATTGTCTGATTGTATTTGTACCTCAAAATCACATGAGTTCAAAGACAACGGGGATACCGGTGAAGTGGGTGATAGATCAAACAATGTCAGGCCTAAATGTTGTTGTTCTCCATCAGGTGAATTAGGGATCTGTACATGCGAAAAATCTGTTATTCTTTCAATACTTTCGTGTGAGGTAAATACACTGTCTTCTACAACGATGTTGGTAATTGGTGTTAAGTCACTCAACTCAGCAGATCCCCACTGAAATTGTTCTCTTTCACTGTTGAAGTCAGTGATTTCTTCTGGTGGGTTGCCGCCGCTACGTTCTACCTCTTCCCGGTCTTCCCTTATCTGGTTGACTTTTCCATTGTTCAGGTTATTCAGAGATTTGCTTGTCAATGAGTTTTTATTAGGGTTAGTCACAAGACTGTCTAAAGTTTGTGTATCGTTGTCATCATCCAGGGGTTTTGGTTCATCTTCACTAAAGACAGCAGTGGCTGTAAGGAGACAAGGATTATAAAATTATACAATAAACCATTGTCTAGCTGCAAGACTAATCCTGACCATCAGATCTACTGTAATTACATAAATATGAAACCTTTTACCTTTTTTCAGTTTTTTTTCTGATTCATCTTTGTCAGTTGACTTTACTTCAGATTGCCTTTGCGGCTCTGTGTCCACC
This sequence comes from Hemibagrus wyckioides, assembly GCF_019097595.1. Classification (NCBI taxonomy): domain Eukaryota; kingdom Metazoa; phylum Chordata; class Actinopteri; order Siluriformes; family Bagridae; genus Hemibagrus; species Hemibagrus wyckioides. The sequence continues at coordinate 15,414,838 of NC_080710.1, forward strand.
GAAAAAAGAACTGACGCAAGCTGATGATTGGCTGCCTCAATTTCTGTAAATTTCCTGTGACAATTTAAACAAGCAAATGTTACACAGTATAAATAAATTAACAATGATAGCATGATTTTTAAAAAAATATATATATCTCTTGCTGTTTTTCTGATGTACCTCTGGATCATGTTGTGTAGAAACCTGCGGTGGTTGACCTGCCGTTTGGACGGTTTGTTTTTACGAGGCTTTTGCAAAGTCCTCATCATGTATCCAGCTGCTGATGTCATGAAGGTAATAAGGTCGCGACCCCATGGCACTCCTCGATCCAGCCCCGATTCAAAGGGTATGGCAGTGGTTGGACGCATTTCTTAGAAAAGATGAACAGGATTGAAGTATTTTTTCCCATTTTCATGAGAATTTAATTCATTAATTAATTCGAATAGAGTGAAGTATCTCTTCGTTTATGGAACATATCAACTAATAAAATGCAGCTGCAAAGGTTTTGTCAATATGTAAATGTCTGTTGATTTATATTTAAAATGACACCTTAAAAGCATTAAAAATGGCAAATCTTAAGAATTTCATTTACAACATTTTAAATGGAGGTACAAATTTTCAACTGTTCAAACACCATTCTAATCACCTTTACCTTTTTAAAAGCTAAAACATATCCTGTTCAGCATTTTCAAAGTAAATAAATATACTGAAACAGCCTGTGAAAATCCAACTGTCAAATAATCATTGCCATCAGCATGTAGAAAAAAAAACAGCATGATACCTTCAGACAGTTAAACCACTAAATTTACTGAAGAATATAGACATAAATAAAAGCCATGCAAAGCTCCTTCTTATTTAACATTTAAATTATGATTAAGATTATAGTAATTAAGTTCAATTAACCCAAATCTCCTTACTCACCTGTCCCAAGCATTTGTAGCTCTGCACAGTCTGGTAACACTGGAAAACAGATGGAATAAGAAGCGATGCTGTTACATTCATGGGTATATATAAGTACACTCTTACACAATGAGTGAAGGAGGGAGGGAGCAAGCAAGGTAGGGAGGAAGGGAGTGAGCAAGCGATAATAATAAGCAAGAATAAGTGTGAGGTGCACTGGCATTGAGGATTCTGAAGAAAAGACTTTAAAGGGGGCTTTCCGTCATCCTTTCAAATTAAGAATGGCAAGACATCGCTGACAAAGAGGATAGGAAGTGACTATAGACAGGTCAAGAAAGAAAAGCAGGGCAATTATCTAAGAGTCAACTGCCTTGGTCGTGTGTCCTCTGTAGGCATTGTGAAAAGGACCAAAGGCCGCTTGTTAAGTGTTAGCAAACAGAAGCCCACCAGTTAAGAACTGAACAAGGCTTTAATTGATCAATTTAATTTCCAGGCCTCATTAACACATTCTCCTGTCTGAGAGCTCTTCTTGTTGCTACAGACAAATTGGCCTCGCATTTCAACAGGGATGCACAGCAGGATTGTTAATTTTACGTATCTATGAAAAAATTCAACATAAGAGACTACTGAGTGATATATGAATGGGTTATGGGTAATTGTGCTTTCACTTGCTTTCTTATCACTACCATGGCATTTCTTAGTGAGGTTAGGAATGACACTTTGAACAGAACATGCAATGCTATGATTTTTTTTTTTTTTTTAATTCAGAATTAATTATAATGTTATTAATGCAGACCACAATTTTTTTGCTTGCTGGGTTGGATTAATCTGATTAAACAACTAAGTTTACTTTCATTTACCTAAGAAACAAAAGAACATTAAAAAAAATATGTAAATCATATAAATATGTTCATATGCCATGAACTATAGAGGGAGTAAATTCTAAAACATTTCATGTTTATATCTTCAAAGTAAAATGTTACCTTAGCAAGTTGATTATAACCTCAGCTGACAGAGAGAGAGACTAATACAAGGTCCATATGTATCTAATGAAATAAGGTCAGGTTGTTGCAGTCAAGCCTGGTTATGAAACAACAAGCTGCAACAGAGATGGATAGAGTGAGTAAAATAGAACAAGTAATACATTGAAGGAGAGAAAGTAAAGAGAAGTAGTAGATATTTGCACAATGTGAAATAATGGAAAGCTCAGTTTAGAAAACGAGCATCTAAAAGTTTGAAGTTCATATTTAGGGAAATAAGAAGCAAATTGCTCATAAGCTGTGAACTCAGGTTAACTGTCACAGAAAAGAGCCTCAAAGACCACATGATTCATGTAATATATTCATGTATATATTATTACATGTGATTCATGTAATATATTAATTTATTATATATTATTTTATTATATTTTATGGAACTGAAATATAGTATTATATTATACTAAATATTTTTTTTATTATTGTATTAACTTAATTTTAAGTAAGAGTCCCATTCCTGTAACACTGTTTAATATGATAACTTGAACCAAATTGATTCTAGACATTATATTCATTAAATATATATTATATTATTATTTATATTTGTCAGTATATTATAATGAGCAGCATAAGTAAGACATTAGCAGTAAGAGAGGGGGTGGAGACCTATTTTTAGTATAGGCACACTCCAGCTGCTTTACAGAAGCCACTGAAGACCATGTGCTTTTCGGTTGAAGGAAACCCCACTCTCAATACCAACCACCTTGAGGAACTCAATATAATGGAGAATCCCAATCACAGAGTGGTGTTAAGACAATCTTATGGAGGGTGTGTGCTTAAAGTTTGAATGTTTGCTAATTTGAGCCTACAAGCAAGATAACTAATCCCAAGTGGTGAGTTGTACATGTGTCTTTTGTAGCTTTACAAATAATTTGCGATGTTGTCACTCCTAATTTACACTTAGGTTTTCTATTTGTGCTTTGTGCTGCATAGAATATGAAAATCTGTTGTTTTTCATGAGTTGAATAAAAATGACAAATTATATTTTTTGCAACAAAATTCGTATCAGTACATTTTACAATCTGTTTCTGAAATAAATGGTGTTATATTAATCTATGTCTTACTTTACTTCCAACACACCTATTTACTTGCTGTTTTTTATTCCAGTCTTTTTTCAGCATGTGTTATTTTCTCACGTTTTGCGTTGTCTGCTAAAGGCTTATCATTATCACACTTTCATTTATGAACATAGAACTTTGACCCACTGCACAGGCTAGCTCTCATTGGTCAAGGCTTGGACTGAGCCCTCACTCTGTTGTGTGCTGGATCCAATCAGATTAAAGTTAGATAAAATATACCCAGCGATCTGTTTTAAACACTCATAGACTCTCAACTGTATGGTGAGTTATTTCTTTGTCTTAATTTCCTAAAATATAGAGTACTTCACTATAGAGTACCTAAATGTATTCAAGGTCTTTGTGAGAGTGCTCTCATTCTTTTATCTTCCATTCCAGCAGGCAGCATGAATAGAGTGTGGGCCGTGTTCAGATCCTATCCATACATTAGCAATGTGGTGGGCTATACAACCCTGTTTGCCACTGCAGATCTGATTCAGCAAAGCATGCTGGGAGGTACAGGTGGTCAAAGCACTCAGCTCAATGGGGAAATCTCTGAACAGGAGGCAGCAGTTACATCCAGAGAGGAAGGTGCTGTGGCTCACCTCAAGGGCTCTGAATGGAGCAAGCATTCAGCAGGAGAAAAGGATTCATCAGTAACAGTGACAAATGTTCCAGTGCACAGTGTTGATTGGAGCCAGACTTTTCGAGTAGCATTGGTGGGGTTATGTTTTCATTCCAACTTCAACTACCACTGGCTACGTGCATTAGAGAAGAGGTTTCCTGGAGGAGGGGCCAAAATATTTGTGAAAGTCTTTCTGGATCAATTAGTTGCTGCTCCGGCAACAATAAGTGCCTTTTATATAGGTGAGTAAGGAAATGTTTGTCCAACACACAACATTCTCCAAGAACACCTCATGATTTTAAAATGATGTATTGAATGTTTAATTTAATTTAATTTAATTTAATTTAATTTAATTTAATTTAATTTAATTTAATTTAATTTAATTTAATTTAATTTAATTTAATTTAATTTACTCCCAAAGTGTCTGATCTGCTGTTTAGACTACTGACTTAAATAATTAATGAATAAATATTTTTTATTTTAGATTGTTTAGTAAACAATCTTTACATTTTTTAAAGGGTTGAGTACCTTAGAAGGGCGAGATGACCCCTTGGAAGACTGGAAAAATAAATTCTGGACTTCCTACAAGGTAGGATTATTACATTCTGGACAACTCAACAGCAAACAGCAAAAAGTTAAAAGTTAACTACAGAACTTTTAAGTGTTCTGTATCCTGTGCTCTTTCGTTTATTTATTCCAAGAAATATATTTATATATATATATATATATATATATATTATATATATATATATTTATATATATATATATATATATATATATTATATTAAGTGGCTTCTTTAATAGCCACTTAATTGTATTAATCATGGTGTAGATTAATAACTGTGGTAACTGATAGTAGTATATTTCAAATGAGCTTTTTAAATTAACCTATGAAATAATTTTATTGAAGCCACCGCAGTGTTGAACGCTTGAATATGATGTTGTCAGAAGATATTCATTAATTTTCTATAAAAGCACAAGTCAGTTTCTACTTATGTATTGATTTTTATAGTAGCAACTAACACAAGGACTCTCCACATAAATGTATTATTTTAAACAAAAATGTGTAATCTTTCATATGGTGAATTTTTTTTGGTAATTGCCCCCAATTTCTGTGCTTGGTAACAGTCAAAATAAAGCTGCTGCCTTAATGGTTTCTCATATGGGTCTTCAGGACAGAGGACATTGCACTTTCTGGTTTCTCAGTAATATAAGAAGCTACATTTTTGTCTTATTACAATCAAAATAGTGGAGTAAAAAGATATTTTATTATTAGGGAATAGTTTTGGTATATTAGGGAATAAAACACTTTGAGGTGTGATGTTTTTGGTAAACAGTCTCATCACAATCTGTGATTTAGAATCTTTTATGTATCTGATCTTTAATTCTGTTTTGGTAGACTGGGGTTGTCTACTGGTCCATAATGCAGGTATGATAATACTCATCCCCCAACCCATTCATCCATTTAGCTATTGATCCTTAAAGTGCAAATACAAATGTTCTGCTGTTTTCTTTATTACAGGCCGTAAATTTCTCTCTGGTCCCCCCGATAGCACGCACAGTTTTTGTTGGAGGAATCTCTCTCGGCTGGACTGTGTTTCTGTGTCATTTTCGACAGCAGAAGAATGAATCTCACTCCATTTGTACTTCATAACATTCACTAATTGTGCACTATGAAATAAAAACTAGTCTGCTGCTCTTTTCTATCAGTCTGCATCTCTTCAATCTAACAAACAATCTTTTAATAGCCTTATAAATGATCTTGCTAATATACACTGACCAGGCATAACATTATGCCTAATTGCGTTGGTCCCCTTTTTGCTGCCAAAACAGCCCTGACCCGTCATGCATTGTGTATTCTGACACCTTTCTATCAGAACCAGCATTATCTTCTGCAACAATCTGAGCAACAGTAGCTCGATTGTTGGATCGGACAACGATCGGACAAGCCTTCACTCCCCACGTGCATCAATGACCATTGGCTGCCCATGACCCTGTCACTGGTTCACCACTGTTCCTTCCTTGGACCACTTTTGATAGATACTGACCACTGCAGACCGGGAACACCTCACAAGAGCCACAGTTTTGGAGATGATCTGATCCAGTCGTCTAGACATCACAATTTGGCCCTTGTCAAACTCGCTCAAATCCTTACACTTTTTTTTACCATTTTTCCTGCTTCTAACACATCAACTTTGAGGACAAAATGTTCACTTGCTGCCTAATATATTCCACCCACTAACAGGTGCCATGATGAGGAGCTAATCAGTGTTATTCACTTCACCTGTCAGTGCTCATAGTGTTATGGCTGATCGATGTATGTTAAATATACTTAGATAACATTCTTTTTACACCAATGACTGAAATCTTTTCTGTTTTGATAACTTTGTGAACGGAAAAGGCTGTCGGTAAGTGACTAGAGAGCAGATGACTAGAATATGAGTCGTCGCTGAACTTCAAAGGAATTGTACGGTCACGTGACTATGCGGAAGTCATGTTCTTTGCGTCATACTGCTTCGAGTCGCGCCAATAGTTTCCCTGCAGTTCAGCGCTTATAATCATGATGATGATGATCATCATCATCATTCTGACACTTAACTTCAATTCAAATCTAGATTTTTATTTGTCACGTACACAATTATATACACTATAGAACTTGCACTGAAATGAAAACCCGGCCACTCGTCCAACCGTGCATATAAATAAACTACATTTAAAATTAAGCCTAAAAGAATGAATAGAAATAAGAAGAGGTAATAAAAGGTGATGTGTAATATTGAACGTGTTATATAGTAGCATGATGTGCGGTTATTATGTCACGGTTCAGACTACAGAATGGGACAGTGATATATTTGGTACGTTGAATAACTCTTTATTCAGATATGCTTATAAATAAATATGAAAGAAATCGGGTATATGTGTAGTGGGAGGGGGTGAAAGTCTGTTGGTGTAAAAATAAATTAATAATAATAATAATAATAATAATAATAATAATAATAATAATAATCATAATAATAATAATAAACGTAACATAAACAGTACTTATTTATACGATTAGTTGTCCAGATTAATGACTTTTTGAAATACATATCCTTTTTTAAAATCACATAGTCTGTAAGTATTATTGTTGATACAGGGGTGGAAAGTGTACTCATGAAGTCTACTTAAATGTTATTAATCTTGAGAATATTTGTACTTTGCTGGAGTGTTACTGAAATTTGTAGTGACGACAACAATAACAACAACAACAACAACAACAATAATAATAATAATAATAATAATAATAATAATAATAATAATAATAATAATAATAATAATAATAAGCTACATGTACGCCTTCAAATGTCTTTTTTAAACAAATGGCTGAAGTCTAATGAAACAATGCTATCTTATTTTTAGTATCTTATTTCTTATTATCTAGTAATTTAGTCAGATATTCAGGGACTGATGTTTTCAGTCAAACGGACATTTTTAGGTAAGTTTTCATATTAAAAATTATATCACTTAACTTTATCAGTTGATAACACTTATTTGACACATACACTGTCTTAGTATAATTTCCTTGGATATTTTTAATCCTGGATGTAAGTGATATGTGACTTAAAATGATAAATACTATGTTTAAATATTAGACATAAAATAATCGTCTGAAATCAAACTGTTATGAAACACGCAGTCATTATTAGGGCTGAAGAAACGAGTCTTTTAAAACGCTATGGTTCCAAAGCATTTTGTAGAAGAAGACATTTTCCCTTGCTGTTGTCACTGCAGCACGCACGCACGCGCACGCACACGCACGCACACGCACACACACACACACACACACGAATGACTGACTATAGCTATGACCAATGAGAAAAGAAGTTGTGGTCACGTGTTATCGCGAGCGCCAGCGTGTTCTCGCTGAACACTTTATCGCGAGACTACGACACTTCCTTTTCCCTTTTCCCTCTGAGTCCAAGATGGTAGGTAGCAGCTTTGGCTATTTTGGGACGTGTACTTTTAAAATCTGTATCCATCCTCGTATCTCTGTTGTCCTATTTGACGGAAATGGATTTAATCGAGTCTAATAGAGTTGCCCGGATGAGTTTTTGTAAAGATTTTTTGCTCATTAGCAGTTGTAACACCGTTGTACACTAATATCATACAGTCAAGCGGCCCTCTCTTCTAGATGTATGAAAGCGTGTGTATTGTGATGTGGACCTTTTGTATCACATCAGTCCAGCTGTATGTGGTTTATTCCCATTTCTAAACAAATGAACTAACAAAACTTGAGTAAATACTGTAAGCAGTGCTTAGTTGAATTAAACGAGCAGACTTGTGTAATAGCCGGTCGCTAGCTAGCTAACTCTCCCGGTGTGTGCAGCACTCGGTGTGTGGGGGGTGTTGGGGGAATATATTGTATGTCAAGGCCATAGTGTGTATATGATTTGCAATAAAATGACCTAAATTATATTTTTCACTCATTTGTTTTTTTGCCTCCGTTTAACTATCCATGTTTCTGAAGTAGCTAGCTGGTTAACGTTAGCATACCTCATTGATGCTAATCTCCAGTGGTATTCACGTGCAGTGATCAGATTCAGATCTTTTGCTCTTATGACGGTTTTTTTTTTTTTTTTTTTTTTTTAGACAGACACTTCTGTACATCATTGATGGTGTCAGTTTCTGAAAGATATCAGTGTTTAATATGGCTGGCTGTTATTTCTGCAGGGAGTTGACATCAGACACAACAAGGACCGCAAGGTTCACAGGAAGGAGCCCAAGAGCCAGGATATCTACCTGAGGCTCCTGGTCAAGGTGAGTAACTTGGTTTGTCCCCCCAAAAGTATCACAGTTTAAATGTAAAATGTTGGGATGATGATAAAAGGGATGTGGTAGCTTAGTGGACTACTGGTCAGAAGGTAGCGAGTTTGAATCCGAGGTCCACCAAGCTGTCAGTGCTGGGCCCCTGAGCAAGGCCCTCATTAACGCTTAGTTGTATTAAAAAAAAGAAGGGATAGAATGTAAGTCACTGTGGATAAAGGCGTCTGCTAAATGCCGTAAATGTAATTTGTTTATTGGTGTGTTTGCTCTTTCTTTTCCCATAAATACAAATGTTCTCATAAAGGCTTCATTTAGTAGACAGAAATACAGTGCCTGAAAAAGGTAACTGCTTTGCCGAGTGTGTCAATTGTCAATTTCCTAAAGATAAAACATTCAGTTAATTATACTTCAAAACCTTATAGATCACATTCACTGTTTTTGTTTCAGTCCAAATATACAAAACAGGTTGCTTTCTGCAATCCTACAGCTCTGTATTTTGGTTCAGTTTTGCAGCCTGCATCTCCAGAAAGATGTTGCCTGTAACACATGACAATGTTTGGTTCAGTAAATTATGATTGAATCGCTTCAAGTCACATTAAATTTAGCTTGGTCCAGACTCTGACTGCCTGACTATGTAGGTCGTGATCTGGTTATTTTGGCCCGGATTGTAAGTGTTGCGGGCTCAACTGCCTAATTAATCTGAACCATGGGGAAACACCAGGGTTTAATTGAAATGGACTAAACACTGCATGGGTGAAAACACTCAATCTTTATTTGGTAAGGTGACATGTCTAGCACGTTATTCTTAATCATTCTGATTGTGTGTTGTTTTTGTTCATAATAGTTGTACAGGTTCCTGGCTCGTCGTTCAGATGCTCCCTTCAACAAGGTCATCCTTAAGAGACTCTTCATGAGCAAGAGCAACCGGCCACCTCTGTCTCTGTCTCGCCTGGTCAGTAACCCGACTGAATTAGTACTGCACTCTTGTTGCTACTGCACAGTTTTGGTAAAAAGAGTATTAACACTCTGGTGGACTGGTGAAACTGGTTATTACCCTTATATGCTTTAATCAGTTTGATTATACCAGTGGCACTGTATCAAACCACCCACAGAAACGATATGACTATTAGAAACCTGACATTGATTAGGCTTCACAGAAAACAGGAGATATCATGGTTTTATTAGACTTCCGTTGTGTCACTATTGCCAGTGTTGCAAAAAAAGTTGAAAGATCAAATGTAAAGAAAATACAAAGTCTTGTATATGGAGAACCATACATATTAACTACAGGTTTTTCTACAGATGAAAGTTAAGAACATTAGTGAATGTTTATTGAAATGTCATGTGCATTTAAATGAGATTCTTTTAGTTGGTGTGTTTTTGTTGTTCCCAAAAGTTAACCGTTGTCTGCCGCACTGACATCAAGAGACATTTTGTTAAATAGAAAACATTTGAGCCATTTCTTAAGAGAAATGTTAGTCAGGTTTCACTTTTGGCTGCTAAAAACAACAAAAGAGTACTCATTTCTCTGTGCCTTATTAATAATGTACAACATGTGGGTCAAGTGGAGACAACACAACCATAGTTTCAAGATGGTAGACAGTTATACAGGACTCAACTGAGCCAATTGGAGATCTGAGATCATAAGCACATTAACATTGTATTATATTTATATATATATATATATATATATATATATATATATATATATTATATATATATATATATATATATATATATATATATATATATATGTATGTATATATATATATGTATATATATAAATATATAAATATATATATATATATATATATATATATATATATGTATATATATATATATATATATATATATATACACACACACATATACACATACATATACATACATACATATATATATATAAATATAAAGGCTGGTTTAAAAAGGGTTACATTTACAGTTTACTTATTAACACTTCACCAGGTTTTAGCCCAAAGTTTCAGTATTGCAGCCACTTACAATATGGGATGTGGTAGCTTAATGGTGAAGGTGTTGGACTACTGATCGGAAGGTTGTGAGTTCAGATCCCAGGTCCATCAAGCTGCCACCTCTGAGCAAGGCTCTTAACCCTCATTTGCTCAATTGTATAAAATGAGAAATTGTGTATTGCCAAATGTTGTAAATGCACAATATGCTGGTTGTTACTGCATGGGTGTGGTTTTTTTTAACCTCATGTGTTTTCATAGACTAGTTGAATAATGGAAACTGCATCCATCATTTTCTTATTCCAATTTGGGTCAGGAGAGCAATAGAGCTTTGTGCTGGAAAAAAAGATTTGGAAAAAATGCAGGTTGTTTGAGATTTAAATGGAATTGATGGATGGGGAGTTGGTTTAAGACTTTTTTTTTTGTTCTGAAATTCTAAAGTCAACAGCTACATCAGAGTATAGTGATTCCATTGCACAATTTAACTTAGCTTGCACGTAGCTTTTTTTCCTTTTTCCCCCCAAAAATCATGATTGGCTTTGTCTATGCTTTGTACTCAGATCCGTAAAATGAAGCTTCAGGGCCGTGATAACAAGATGGCTGTTGTTGTGGGAACCATCACTGATGATGTCAGGATTCAGAACATCCCCAAACTGAAGGTGAGTGTAAACTTTTGATTTTGAATGTTGGTTATAAAACCAGTTTTGTTCACATCTGTTCATCTAGTATAATTGAAATGATTCATTAAGTGGGATGTAATCTGATTTGTGTGGAATATTTGGGGGGAAAATGTGGATTTGTTTCTATTCATGACTCTATATTCTGTTAATTCTCTGATTTGCTTAAGTTCAGTTTGTTTTATCCAGTTTATATCACATGGTGTTAGGTTTAGTTTGTTGGTTATTTGGCAGTGTTTAGATATAGTGGATGTAATACTCACAGAAGTGCTCACTCTTATCGCTTTTATTCAGGTGTGTGCATTGAGGGTGACAGCAGGAGCTCGTAGGAGGATCCTGAAGGCTGGTGGCCAGGTCATGACCTTTGATCAGCTAGCTCTAGCTGCCCCCAAAGGACAGGGCACCGTGCTACTGTCTGGTAAGTACATTACAAATAACTGCATCAATTAACCAGAGTAACTATCATTGTTCCAGGCAAGTGTGTTATTACAAATTAATAATAAATAATTAGTAATCTTTAATATAATTCATTTAAACATGATTATGCCTTATAATACAGGATTTATTCAGATACTGATGTATCTAAGGCGTATTAAGAGACATGTTAATTGAGTAAAAGAGTAAGTGGAATAACTGACATGAGAGCTGTGAGATTCATCCCCAGCTGTATGAAGTTTGACACTGAGAAACGCAGACACCAAATGAAAAAACAAGTCATGAAAACTGTTTCATAAAGAGTGGAACATTGCATAATCTGAACTTAACTGGACACAGAACGCATGTTGCTTAGGTCTGATGTGAAAGTCGGATTTTGTGTGAGGTTTCTTTTTGCTGTCCAAACACCTTTTTTTTTTCCTCAAATTTTAACATTTCTTTTAAGCTGCCCATTTTTGTTTTTAATGACTTTTTACACACATTTGAGTGTAACATCAATTTTATGTACAGTTGCCTTTCAAGTTGGAACATAACTACTACTTTATGAGCATGTTATTGAACTCTAATTTCTGTCGTAATGGTTTGTTTCTAAAGGACCCCGCAAGGCCAGGGAGGTGTATAGGCACTTCGGAAAAGCCCCTGGAACTCCCCACAGCCACACCAAGTAAGAACTTTACTGATTTCACTAATTAAACATTTAACAAAAGGTTATAAGCTTCAGTTAACATACTGAAGGTAAATTCTTGTTCACTAATACACTGCTTTCCTTAATGTTATGTTGGTTTGCATAGCACATCAAAACTAGTTTAACAATTTATTTTTTTAGCGCCAAGTTTTTGTACATACTGCTTCAGTACTCTAAGCTTTTGCCTAATGTCTTAGCATATGGAATACATCAACATTTCTACATCAGCTCATTACAAAACAGTGAGACTGAAGGTGTATTGCTTGTGCATGATTTTTAATTAGATTGCTTTTCCCCACAGGCCCTATGTCCGTTCCAAAGGCAGGAAGTTTGAGCGCGCTCGTGGTCGCAGACCTGGCTGTGGTTACAAGAACTAAAGCTGTGTCTTTGTTTTGTAGTCATTGTCATAATGCAAATAAAGATGGGCTTTTCAACCCCAGAGGCTTTTGTGACATTTCTCTTTTATTCTGAGCAGCGTGAAGTCAGCTTGAATCATTCGTCTTTATTTTATCAGATTTATGATATTTATTCATCTATTCAAACCAAGACAATCATGTGGTCAGGTTTACTGTAGTAGAGAATTTGCTTTATTCTGACATCTATTTAGACACGTCATTTATCTATTCATGAGTGTTCTCAGTTTTTAATAGGCCTATGAAGCAGTATGAGTATTTGCACCTTTTTTTTTTTTTTTTTTTATGGTTTATTTTATTGAAATTAATGTTATCTATTTTTTAGTCATTTTCCTGCAGAAATTCTGATTGCTTTCTGCAAGCTGTTAGATCTTGTAGCTCTTACATCATGCATTACCACATTAAATGGAAAATGTGGAGATGTGGCTGGTATTTATATATTTTTTTAAATGTTATTGTCATATGGTATCTGTACTTTAAGTTTCAGTATCAGTGTAACCAGCAGCTGAACTAGCGTCAGTGGAAACTCTTCTCTAAGCTTAAAGCTGCTGTGGCTAATTTTTGATAAGCTGTTTCAATTTGATTGGTGTTGGAAATTTGGTCGTTCAGTAGAAGTGTTGGGGGGGGGGGGGGTGTTTTTCCAAAACACTGAGCAGGTGCTATTTTTACAGTGCCACCCAAAGTACACTTTCTCAGTGTCTTCAGATGTTAATATGTGCTTATATTTACTGACACATCTCAAAGTGGTAATATCCATCGTAGCCTGATGGAAAGTTAAATAATTGGGTGGCACTATACTGGCACTTCTAATTCAATGTCCATATTTCCCATGGTGGTAAATCAGGTTTAGTTTATACACATGCATATATTAAACTAAATCCGTGTAAATCTGACTTTTGGTGGTGATGGTTGGTTGGTTGGTTGGTTTATTGGCTGCTTGGCACAGATATATGATTGGGCTGAAAAATGCTCAGTCCAGTGATTAATGCTGATAGATATTCCCATGTAAGTGGTCATGTTCCCTAGCTTATTATAAGCAACTGAATTTCTCAGTGGATTGTTTTTAATTGTTCTTCTCCATTAGAAATCATTCTCTCACTTCTTACCTGTATTTGTTTGTCTTTGGTTAAAAAAAAATGTTAAAAGATTTCCATATTTAATGAATCAGATGAATAATTAAGATTACATTTCCCAGTGTTTCATATGCATGATGTTCAGAATTCAGTGTCAAGTCTCCTATTAATGCTTGTGCCTTAAAATCCTACACCGATGAATCGTTTACGTTTTACTATTTTGTGAAAGATTGTTATGCAATTTTTCCTCAAGCAATAATTAACATAAACTGTATGCATGATGCACGTTGTCTTATTTTTCTGAGAATACAACTAAACATGCCATGACGTATCAAGTAGAGAAATGGCTCAGAGCTGGAAACGGCTCTAGATCCTCAACAATACTAGTCATCTCTTTCGGTGAAAAGCATGTCAGCAGTGAATGTTTGAAACAAGTTCGACCAAAGTTTGCGGAAAATCTCAGCTTGACCCATTTCAAATAAATTCTTACGGAGTTTGTGTTTATCGTAAAGAACTTTAGTCTTATTCCTGGTGTGTGATTTGTTTAAACGGGTGAAACCACTTTATGAAAGAACATGTTTATCTCTATGGTCCAGTCTCAATGTCAATGGAGTTTAGGAAACAATAGATGGAAGCAAATATGTATAGAAGTATAGAATATAATTGCCTTTAATACAATATGTATAGAAGTCAATGGTTTGTGCGTGTGATGTACCTTGGATCTTGCCCAGTTTGCTTTACTTTGTTTTACCAGTATGGTATTGCAGATTTGACCAGTATTTATTTACCTGAAGATTTACTATTGTTGTGACCCCAAACATACAGTAGGTTTTGCAGAGTTGCTGCACTCGGACTGAAGCCCAGTATGCATTCCAGCAGAATTGAGTTACCTGTTAAATTGAATGAGATGTATTAAAACACAGAAACCACAAAACTGAGTTCCCAGGACTGAGGGTGAGAGCCAGTGTTTCAATCTATCAAAACAAAACTTACTCCTGCGTTGTTGCAGCAGTGTTTTACGTAGGTATCGAAGGTAATGAAGGTGGTTTTGCAAAAGTGTTCGAAACGAAATTGGCTTTGATGTTGCTGAGCGTTCTCTACAGACGTATTTTCAGGAAGAGACTCAGTTCATTGTTATGGCTGTGGTTTGCTTAGAGTGTTCTCCCTAGTACAGTGTTTGCTTTTGTAATTGTCGTGCATGAAAGATGGAGCCATTGGTTTTCTTTCTCAATTGCTGCTATAGTGTATTTTTTTTTTTGTTTTTATATTCGCTATAAATTGTGCTTGAGATTAAACACTGTAAAAAAAAAAAAAATGCTGATGCTAGTCACTTGTTTTCTGATGCATTTTCTAAATGAAGTAGAATAATGAGGTCATTTTTGGTAAGTGCTTCATAAATCTGCTGAGCAACCTGGAAAATCATCTCGCTCACATTCGGCTTGCAATTCTTATCTACTGGTCTGACACCAGTTTATCTTCTGACTCATTTCTCTCCTGGGCTAGCAGAGTATTGAATTGTCTGCTGATAAGTACTTTAACCGTTAAAAGGGGTTAAAGAGGTATAGATGTATGCATGTATAGTTGTTGTATAGATCTCTAGTTAAGAGGTCCTAACTTCACTGGTTCCACTTGTTGCTTGCATGCCTCTCTGACAGGGAAACACTGTTGCATGTTTAAGGTGTTGCCCAGAGTGATAACAAAGTGAAAACACATCTTAATGGTTATAAATAAAATTGCATTAGTGTGTGGAAGACATTATTTCTTGAGTGATTTTACAGTATGGCAAGATGATGTGTTTGGTCCTTAGCTCCATGGATATTTGGACTTTGACAAAGTTCTTCTTATTTCAGCTGCTCACTACAGAATACAAGAGTTGAAATGAAATGATAAATATTCTGAGCACTAAACAGGTCCAGATACAGATCATGTGTGCTTTGCTGCCTTGACAGTGACTCTTCATACTGAGAATTAACAGCAACAGATTCAAAATGCAAATGTCACACTTTAACCTTTGAGCTACTTACTTGTAACTGAAATATTCATATTAATTCAGCATTATCTATTTCCAGCTTCTGTGAACAACAACTAAAATAACATATACTTATATGTATAAATATTTATGGACCTGAATGTACGTTCATTGTGTTTTACTTTATCATATACATTATGATTTGATGTGCAGTAAGTAAATGATCAGTTTCATCAATTTTGTGAGACAATAAAAGATTTTATTAAAGAATGTTAGGGGTGTGTGTGTGTGTGTGTTGTACATAGTAGGATTTAACACAATCTGCTTAGCGCTTAAAATATTATATAATAAGGTGGTCTGGTAGATTAAATGGCCGCTACCACTAGGAAAAAATAACTTGGTTAGGGTTAGGGTTACCATAACACTAACCCTAACCCTAGGTGGTCTGGTAGATTTTTTTGTGGTTAAATGACCGCTACCACTGGGAAAAAATAACTGGGTTAGGGTTAGGGTTACCATAACACTAACCTAACCCTAGTGGTCTGGTAGATTTTTTTTGTGGTTAAATGACCGCTACCACTGGGAAAAAATAACTGGGTTAGGGTTAGGGTTAGGGTTACCATAACACTAACCCTAACCCTAGGTGGTCTGGTAGATTTTTTTGTGGTTAAATGACCGCTACCACTGGGAAAAAATAACTGGGTTAGGGTTAGGGTTACCATAACACTAACCCTAACCCTAGGTGGTCTGGTAGATTTTTTTGTGGTTAAATGACCGCTACCACTGGGAAAAAATAACTGGGTTAGGGTTAGGGTTAGGGTTACCATAACACTAACCCTAACCCTAGGTGGTCTGGTAGATTTTTTTGTGGTTAAATGACCGCTACCACTGGGAAAAAATAACTGGGTTAGGGTTAGGGTTACCATAACACTAACCCTAACCCTAGGTGGTCTGGTAGATTTTTTTGTGGTTAAATGACCGCTACCACTGGGAAAAAATAACTGGGTTAGGGTTAGGGTTAGGGTTACCATAACACTAACCCTAACCCTAGGTGGTCTGGTAGATTTTTTTGTGGTTAAATGACCGCTACCACTGGGAAAAAATAACTGGGTTAGGGTTAGGGTTACCATAACACTAACCCTAACCCTAGGTGGTCTGGTAGATTTTTTTGTGGTTAAATGACCGCTACCACTGGGAAAAAATAACTGGGTTAGGGTTAGGGTTAGGGTTACCATAACACTAACCCTAACCCTAGGTGGTCTGGTAGATTTTTTTGTGGTTAAATGACCGCTACCACTGGGAAAAAATAACTGGGTTAGGGTTAGGGTTACCATAACACTAACCCTAACCCTAGGTGGTCTGGTAGATTTTTTTGTGGTTAAATGACCTACCACTTTTCATTGTTGGTATCTGCCTGCAATATTTTCTAGTGGGTATCATTTCCAGGAATGTATTTTAAAAAGTTGAAGCCTAATTTAAAGAATTATGTTGTAGTTTGAATACAGCACCGAATGTTCATGGATATGTTTGTCTTGACCAAATTCCTTGTGAGAGACACTTTGTAAACCTTTTTAAAATAATAATAATAAAACTAATGATACTACCACTACTACTACTGCTAATACCACTACTACTAATAATAATAATAAGAAGAAGAAGATGAATTCAATTCAATTTATTTGTATAGCATTTCTATAGCAGCTTTACAGAACTATAGAAACAAATTATAAAGTTTAAAGTTAAGCAACTATTTTATCCCTATTTTATCCCTAATGAGCAAGCCTGAGGCGATGATGGCAAGGAAAAACTCCCTGAGAGGATATGAGGAAAAAACCTTGAGAGGAACCAGGCTCAGAAGGGGTACCAGGGGAGGAACCAGGCTCACTCATCCTGATTTGGGTGACACTAGACAGTAAAATAATGTAAATGTAAATAATGTTCTTTCTACAAAAGCAACCAAGTGCTCTTGAGGAACTATTAGGTCAGTGTAGTTTCTGAATTTGTTAAAGACTTAACACTAACTAAGAAGAAGAGCAATATAAATAATAATGATGACAATAAAAATAATAATAAAATATACCTTTATTTACTAAAAATCCCCTACATGATTTTGAATAACTACTTCTTTGTAAACACAAACAGAGTCGCCTCTCTCAGCTTTGGTTTTCAGTTTGACTGCAGTGTCTGTGATGTTTTCACTATGTTTCCAAAGTCAATCGCAACCATGCCACAGCTTCCCAATCTGGTCATGAAAATGATTTAAAAAATGATTTCACTTAAAAGCTATCTGATTAAAAAAAATATTCTGAAGTTTAAATGCACAAGCTACAGGCTACAAGTACAAACATGGTGGCTTGTGTTTTGTTGTTTAAAATGGGGACACACGTCAGGAAATGAAGCCTCATGCACGAAAGATAAAAGAACGTGAGGCTTATGAAGAATATGTCGTCTGTGGGTGTGTGCGGTTATCCACGTTTTTCTCTTACCAATTCTCACAGATGACAGAGGGGTGAGTCCTCACAAGCACAAAACTTTCTGATTGATTTTCCCTGTTTACATTTATTACATTCATAATGGTGATTACACTTGCCATTTAAACACTTGCTTGTTATTATTATTATTATTATTATTATTATTATTATTATTACTACTACTACTACTACTACTACTACTACTAACAGTGTAAATAATAATAATAATAATAATAATAATAATAATAATAATAATAATACAGGGCTATTTTTATGCAAATCCCATCAAAGTTTACTAGGAAATGACTCGAATCTTGACAAGGTTGATGGTTCTATATGAACTATTGTAGTCTTCCTCCCTTGTAAAGGCAGGATTATATACAACATATACTACAAGAATAAACGTCTTTACGGTTCAAATAAATAAAGGAAAGGAAGAATATGCAATAACAGCAATAACAACAAAAAAAAGCCCAAGAAGTCAGTGTTGAAGGTGGCAGGTTTTAAATTGTCACGAAAGGAATGAATGAAGTTACTTTCAAGAAAATGTTCCACTTCATTTGTCTAGTGTATTTTCCAACACGATCTACATATGTACAGTAGTCCTACACATTTTGCTGTATTTCCACTTGAGGGTCTTTATCTTGCTTTCTGTCTATTTACATATGCTGGTCCTGTATCTAACCAGCGTGTAGGAAAGACCCCATCACAGCAATTGCTCACATTTCGCCCCCTCTCTCCAAGCTTCATGTGTTCCACATACAAAATGGTGCCTTATCTGATCTGTTTTGTCGTTGTTGTTTAAATGTGCATATAGCTTATCATACTTGTGGGGGTGTGGTCATTGTTCTCGATTAATCTATTCTCACGAAACAGCATTGTGAATAAAGGAAAGCTTTTGGTATGAATTTCTGCAATTGAATCATGGTAAGGATGGATGTTCTGTAAAGCAAAGACTATAATAATAATAATGAGTGTACCAATAATAATAATAATAATAATAATAATAATAATGATGATGATGATGATGATGATAATGAGTGTTGTTTAATGAGTTATGAATATTTATTTATTTAAACATTTTACATATTCATAGCAAATCATTGTGTGTATCCTGTAAGTAATGATTTCTCAGTAGTTATTTAACATCATTATCAGTACCTAATTAAATTTTGTAATATGTGTACTTTATATTAAAGTGTTTACCTGTTTTGTCCTAATAACTACTGTTTCTGGAAATGTACAGTCAGCTCCAGAATTTGTAAGGACAAGCAAAATTTTTTATATTTTTATTATTTTTATTATTTTATATATGTATATTTCAAAGTATTACTATATATATATATATATATATATATATATATATATATGTATATATATTTATATTGTTATATTTTATATGTGATATATAATATGATAAATATATATGTATACATATATATATATATATATATATATATATATATATATATATATATATATATATGTATATATATATATATATACATACATATATATATATGATCTCAGGCGTCATCGGGCATTAAGGCAGGATGCACCCTGGACACCCTGGACAGACTGCCAACCCATCGCAGGGCACACACATTCTTATTCACTCACGCAATCACACACTATGGGCTATATTTATATATATATATATACATATATATATATATATATATATATATATATATATATATATATATATATATATATATATACATATTTCAAACACATCTGCAGGGCACAATTATTGCCACCAGCACTGAGCCTTATTCTGTAATTCCTGCTAAGAAAAAAAAAAAACAACAGACTGAGAGAACACCTCAATACAGTATCTCACCAGATCCTCCAGAGTCCTTGGTCATCTCTCTCATCTATGCAGCTCACCCCACAGGCTGTGAATAGGGTCTTGTCAAAAGCTTGATTTTGTGATGATTTAACTATTTGTGTCCACTTTGATATATGTTTTGGATCACTGTCCTGTTGGAACAGAAATTTAGCCACTGCAATAAAAGGTCTGTACATTATAACACTAAATTAAGCATTGAAAAGATGATAATGTTGCCAGTGACTGGCAGTAAGTGTTACATTTAAGCACATTTATTAGCTACGGGTTAATTTCTGATATGTGATCCACAACACTTAACAGTGTGGATTAAGATCTTTTCTGTATAAGTAGACAATTGTTTGATTCATTTTTATTTTTAATTTTTATTTTTAATTAGTCTATCTAAATATCCACTTTATACACTTTAATTAAATTTTCTTTTAATAACCAGTGCTATGGATTAATGACTATGAATTAAAACTTGTATAAAAGCTGTATAATTATGAGGTATGTGTATATGAATGTTGTATGGTCATATTTAAATTCATTAAAAATAGTGGCAATTTCTTCAGCGACAACACATGCTTTGTTGTTTTATGTTGTTCAAACAAATTCGCTGTACATCTGAATAAAAGATTCGGAAAACGAATGTAATATTTGGATCTGGGTAAAATCAGCTTCATCTTCTTTAGAGTAGTATGGAAATAATTGAGAACAGTTAATTATAATACATGTGTAAGCAGCACCCAGTGGAAAACTATTCTGCATATGCAGCAGCAGAAAAAGATATTCTTCTTTCAGGTCCATTCACAATGATGGGAGAAAAGGCTAGAATAACAAACAAGTAAAACAGAGGTGAGAGGGGGGATTGAGTCATCCAGAGCATCATTATGCTCATCAAAACAACCACTGCCCCCATATGCCACATTTCTCCATCGCAGACTGTTTCACTAAACGCTGCCTGGCCTTCCAGGAAGTGGTGCTGAATTTAACATGCTGAGCTGAACATGCTGAGCTGAACATGCTGCGCTGAACATGCTGACTTCATATCTGATAACTGCACTCAATTAGAGGTGCAAAATTCCACCTGCAATATAAATTCTACACTGTTAATGCATACTAGAAGTACTAGAAGATAAATTTCACAATATGCTTAAAGTCTATAAAGTACTTACACTTTACTGAAATACCTTAATAAGCATCAGAACACTGTATTCATTGTAGTCAAACTGTAGGCTTGGTGATCGTTTTTGTATGTGCTGTATTCTTTATCATACCTTGCTTAGTAGCTTAACACTTGATTACTGATCTCCTAGCACTAACATGCATTACTTTACACTACTGACTTATTTACTTAGTTAGAAGCCTTAACATACATGCCAGAAAATATGTCAAAAGTTATTGTTGTTTTTTCTTTTTTACTTTTTTGTTTACCACCAACTTTATTTTTCCACTTCATTGCATGTCAATCATGACATACTTTCAGAAATGAAAATCGAGAAAAAAAGAACTGGGAGAATCCGTGGGTAAGTAGAATTGCCTTTGTTTGCTTCTCTCAACTCTTTCTCTCTCTCTCTTTCTTTCTCTCTCTCTCTCTCTCTGCCACTTTCCGTTGTGCGTCACTCAGACTACATTTGAACAAATTATGTCTTGAAGTCATGTGACATATGAAGAGGAATTACCTTCAGTGAAACACCCACCCACCTACACAGTAATATACATACTCAGCCCCAAAACAGAGATTCAGTCTGAGAAAGAGAGAGCATACCAGCAAGTAGTGGAACATAAGTAACAACAATCAACGTTACAGCTTGAGGAGAGAAATGGCACAAGACTATATCAAAATGCAAGCTCTGTTTCTTCTAGCAACAGCCATGGTTATCTCATGTGAGTCACTTTGTTTACTCTTTTAACCGTGGTGTCTTAAATAATGTCCTTTTTTGTGATCATTAACTGAATAATTGTGGACTGCTCTAGTGCTTTTGTAAATACCTTCTCATTTGGTCAGTTTATTACAAAGATACATGTTCTAGCAGAGATTTACAGTAGTGGACTTTCTCATATTAATCAGTGTGTGTGTGTGTGTGTCCCAGGTCACAACAGTTTGGGAGCCTCTGAGGTGTTTGTGGCCAGAGGCTCAGTTGCAGTGTTACCTTGTGTAATGTCTTCTTCAACTAAACACTCTCCTGCTGTCATCTGGAAAAGAACTGTTGATGGGTAAGAATTCTTGCCTTCATCCATATAATCCACTCTACATTTAATCACATCAATTCTTTACTGAAGACACCTAGGCATCAAAGTGCTAGATCATTTACTTGAACAAGTCATGTAAATGTAAAAACTCACTTCCTGTCTTGCTTCTTCAGTGAAGAGAGGACGGTGTGGCGCAGGGACAAGAGCGGGCTCGAGTTTCGAGCTGTGGGACAGGCTCCAAAAGCTTACTGTCCCCATCCAAACTTTGGAAGTTCAGATTTCAGTCTTCATATCCAAGAGACAAGAGAGGAAGATGCAGGAATGTATCGCTGTGAGGTGGAAGGACAGTACCCCAAGATCATCATGCTCCATGTCATCAGTGGTAATATATCTGCAACACACATAACCTTACATATTAAGATTTTGTAAGAATGCTCCTTTCTATTGTTCAGTAACTGCAACATAACATAGTCTCTATATAATGACACTAAAGTGTTTTAAACCTAGAAGCATTACATTTCAGTCATGATAATATTATATAACAATAAACAAATATTAAGATATTTGTCATAAACTGTTTGGTTACTTCATTTAACACTGATAAATGCCAAAGGGTTTGGAGAAAATGGGCCCTGAGGAGAGATTTTTCAGGAGGAGGAGCATTACGCAGGCTTTCAGTAAATCAGGCGTTCAATTCACAGTAATAAGGAAGTCTTGTTATTTGTTTCATTTCTCTGCAGTGTCCTTTACTCCTGCTGTGGTATATGAGGGTGGTTGGGTGACACTGACCTGCAGTATCACTCCAGATACATCGGACAAGACAACAAAATGGGAACTTAATGGCTCACCAATTACCAGCCGTAGCAGCAAGCAGACATACACGATCAATAAAGTGTCTCAGAAGGATGCAGGAACTTGGAGCTGCTTGATTGGAAACAAACAAACAGAAGCAAACATATCCACATCGGTGGAAGTCAGAGGTGCAGATTTCTTTTTCACATTTGTTATACACATTTATAGGAATTGTAATAATTAGATTGCTCATATAACTACTTAGTATATAACTTTCTCATATCTACACAACAATCCTATTAACTTCACTGCAGTTACTGAATAAACTGAATATTACTCAGTATTATTGTTTCAAATAAAATATCTGAATAAACAGCATGAAAATAGTGTTTAAAGTGGTTAATATTTTATAAGTTTATAAAAATTTATAAAATTTAAAAGTTTATAAAATTTGGTCTGATTTGATCTGATTGTCTCTCTCAGGTATCCTGGTCCCTAAAGATAACTCAGAGGTAGTGTATGCACAGTTGGGATCCTCTGTCACCCTGCCCTGCATCTTCTCCAGTAAATTGTATTTCAGCAACTCTACTTGGAACAGAGTGTCCAAAACGTCTAATCTGCCAGACAAACTTCCTTCGTCTTTTAACGTTTCCTCCAATCCCAGTATTTCTCCGTGCTCCTCCATGTGGGTGGATAGATCAGCATACATTGAGAGTGTGCAGGATGGAGATGAAGGCACATATAGGTGTTCAGGAGCAGTGAGGGCAGACAACGACCTGTTAGTCAAGGTGGAGAGGAACATTCAGTTGGTCACTGCTCAAGGTAAGCGTATAAATCAGAATTTTAATCACTACATTCTTTCTTCAGCTTTAGAAAGAATAAAAATGAAGCCAGGTTTAAGAATAAGTATATGACCAAGACTGTGTAAATGTGTCTCTGCAGTTCTGAGCTCACACAAAAATGGGAAAACAACCCTGACCTGTCGCATTAGCAGCACCAGCCAAGTCACCAATTATGAGTGGATCCATGTGGAATATGGTGTGAGTGACACCCAGATATTCACCTCTGTCCAAAATTCTTCATCAAAGATGCTGAGCATACCAAAAGAGAAGCACTTAGGAGAATGGGTGTGCCGTTTCTATAATAAACAACAGCTTCTGGGAAATGTAACTTATCACCTGCAAATGATGAGTGAGTAGAGCTTCAAACTGTTTACTTCTGTAGAATTTAGTAACATGTGCATTCTAATATATTCTAGTAAGGAGCATACAAATATACTGAGATAAAAATGCATAAATAATATAGGTTTTATGTATCAGTGGAGTGACTGAAACTGTGTTGTGCATCTGTAGGTGGTTTGGAGGGAAAGCAACAATCTACAAGTGTCAACAAAGTAGCCTTGATTATAGGACTGTGCTTTATGGTCTTGTTGTTGGTCCTTATTTTGCTTCAGCTGTACAAAAATCATCGCAGGGTAAGTTCAGTTTGATTGTCCCCAGTAGGACATATGTATTTGACATACAATATGCTTCACAAAAATGTTTACAGTAGAAGTATTTGTAAAATAGTTCTTAAATCTTTCATTCTGTGTGTGCAGAGGAAAATGATCTTACAGTATCCAGCTATGGAGACGATCGTCCATCTCGCCGCTAATGAGCGAGAATTTAGAGAACGGGTCAACGCAAGAGAGAAAGTCCAGAATGGTGCATGTGGTAAAAATTTGAAATCAGAGCTTGTGTAAATATATCAAGATGTTTTGAGATTTGGTTGTTTGTAAGGACAAAGTCTAGACATGATTTCTACTCAGTGCTTTATATTTTTACTTCTGCTTTGATTTCCTTGTATATATATATATATATATATATATATATATATATATATATATATATATATATATATATATATATATATATATATATATATGTGTGTGTGTGTGTGTGTGTGTGTGTGTGAGTGTGTGCCTGTGTGTGTGTGTGTGTGTGAGAGAGAGAGAGAGAGAGAGACAGAGAGAGAGAGAGAGAGAGAGAGAGAGAGAGGGTGAGCGATGAAAAGAGAGACTGATACTTGCAGAAAATTGTAGCATAATTTTTTAATACAAATATTCTTTGTCATAATACTAAAAATAACTACACATTGTTTTATTGCTGATCCTAATGTATGACACTGTATAATATACTTCAATAAAGTACATGTATTATTATAATAATATACATATTTACAGATTCTTTTCCATTATTCCTTTTTACAGCACATGCCACATACATTGTAGTGTCTTTAAAAAAAATCTCCAACAAAGACACCACTGAGAAAATATATATTACTATATAACTATATTTCTGTTAAGATCAATGAGATATTCAGTGATAGATAACTGTGACTGCAAAGTCTCATATCACTGATGATTTGCTCTGCTTTATTCACACTGCATGACTCCAGACTCATGAATGTATACATTTTTACAGATTCACATAAATAGAGTTACATCAAATAACATGTGCCTTCTATAACCAAATGCAAAAAATAAAAAAAATAAATAAAAAACGAAAAAGTATTCCTTGACATAAAACCAACTGAATAGGAAAAACAGCTTGCGATGACTCTCAACCTGAGCTGATTTGAAGATAATTGCATAAAATTTGACAGTTATAACACATATGTTTAGAAGACTGGCCAAGCACTCTAACAGAGTTAGAACAAAACTGGGTGGAGGAAAATGAGTGGGTGGGGCACAAGAAGTAGGAGACAGTTAACGCAAATGGTGGGCATGTTATAAGAAAATATTCACATCACAGTCAAAACAAGAAACTGGCTATTTCTTTTTCCATCAAAATTTTGCTAGCAGTTCTTACATCATGTTCTTAAGAATCCAGCTTGAGTGCAGAGGTGCTTGGGTAAGACTACATGCAACTGTACACCCTTTGCTGCTAAATTACACTATAGGCACAATATTACTGCACATTACATGCATCTTTGTCAGGAAAGCATTCATCTCATGTCTGAGTGCTTTGTTAACTGGATACCAACATAAAATCGTAGTTACATAGTAGCTGCTATATACTGATATTACTGAAAATCCATTTGCCAAATGTATGAATGTTGTCAAAAGCTATAGTATTAGATATGGCAATTAAAGAGAAATCATTTGAATTATATTGGTTCAACTTAGTGAACCTTGTTTGATTAAATGATTTTAGTGTTCATTTAGTAAGGCTGGACATAGGGTACAGCACAGCCTATAAAAGGAAGCCGTGTAGTCTAATCTGAGCAGTTAAAAGGGTAAAATTTTGAGAAGAGATTATTGCCTGGAAATTCATTTATTTATTTTTGCCTCCACCGCTCCACCACTAATAATGCACACTCTGCGGCTTTTTGGTTACTTACGATAAAGAATTAACATCTGTCAAACCTGACAAAATATTTAGTTACTAGACAGTAAATAGAAAACATTGTACTTACAGTTCTGTTAGGAAGTTTGTGAACTCCAGACTTTTAAATTAACCCATACAATAAATCAATAAATAAATGTAGAAGCTATAAGGGATTTGCACAATCTTCATCTAACTTTAAGACTTTATGTGCAGAAATACAGAAGATTGTAAAAGATTCACAATTTTTAATGGACACTGTAACTGTAACTATACACATAAGAAACTACTATATACAATGGCTACTGCAGTGGGCTTTACTACATTCTGCCCCGAGGTAGCTATATCTTACTACACACTGTGCTGCAGGTAACCCATTCTAGCTGTTTCTCTCATTGCAAGAAGAAAATGTTTGTGGCATTAAACCTCACTGTAATCTGCTTCGCTATGCCTTGGTGTTTTCCGGAGCTCTGTCATAGTTAGGGTCTGTTCAAACCAGTCTGATTTTTCATCATCAAGATCAGTGAACTCCAGCACATCCTCATCATCGAAGCACCAGCCTGGCCAGTCCACAGTTACACCCAGTGGCGTGACAGGTCTAATGGGAAATGATGGGAATGTCATTGAGATTTTTTCAAAATTTAAAAACACATTTAATAACTGGCTATAGAGTATTGGGTTTTCATTCAGTGCTTATGTTGATAGCGTAGTGTACAGTAAAGCACAAATACTTTTGATCATATATTGAAAGTAGTGCATGGCTCTTTGACTGAATATGAAGTGATTTTTCTTTTTGCTATTATTATTGCTTGGTACCTTTAACAACAACCAAAGAATGGACATTTAATCGAGAACAAAAAGGTGGTCTCAAATCATTACTACAGAAAATGCTGGATAAATGAAGAGTAGAGTAGTTTCAGCTGACTCAGATTGAAGTTTATACTGTGTAGGCAGAAGCACGCAGTAAGATCAAGACACAGACATAAAACACAGAATGAAACTACTGTCTTTTTTCATTCTAAAATCTTACGTTTTACAGTCATTTCTTTCTTGTGGAACAAACAACATCCAAAAAACAGAGAATTTCATATTTTAGTAATAATTCCATTGGGTGAATTTGAATTTGATTGGAAAACTAGACAAATCTACATAGACATACATAACCACCTAGAAAAAAAAATATGCACAGCCAAAGAGAAAAAATCGATCTGAAATCAAGGTCAGTATTACACTGAATCGATCTGAAATCAAATAAAATCGATCTGAAATCAAGGTCAGTACTTACACTGACCTACAATTGATGTCTAATTCGTTTCTGTCATTTAGATACAGACAACAAAACATTTAAAAAGTACCTGTTTTTCCTCTCATTGCCACTGCTGTTCACTCTGGTTTCCGTCCCTGTATGAGGGTCAAACCATCTTGCTCTGAATGTCCCTTGCTCCTCTGCTTCTGCTTCTTTCTCTGTTTCTCTTGGTGAGGGTGATGGAGTGGTGCGATCATTGTGGGAACTCTGAAGAGAAGACTTTTCTAAATGCTTCCCCTCTCTTTTTGCTATTCCACGCTCCTTCTCTCGCTCATTAGCCCTATTCAGCAGGCCCTGCAGAGGGGAGGACTGTAGCTCATGTAAGGAATCATTCCTCTGCGCTTTCATTTTGGGTATTTTTTGAGAGTTCTGATTATGTGTCTCTGTTGGCAGTTCAGACTCAGACTCTGATGACCTCTCATAAGGAACATTCCAGAACACACCTCGGTTCTGCTTTACAGAGGCCATCTTAAGCACAAGGTGGTCCTGGGTTTTGATAGATGTATTAGATGGTCTCCGAACATTATGGATCTCTTCAGAATCTGAGACCGAGTTGGATGATCCCGCATCAGCTGACATTCTCCTGGGGCCCTGGAGGGGAACAGACGGCTGAGAATACATGGGACGTTTCCTTCGTAACCTTGGTGAATTTAATATTCTTGTGAATGTCCATGAATCTGAGAGTGACTCGTTTTCATCACCTGATTGGTGGGACCAAGAATCCTGTCGCAGATCTGGTTTCTGTGACTGCTGCTGTGGGACACTGATTGAAGACTCAAATTTACTCGGTAATAAAAATTGTCCACTGGATGACAACTGGTTTTCCCTTAATCCACCGACTAACAAATGATGTGGACCGGTGGACTTATTGCTTTCGTTGTGGAATAAGTCTTCTTGTGGAAAGGCAGTGGAATTTTTATGCGATTGCACTTTATGATTCCATGTTACCCGTCTTTCAATTGTAGGATTACTCAAAATATCACTGCTTTCACAATACCCGTTTTTACCTCTCTCTCTCCTTTCAGTTTCTTGTGTCATGTTGTGTTTATATTTTTTGTCTCCGTTTTTCATTTGTTTGCTTAGAAAATGTGAATGTACATGCTGGTTATGCAAATTCTCCTCTTCTTGCTCTAACTGTACAGTAGTAAACCTACGAGAACCAAAATGACTTTTGTACTCTAACTGTTCCTCTGTATCACTGATGTTCACCATACTGGCATGAAACAATTGATCTGACTCCTCTAGAATCTGATCACTGGGCTCCTCGGGTTTTCTTGTCTCCATTTTTCGTAAAGACTTCAAGGCTTCCTGTAAATCAAAAACAGTCAAATGAATTAAAGATCAAAATTAGATAGCTGGAAT
Source organism: Hemibagrus wyckioides (assembly GCF_019097595.1). Taxonomy (NCBI): domain Eukaryota; kingdom Metazoa; phylum Chordata; class Actinopteri; order Siluriformes; family Bagridae; genus Hemibagrus; species Hemibagrus wyckioides. The sequence goes on from NC_080710.1 coordinate 15,443,776, forward strand.
CTTATTAGGTGATTAGGTTGACTCAAACTATGATTCATTTTAGCAGCACAGGACTGCGTGAAAAGATGGAATTATTTAAGTTATTTTAAAAGCATGCAGCAAACTTCCCAAGAATCGAGGCTTGTGTGTTCTAGTTCAATGCCATACCTGGGCTTGGTGGATTGTAGTGGTCCATGCTGTACAGCTTTCTGGACTGGGAGTAGAAACACTGTACACACTGACAGGGCAACCGAGATCACTCACCTCCAGCAAGACAAAAGAGTCTGAGAGACAGAGACAGAGACAGAGACAGAGAGAGGTATTGTACATGCAAATGAAACAGGGACATGGACAAATAGTCAAAAATCTGATAAAACAGACATCTAAATCATAGCTAATGAATATTGCTACTACTACAACTACAGTGAACTTGATTTAATAAAGTTGACATAAAGAAAGTTTTACTAATGTCACAAGGTGCAGTTTTTGTGCTAACACTACAAATTCTGACAAAATATGGCAATTACATTTTCAAGTTTTCACTACTCAGTGAGTCTGATTTGTATAGATTACAGTGAATGTGATCGGTTAGATAATCAAACATTTTCCCCATGAATAGATGATTTCACTTGATAATTTAACCTGCAAAAATATGTAAATTACTGGCAAACCCTTCTGCACCACTTTCAGACAAACCTATCTGGGTTTTGTGAAATGCTCAGAGACAGCACATTCGAAACACATGGCAATGAATGAAAAACTTCTGTTGATGCTGGTACAATAATCAGTTGAACCCATATATGGAACCTAGTTCAAAGCACAATAATATATATCTATATACGTGTATATATATATGCCTGTGCCTATCTCAGGCGTCATCGGGCATCAAGGCAGGATACACCCTGGACAGACTGCCAACCCACCGCAGGGCACACATATTCTTATTCACTCACGCAATCACACACTACGGGCTATATTTTTATATATATATATATATATATATATATATATATATATATATATATATATATATATATATATATATATACACAATATTGCCAAAAGTATTCGCTCACCCATCCAAATAATCAGAATCAGGTGTTCCAATCACTTCCATGGCCACAGGTGTATAAAATCAAGCACCTAGGCATGCAGACTGTTTTTACAAACATTTGTGAAAGAATGGGTCGCTCTCAGGAGCTCAGTGAATTCCAGCGTGGAACTGTGATAGGATGCCACCTGTGCAACAAATCCAGTCGTGAAATTTCCTCGCTCCTAAATATTCCACAGTCAACTGTCAGCTGTATTATAAGAATGTGGAAGTGTTTGGGAACGACAGCAACTCAGCCACGAAGTGGTAGGCCACGTAAACTGACGGAGCGGGGTCAGCGGATGCTGAGGCGCATAGTGCGAAGAGGTCGCCAACTTTCTGCAGAGTCAATCGCTACAGACCTCCAAACTTCATGTGGCCTTCAGATTAGCTCAAGAACAGTGCGCAGAGAGCTTCATGGAATGGGTTTCCATGGCCGAGCAGCTGCATCCAAGCCATACATCACCAAGTGCAATGCAAAGCGTCGGATGCAGTGGTGTAAAGCACGCCGCCACTGGACTCTAGAGCAGTGGAGACGCGTTCTCTGGAGTGACGAATCTCGCTTCTCCATCTGGCAATCTGATGGACGAGTCTGGGTTTGGCGGTTGCCAGGACAATGGTACTTGTCTGACTGCATTGTGCCAAGTGTAAAGTTTGGTGGAGGGGGATTATGGTGTGGGGTAGTTTTTCAGGAGCTGGGCTTGGCCCCTTAGTTCCAGTGAAAGGAACTCTGAATGCTTCAGCATACCAAGACATTTTGGACAATTCCATGCTCCCAACTTTGTGGGAACAGTTTGGAGCTGGCCCCTTCCTCTTCCAACATGACTGTGCACCAGTGCACAAAGCAAGGTCCATAAAGACATGGATGACAGAGTCTGGTGTGGATGAACTTGACTGGCCTGCACAGAGTCCTGACCTCAACCCGATAGAACACCTTTGGGATGAATTAGAGCGGAGACTGAGAGCCAGGCCTTCTCGTCCAACATCGGTGTGTGACCTCACAAATGCGCTTCTGGAAGAATGGTCAAAAATTCCCATAAACACACTCCTAAACCTTGTGGACAGCCTTCCCAGAAGAGTTGAAGCTGTTATAGCTGCAAAGGGTGGACCGACGTCATATTGAACCCTATGGATTAGGAATGGGATGTCACTTAAGTTCATATGCGAGTCAAGGCAGGTGAGCGAATACTTTTGGCAATATAGTGTATATATATATATATATATATTATTAAGCTTACACAAGCTTATACTCTCACCAGCCTCTTTAATTAAAAGAAATACAGGTCAAATCTTCAGGTAATGTTCACATAAAACAACAGAATGGGGGGAAAATGTGATCTCAGTGGTTCTTGGCTGATCTGTGATTTTTCACACAAAGAATTCACTACAGTTGGTTTGAATGGTGGTGAAAAATAAATATCAGTGAATATCAGCAGTTGTGCAGTTGTAAATGCCCTGTGGATGATAGAGGTAGTGATGCCAGACTGGGTCGAATTGACAAGAAGATTATAGTAAGATTATGGTACCCTAAATAGAACACATAACATGTTGAATTATCTTGAAGTAGATGATCTACAAACAGCAGATGATCACACCGGGTTCCGAGAACAAGATTCAAGACTTTTTCCTGATTCTGATGTTTAATGTGAATACCAACCGAATCTCTTGACCTGTATCTGCAGGATTTTTGTTTTTACATTGCACTGCTGCCACATCACTGGCTGATTGGATAATTGCACAAATGTACAGGGGTGTAGCTATTTCTATTAAATTGGGTAACGCGTGAAAAATTGCATAAAGCACTAACTGTACAGTTACATATAGTAGCCATTGGTACTACATAAAAACCAACTCAAATTTCTCTGAGGTTATGGCTATGAACAAAATGTCATATGGCAGATGTAACAGATATTACACTGTTTTAAAGAAAGCACTAATAGTGACAGCATTGTTAGTTGTATTTAAACTCAATGCGAGTGTGCACTGACTCATGATACAGTGTGCATGGCAGATCACTGCTTTCACTTTGATTCAAGTTAAACACAAGAAGAGTTTCCAATCATAAGATCCTAAGATATGCAGAAATAAAAGCTATGCCCATTTTTTTCTGATGTGTAAGATTTGCATTTCTAAATGCTGGAATTTACCTAAAGCTGGAATAAATTTCCTGCTCATTAATGTGAGCCTACACACATGGAAATTGTGAGAAAAATCTGAAGACACTTGATCATTGTAATACATGGCAGAAATTCTCTAAAGTAGGTTTCAATAATTATTACACGCATGGTTATATTGTTTGTGTAATAAAAAGTGCTAAGAGGATTTTCATTAAATCCTGTTCTTTAACTCAATACAAAGTAAAAGACCCTGCCAATGTGCCAAGGTAATTTATTTTACATTTAATTGGTTTGTTTTAATATTACCAAAATATTTTGATTGAAAACAAACAAAAGTTTTGTTTTTCATTTATAAAATTGGTTTTATGCATTCAGGCATTTCTATGCAGATTACACTGGATGTGGCATCAACTGATTCATATAACTTCACTTGGCTTTGGTGTTCTCTGTTTTGTGAACGCACCATATACTGGCCTACTTCTCTACCATGACACGGTCTTAAGACATGAACAGATCTTGACGTTAGAATATGGGGGACAAACTGACATGTTAACTCTTTTTAGCTTTCAATTAGTGATAATTAAAACTCTACATTAGAACACGGGACACATTTTAAGAGACCTATGAACATTTCTGAACAAAGTTTCATTCATAGTGAATAACGACATGTAAATGCCTGATTTGTGCTTTATTGAACGAATAATACGACCGTAATTATCATCTAATAGGTGCTCCTTAAGATAACGTGTTACCTAATCTATTTTTTAATCTAATTTATGTCTGACTTTGATATTTCAGCTTCAGTTACAGATTAGGGTTAAAAATTAGAATTGAGGTTATTAAAGGAGACATTCGAAAGCTTGAGTTGTGATAACACCAGTACTTGTTAACTGGTTTAATCTGTAGCTTGAAAATAAGGTGGTGGTTTCAGCAGAAAAGAATATAAGAGGTTATAAAACTCACAGCCATCCTTGAGTTCTGCACAGTGTATTCTCTCCAGAGACAGTGGGGGGCGCACAACCTTCTGCTTCTCTGATTTCTTCTGGGTTTTCGTCAGCAGTAGCACATCAGTAAACAACAGCACCACCACCTCCAGCTACAAGGTGTCATAACACAAGAATAAATGCTACTACTTTGTATGTGTGTAAACCTCAGATTCCATGCTATTTCTATTCTTGCATCTAAAACAATGTAATACAATATGATATGTTTTCTATTGTTAAGGCAATAAGTCAATACTGTATGTTGCCAGCCAGTGTATCTGCTATGATAGGAAAGAATACAGGTTACAAATATGAATAATCTTTTACACACTAGAAATTATAATCAATATAATTACATATTATAATCATAACAGGATATATTATAATCCTAACTATAAATTGTTGATTGCAATGATTGTTGCCTTAATTGTTCTCACTTGTTAGCTTTAAGCACTGCTACTCCTTTGTGTCAAATTTCATTAGGTTTCTCACCTTACTGTCCTTTCTTCCTCTAACCTTCAGGGTCTCTCCCATTATAAGTTTGCGTATCACTTTGGGTCCCGTGCCCTGTATAGGCGTAGTTAAATCGAAGCGGCAGAACTCCCGCATGTGCTGAGACAAGTAAACACTCAGTCAGTGAACCTTTCCAGCAAATAATAATGATGGTCACTAATTATCCCCTTACCTTTTCAATTTCTTCACTCATCCCGTGTAATTCATATCCCTCTATCTTTTGGGACAGATCAAGGAGTGCCAGCTCATCATCCTTAAGGAGCAAGTAGTCATTGATGCTGTCCAGAAACTGACCGACACTGTTTATCTAAAGGAGATATACATGCATATACACACTGCTATTCAAAATTTATCTTTTTAACAATTTTTATACCATGAAATCTGATTGGTCAGAAGGTGACATCTGTATTATAAATTAATAAGTTATGCACAGGGACATGACTGGTGGACACACTTTATTTTATCTAAACATAATTTTGTTGATCATACATAGATTATTTTCCTATAACAGCAGCAGATATAAAACTATAGATTATAAGATTGTAAGTTATAGAAGCTGTTCTATAACTTACTTTATACAGTTCAAGAAACTATATCATTATAAATAGAATATCTAAATAAGGAGCAGATCATTCAATTCATAAATATTTTTGACTTTTTATATTATTGCAGAAAACATCTAGACCTAGTATTAGATCACTCTATTTAGGCAGTCTTTAGGCAGGCTCATATATTTCATTATTTAGTGACTACTGTGTATGTTACGTCCAAAATGTCCTGTTATTTACAGTTGTATAAGACTGTTGTAGTTCTCCATTCAGATATCTCACCATGCGGTTAAGTGCTTGCTGTGTATATGGGTCCTGTGTAGCCTTCAGGATAGCCTTTAAAAGCAGGGGGTATTTTGTGATCCTCTGGTGGGGCTTTGCCTGCATGTCACCCAGCCGCATTCGCCCACATTGGGGATGAGTCTCCACCCACTGCATGAGGAAACAACAAAGAATAAGAAAATAACATGCATATTTTCTTTTACAGTGTTTGAAAAGAAGTGAGTCGTTTTAATAAACTATACATTAAAGTGTCTCTTTATTGTATTTACAGAATGTCATATTGTAGGATGAATGGCACAATAACATGTACAAGCAATGACATCAGTACATAAAATTATTCAAAATGTGTAACTATGATAAGTTTTATATAGTTTTATTATTTTATATATCATTTTAGTCAGGTTTCTGTGGCAGTAATATGGAACACTTAAAGCATAATATGACTGTCGTACAATTAGAAAAGTGCTAAATTGTGGGTTTGTTTCCAGCTGTCTGCGTGTGAACTCCAGATTTCTCTCCTCCTCCCAACAATAATCCAAATACGCAGAGAAACGATCTGCAAACTATGAGAACAATGAAGGGTTAGCATGCAGAGCAGGGTAGAGAAATTATTTAGTAATTACTGGTGCAGAGGAATGTGCAATGCATGTTAAATACCTGCAAACATCCTGGCTCAAGCTTTAAAGGGTCAAAAGGTTGGCCAGTCAATCTGACATTCTGCAACATAGGGTACATCACTTCCCACCAGAAGTGCCTATGGGCATCAAGGATGGAGGGTATGTTAGAAAAGAGCTGGGCAGAGGTAACCTGCAAGACAGGAAGAGAGATATAATTAAGTGAGGGCTATGAGCTTAAACTGGGCTGCTTCTAAACACCTACACAAAACCACACTCAGATTAATGCAGTTTTTCCTGCTTGTCAGCAGAAACATTTACTACTTATGTTTCCATAGTGCAACTCTCGTACATATTCAAACAGGAACTGAATGTTCCATTAAAAATGAACAAAAGAAAATGTATTACAAATAAATGTTGTGAAAATCAACACAAAGATGACCCAATTAAACCAAAAGTTGGTATGAGCTTTTTCAGTCTATTGATAATAAGTTTATTATGCGCAGATAAAAAGACACAAGTGCAAACCTCATGGAGGAATCCGTGTCGATGAACATGCTCCAGTGCAGCAAGAACAAGCTGTAAAATGTGAGCATGTCTGATTAAACTGTGTTTATACTTAAACTCCAGTAGAAATGCAGAATAATACAAACAATGCAATTAATTTAATCACCAAATTCAATTATAGAAGCAAGATCTGAGAATTTTACTGAAGAATATTTCAATATAGAAAATAATATGTGAAATAAAACAATGCACATTAAACTAAGAAATTATTCTGACTTCAGTCAAATCTCATGATAAAAGTTCTTCTTAACTATAGACTCGCTGCAGTCTTACATCAGTGACAATGGTGAGTTTGTTAATGTAGATGAATTCAGTATGTAGAAGTTCCCACAGCGCCTCCTGCTGGTGTCTCTGCGTCTTTTCCATTGTCTATAAAGAAAATAATTTCAATTAAATACGAATGTTTTATTTTTTAAAAATATGCTAAATATTTTATTCCATTTCTCAAAGCAAAGCTCTTTTTCCAGTTCTCTTTCCCTCACTTTTCCATCCAAGCCTACACACTCTGCTCTTTCCCTCCACAAACTCCCACTTTCAATTACATGCCTCACTCTCCTTTCAGCCTCTGTATCACGTCTTCTTCCCCTCACCTTGTGAGAGTGTACTATATCGGTCCAGCTCTTCTCAAAGACTTCAGCTTTGTCTCCTTCCCTGGACCACCAATTGAGCTTATCAGGCACAGGGAACGACTGCAGAGTCTGTTTCAACATCTCCATTAGTGTCTGGCCTCCACCAGCACTGCCTTTCTCCTGAGAGAGACAATCAGAAAGTAGACATGAAAAGGTGAAATTTAAAAATGCAGCCAGTGTGAACTACATATAGTCAAATATGTTATTCATTCATCTTCAATAAGCATTTTATCTTATTTAAGGTTGTGGTGAATCCACATTATTGTATTATTGTATTACAATATGTTGTATTATTAGTTTTATTAGTTATAAGCTGGAAAGCTGAAACTGCTAATTAACTGCATTCAAAAACCAAAAAAAACTCCAGCTTTTATTATATCAACATAAAGTAATATTGTAAGTTTCAAAAAAAGGTTTGTACCTCCTGTATGGGAGTCTTATCAGGGCGCTCACTGAACAGATCCTGAATCTGAGGTCCTCTAGATTTCTGAAACCCCTTACCCAATGTTGCAACTGGTCGCACCTTCAGTTTCTTTTTCTGTGAATATCACAATCATATAGTTGTTATTTGTAGAATTATATACAGAAAATATATAAAGTAGCCCATAAAAAATTAAACCACTTAGATTTCCCAACCACATCCCAGGTACACAATATGGAGACTGTCCCAGGAACACTATCTGGAGACTATTCCAGAAACACTATGCAGAGATTGCCCCATGAACATTATTTGGAGCCTAAGAACAGTGTTGAGAGCTTATTCAAGAAATACTATTTGGGGCCTGCTACAAGAACACTGGGCAAAAGACACAAGACTATCACAGGACATCAGGTGAAATTCATGAATGTGACTGAAAAATGAAAGCATGTTCTCTGCTATAGTACCAAAATATTGTATAGTAAATTAATTACGCAGATCAAGTCCAAGCTTATTATTCAGTTTTTCATTTTATTCATGTGTTTAGAATGAAAGAAGTTATGGAGTTGTCGTATTTTAATAATAAAAGCTCCTGAGAAGGGCTGATCTTCAGTAGTACAGGATTTTGTGTATATATAAACAATATATTAAATAATCAATCTCTTCAATCTCAGTAAGATTTTTTTTGAACTCTTATCACTATAAATAATAATACTTTCAGAAATTAGTACTGCTGAGATTGGAGAGTGACTGTCTTAAGTGTCGAAGCCACCAGATGGCGCTGTTGTTTCAATTTGCAGAAAACTGACCTGAACTCAGTGATGGTGAGTTTGCTCTACTGTGTGACTTACCCAAGCAACAAATGAACATAAACTGAACTTTTGAATACTCACTTGTTCCTAGGAAGTTGGTTAATGCTGACGGTGTGTGCTGACGGTGTGTGCTGACGGTGTGTTATTTTTTGTTACACACAAAATCGATGCACTACATGTTTAAACCTTCCAACCTTGATTAAAATGAGGTTTTGGTCTGCTCAGCTACCAAAAGCTGGTAAAGCTGGTAGACCACCAACTGATAAATTACTTTTTACCTTTAACCTTCCAATGCTTAATAGCTGTCAGAGATATGTTTGGCTGCTATACAAGTTTGTGTGCAGGAAAAGTACCTGATGACCCACACTGTGGAATTTATGTTTGTCTGCTGCCTTCTGGTGGCTGACAGATGCATCTGCAATTTGTCTCCCAAATCCATCCCCAGCATCACTTTCTTTATCTTTTTCCACATCCTTCAGTTTCTCCATCCCTCCATCCATCCTCTTGACCTTCAGATCATTTTCATCTGGGTGGTATGGCATCTCACCCTCTGTAGCTCATGATGCTTTCATTGTATCAAGGTGTATCTGAGAGAGTGTGTGTGTATGTGTGAGAAAGAGAGAGAGAGAGAGAGAGAGAGAGAGAGAGAGAGAGAGAGAGAAGGCATACATTTACAGTACAGTGAAGTCTTGCAATCTCAATAACATGAGCAGTAGTGAACCTATAAAGGAGGAACTAGTTACACCACATGTCTCACAAGATTTCAGCAAGACCGGAAACTGAACAGTAGGCAACACAAAAATATATTCTAATAGAGCAGCTTTGAGGCGTAAGTCTAATACCACTAAACAGACTAAAATAACAGTCTCTATAACACTCTTTTCACATAACACAATAAAATAATGAACTTGAACTGATCTACCCAGACAGAAAAGTGGTTTCCAAAATGATACATGCCATACATGATATATACTAGTTGTTGTATAAATGGTTAGTGCAATTTTAAAATCACACAGTTCAAAAAGAACCTACTGCAAAATTATGGTATGTTAATCATAATGTGAAAATACCAACTGATTCCCATGAACTTAAATGTGAACAAATTGTTCGTTAAAGTATAAATATATGATTCACTAACCACACACACATGCTTAAAGAGATGAGACACAACAACCCACCCACGACTGACATCACTACCTATCAAAACACCGGTTCTACTAAAGATCACTGAATAACTACATTTTCCAAGCAAAATATGGAAAGTCTCTGTACATACAGTATCTTCTTTAAATCCTCGTCATTCACATATCCGTACATTGCTGGAGGTTACAACCTATTAAAGCTATAGTCACATGAATATAAAGGAAATAGCAAACTGCTCACCTGCATTAACACTTCTAATAATAATTTCTCATCCAAACACACACACACACAAATGCAGTGTTCAAAACCCTCAATTTGAGATATTGACACTAAATTATAGCTGCATTAATCGTCCTCAGGTAGCCATCTTCATCTTTTTTCTCTCTGCTCCAGTATGGTTTCCACACTCTATTCTTATCCCTCCCTCTTTCTTTGTTGGTCCGTCACTCTTCAGAAGCACTTTCAAAAGTAACTGGTCTAACAAGAGAAGCAGGATTTTTCTGTATAGTCTTCCTCATTGCATTTAAGGAGTGTTCACCAAAGTATTTTCTTTTTCAAGTCTTCTATTCAAATCATGCCTGCTGTCTTAATTCATTAGAAAATATTCAGAGAAATGAAAGTGGTCATGGCAGTACATTAACATACTCAGTTTTCTGTTCGGATTCACTTGTATAAACGTTATTATCACAAAGCTACTTTACAAAACACCAGAAGTAAATGTAGATCCCTAATGAGCAAGCCAGAGGTTACAGTAGCGAGGAAAAATTCCCTAAGAGGACATGAAAAGAAAACATTAAGAGGAAGCAGACTCAAAAGGGAACCTGTCCTCTTCTGACACCCAATGTTTATAGTATGAATATAAATCAGTACATTATGCATTCACTGTCCAATTTATATTTGAATGCCTATACAACTACAAAAAAAAGAAAAAGAAAAAGCAGGTCAGGAGTTTCATCTTATGTTCACATCAAACATCAGCATGGTTGTTTGATAATAAACTGGCAAGTTTGAGTTTTTCAGAAACTGCTGATACGCTGGAAGTTTTGCCCAAAACGGTCTCGAGAGTCTCAGAAGAGATATCTTCATATGTGTTTTGGTGAAACTGTGCCAAGTTTAGCATCAAACTGTTGGTGTGCTAAAACCAGCCTCACTAAGAACCATACCATAGTCAAACCCATTGATATCACAGTTTCCCTGTTCTGATATATATGATAAACTCTTGACCTGTATCTGCATTGTTCTGGCACACGATCGGCTGAATGGATACTTGCATGGATGAGCGAGTACGCAGGTGTTCCTAATGAAGTCGAGGTAGTTATTATAAGTCGGGGCAGTTGAGGTAGTAAATACAGCATTATTGTAAATACTCCTAATAGTTGAGTTGCAGGATAAATTCAGTGTTTTCCGGGGGTGAGATGAACCACAGGAGCAAAAGGGCATTTCTCTCCAACACACACGCCCCCAAAGATGTATTTGAACTATATGCAACTAACGTGCAAACAGGAACAGATTTAAAAATGGGAAAAACTAATGCTTTAACTAGCAAATTATCAAACTTCAAAATATCAAGTTATTCATACTGTACACGTTTTATGCTAATTAACAATGATAGAATGGTAGAAGGAAGCAAGCAGAAGCAAAAAAAAAAAAAAATCATAAAAAGACTAATGTGCCCAATGTGGAATGCAGAGAGACAACATGCCAGGCAAAAACCTTAGATATGAAGAGTAAACACTGTACAAAGACTCCAGACTTTCTGAGCTTATAAGTTCTAATATCACAAATCAATTAACAACATCATATTACCTCAAATAGCCACCATAATACGTTCTTCAGCTCTAGGAAGATGCTGGCCTCCACATAGAATACAGCACAGTGAATACCAGGGAACACGAGCAGTTTCCCCCCAGTAAAGATCTGGGAAATAGATTTGCTACACTGAAGCTTCACTTTAGTGATTTAGCTTCTTCCTGGTTCCACAGTCATGAAAGTTCTGGAGGATGGCCAAGTTTACAGCTAATTATCATCTCTGCTGATCTGATTTGTCATAGCCTGGCCTTGTCTGGACTGGTATAGTGAAAGTGAGTGTGGTCTCATTCATGGAGGTGTAATGCTGACCCAACATTTCCTGAACTTGATTGTGCTATCTGTAAAGGAAAACCAAATATTTCCTGAGCTTGATTCTTGATTCTGAAGATTATGATCTCAGATTTAAGAATCCAGCAGTAGGTAATGCTGGGGTCCTGTTTAGTTACAGGGAATGTAAAGGGGGCTTTTTCTCAGATATAAAAAGTTTTAGTCACCTTTTTAATGCTGTAAAGCACTTTGGTTCAATTTAGGTTGTTGTAAGGTGCTATACAAATAAATGTTGAAATGTTGAAATAAATGTGTACTTCTGGGGGGATAAACTAGGTTTTAAAGGCTGTGTGCTTCACAACAATAATAACAATAACACACGGAAAACACACAAAAATATTTTTTATTATGTCAGAAAAATTACAAAACATTTGGCCAAAATTCACAATGATAAAGTAAATCTCTAACAGAAGCATGTTGCCTAGCAACAAACTTGTGTCCCATATAGCAAGTATTCCAGATGCACATCAACCATAACCCTGACCCTGAGCAGCTGTCATTGAAGATGAATGTCATTTAAAGGTCATTCCTTAATGTTGAGTAAAAAACCTTTCCTAACATAATAAATATATAAAATTTCAAAGTGACTAACTTTTTATTCCCTTTTTTTTCTTACTCTTTGCTTGACAGCTAAAGAAATTGAGATTGTGCCATGCACAAATAAGCAAAACAGAATATGTGGCTGTGAGGCAGGATACTACAAACTTTGAGAATGGCCCTGTCTCACTTCCTGTTACTTCTGAAATCACATGAAAACAAATTAAAGTTCAAAACGCAGCACACAGATGCAGTTAAACCAAAACTGGGAATGGGGTATTTGACTTTTATAATCTAAGCATGACCTCATGAATAATATTCCAGAATTTACATACATTTCATACAGCATACTTTCAAAGCTCTTGGGTATAATGCTGATTTAGTTTTGCTTTACTAACAGAATAACTAAAGCAGTAGCTGAAAGAGACAGCAAGTTCTTACTGCAGAAGAAAAATTGTGCCTTGTAGCCTAAAATAACACGTCCTGTATAAACTATATCAATCATAAACAAAATATAAATTTTTAATTTTAATGCAAAAGTAACAATAAGGTAGTTTAAAATACTGATTTTATTCATGGTTTTAAACTCAACAGCAAAGAAATGAAGTGTTTCCAGAGCTACATTAATGTGCCCACTCAGAACACCACCACGTACTCTCTAACACCCTGAAATCTTTTGTTTGCCCTACAAGACTCTACAAGACCTGTAGACTGCAAGATCCATTATAAATCCAGAGGACACCTGAAAGACATTTTTAAACTAAGTAGAACAGTAATGAAAAGCAATACAAACATATAAAATGCAATGTATATGGTACTATAAACAAATCATACATCAAAACGCCCATATAGAGTTAGTGTGGTTCTGTAATATACAGAGCTGCTTAGATGAGAATACTGAAATAAATTAAACCAGGCAAATACCTTTTTTTCACTGCAATACCAGATTTACACTATTGAAAACACTTTCACAAACATTTTGCTAAAGATTTTGTATCTACATCAATACAGTTACTCAACTTAGCAGCTCTGCAATTCAACCCTAATGCTAATTAAAGACAAAAAGCGTTACGCACCACTGCTATAATAGTTTGCACTCAATTTCATAACTGCTGTGCATCCATACTTGATTTAATTATATGATGATGATGTGGCATACTTGTCCTCTATGCTTTCTGCACAAGCAGTCAAATTCATATCCTTCAGTGTGTTCACACATTCCTGAAGGAGTTGACATGGCAGGACACTTTTCCCTCCTCTAGTGCCACTCTCAACCCAAACCATCAGCATCTGATACTGGGCATCAGCAAATGCCCGGTGATCTCTTTCTGCTCTGTCGATGTCCTGCTCAGAGACGTTTAGGCGCCGCACCAGTTCCTTAAAGCGGCTGACTGGGACAATGTATAGCACAAAGTAAATAAACTCGGGAGCTACAAAGAGGAAAAAAGGAATTAGAAACAGAGGCAAGGTTAAAGGTACAAAAATGTTAACTATTTTAATCAGACAAGTGCAGACAAGTAATAACCAATAACACACAAAAACACATGCATACTTTTGATCTCTCTGGGAATACAATCAGGTAGCACAGTCTCTGGTTGACTGCTGGATAACAGTTTTTCAACATCTTTGCCTTGTATGCAATTATGTGTTTCATTCTGTGGAAAAAGGTAAAAAAACAGATCATACCCATCAATATCACAATAGGAAACAGTAGAACCTCACATATTACAAGTGTGTACACTACAATACCTTTCCCACTTGGTTCTCTGGGTCACATGCCTTGTGTGATTGACTGTACAGAGTTTGAATCCTCTTGCAGTATTTGACTCCGAAATACACAATTATAAAGCACACCAAACCAATTACCACAGACAGACACACCAGAAATGCTGTCTGTAAATGAAGACCTAGAAGTAAAATCATGGACATATTAGTGACATTTTAGTTTTAAAAGAAGTGAAGCATATAATTATGAAAAGGATTCTGCAATAATAAGTCACAAGTCATCTCAGGGGAGATACAGCTTTATCATCAATTCAAATAATGACTCAGCAGGTAAGGTACTAAGCACGTTTTGTGACAGCTTGAATTTTCTTGGGAAGTTCCCTGACTATTCATTTTTGTCTGTCTGAAATATGAATTGCCTTTAAGTTTCTGAGTCATGCTTGCTTTGAAATGAGGGACACAATAAATTGAAACATTTCCAATGTATATTGCTGAGATAACAATATGACTTTATACTACATTTTTGTGTACAATTGAAAGTAAGATTAGAATTTCACTAATACACACACACACATATATATATATATATATATATATATATATATATATATATATATATATATATATGTATATATACACATATATATATATATATATATATATATATATATATATATATATATATCAGACCTGGTATCAGAGGTGGTGTTGGGGTTGTTAGGTCAGTTGATTGGCACATCTCAGGACACTTAGAACTGCAGCTGGAAAAAAAGCACCAAATATTTTTTAGAACTACCATTCACATTATACATCATTATAATATATTTCATCTTTTCTACAAATCCTTAGACCAGAAATATAGAACATTTGTATAAATCTCATTTCCCAGTGATTTCACATTTCACTGTTCCCATATTGTTGTTATTCAAAACACCCATAAAAGAAGTAGTGGCCCAATTTAATGAGGTCACGTGTCTCACAGACACATATAGAATAAGAACATATAGAACATCCATTCAGGGTTCTCTCTAAACACCCAAAACATATAATTAGACTAGAACACCAGTGTTGGTCTTTTGGAACTGAAATAAAAAGAAATTACATGCTTTTTGTTTGTTTGTTTTTTGTCATTTTTTTATTGATTCCATATGCTTTTGGCAGTATTTCTACATTATTCCATAGTCAAATCAGATGCCCTGCAGTACAATAATAATGATACTTACTTTGTACATGGTGCACAGATTCCTTTCGCTACACGGTAATGGTTATGTTTACAGTCACACTCAGTGTTCCTCTCTTTTTCACCTGATTAAAACACGGGAATATCATTTTGAATGATAACAAAATAAAATGCAGCCATCAAATATTATACACTTAAATAAAGGTGTGTGTCTGAGAGGGTATATGTTATATATGCCGCAGCTTAGACTTGGGTCTTAAATAAAGAAAGAGCGAGGGGGGGGGAGGGAGAGGGAGGGAGAGAGAGAGAGAGAGAGAGCGTGCATGTGCACGTGACAAGAGAAGGTCTTACATGGCCTGGTCTCCCTTTCACCCTTTCCGCACTTTCGACAGGGATCACATGACATGGTAATTTCATTTACTACATTTTTGTAGTATCCTGCCTCACAGCCACATATTCTATTGTGCTTATTTGTGCATGGCTCAATCTCAATTTCTTTAGCTGTCAAGAAAAGAGTAAGAAAAATAAAAGGGAATAAAAAGTTCATCACTTTTTTTAAAAAAGAAAAAACAGCTGAACAAATATAGCGATAATGATATGGACAAAAATATAATTACAAAGTGCATCGCATGGTTCACGGCACGTGAAGCAGTTCATGTAATGGTTCATGTGGTCCTGATATGTTCCAGGGCTGCAAATCACACAGTTTGATCTCTTGCCCTCTCCTACGCATTTCTGCTTTAGTTTAAATCCTGTAAAGAGAGAAATAGACGGTGTAAAAATGAGTAAAAAAAAAAAAAAAAAAAAAAAAAAAGGTATAATCATAGTGAAAAATTAAACCCGAGAAAAATTTTCAGAAAATATCAGATGTAACGTCATTAATAAACTCAAGTGTTGTGATGTGTATCATGTATTATGAAAGTATATTCAATGTTTGCAGCATATATATATATATTGAGAGAGAGAGAGAGAGAGAGAGAGAGAGAGAGAGAGAGAGAGAGAGAGAGAGAGAGATGAACCTGTCCTACTGACAGAAGACAGCGAAGACATCCTAACACTGCGGCCTGGGGGCTTGTGTTACCTGGATGACATTTATCGCAGCAGAAACCAGTATGCTGGTATTCGTTCTCTTGACATGTCACTGTATTGTTAAAGATGTTCTGCACTTCAGTGGCATCACATTGCCTTAAAACAGCCTGGTGTAAACAAAACAAGGGACAGGTTAGGTACCCTGCACGTTGCATAAATGAAGGAAAACTCAATATGTTTTCGGTGATCTCTAAACGATACAATGTGAATGCATTATTCTTTTTTACTGGTATCAGTTTAAAGCAGTTCCCTACCAGCAGAAAGAGGATGCATGGCACACCAATCCTTTTCCACTTCACTGGGTGGTGCCTGCTTTCCATTTTGGCATTAGTATTTAGTTTTACTCTAAGCTGAAGAAAATAAAAGGGAAACATAAATAAAACACATAAAACTCCTTAAACAAATCAAACAAATAAAACTCCTTCTCAAATGGTTAAATCTGAACCCTTGATTTGACTTAAAACTGTTTTATTTGCATATGTAAATTGCATTAGTGACAAACTCTGATCAAAGTCGAGGTAACTTCCTTTTTTCTCATGAAGGCCTGTCAGAGTTTCGAGGAAGCGGGACATTACAGTAGATGTACGTATTTTTTTTCTCTCTTTTTTTTTTTTTTAAAGAAAAGCTGATTTAATCAACTGTCACAAACCCGCTAGTATTTTCTTGTGGCTTGACGTTAAAATCTAAGTAGCAAATAATATAAAATGTCCTCTGTTTTTTCCACTTTTTTTTACTTTCTATATCACTCCGCCGCCCACAAGCAGCGATACTGATCTAAAAGTTTCCGTGACTGTGGCTGAGTCGAACTTACGGAACACAGAAGAGTTCATCTTGCTCTCAGACGGATCCCACAACACACAAAGCTCTGCCGAGGTCATGAGTCTTGAAGAGTGGCAATGAGTGTTAAATAAAAAAAAAAAGTACGGAGAATAATCGAGGTAAGCTCGAGCTAGTCCATTTCTTCTTCGAGAAAAAGGAAGGCAGGCTTTACCGAGAAACCGTCACGTGCACTCTCTCTCTCTCTCTCTCTCTCTCTCTCTCTCAATCTTGGGCTTCCACTGTCAGCCAATGAGCGCAAATGAAACCTGAGCCACTTCATACTGCGGAATTATGTCTTAACTCTGGAATTATATCCTCGAGTGTTTTGGAGAACTGTGCTACTACACACTGATATATATATATGTTTTTTTAAAAACCTTTCAGTTGTCTTTTCTCTAGAGAGCACAATTCAGAATAACTAAAAAATAAAAATATTGCACCAAATTTCTCTATACTCCTCCGTGTGTTTCAGACGTCTTCAGTTACATCCAGTTACAACTTGACTCATCAGCCAGAACATTAAAACCCCTGAGAGGTGAAGTGTATAACTTTGATTATCTTGTTGCCATGACAACTGCTTCAGGCTGGGGATACAGCAGGTCTTGTGGGACGAATCTGGTATTCAGTAGTTAGTACCAAAAGTGGTCCGAGGAAGGAAAACCGGTAAACTGGGTGCACCGTGCTCATTTATATGTGTGTGGGGAGATAAGGTCAGTAAATCTGGTCCGATCCAAAAGAAGAGCTTCTGTAGCACAAGTTGCTGACTAAGTTAATGCTAACTAAGATGGAAAGATGTCAGAACACACAGTATCACAGCTTGCTGTGTATGCGGCTATGTAGCAGCAGACCCATCAGAGAGTCCATGCTGGCCCCTGTCCACTCCACAAGTGAGCATCAGAATTGGACCACTGAGCAATTTAAGAAGGTGGTTCGGACTCATGAATCATGGTTTCTTTTAGAACATGTGGACAGCAGGGTGCATGTGCATTGCTTACTTTGAGAAGAGATGGCACCAGGATGCACTGGGAGAACAAACCAAGCTGTAGGAAGCAGTGTCTTGCTCTGAGGAATGTTCTGCTGAGAAAGCTTGGGTCCTGGAATATACACTATATTGCCAAAAGTATTCGCTCACCCATCCAAATAATCAGAATCAGGTGTTCCAATCACTTCCATGGCCACAGGTGTATAAAATCAAGCACCTAGGCATGCAGACTGTTTTTACAAACATTTGTGAAAGAATGGGTCGCTCTCAGGAGCTCAGTGAATTCCAGCGTGGAACTGTGATAGGATGCCACCTGTGCAACAAATCCAGTCGTGAAATTTCCTCGCTCCTAAATATTCCACAGTCAACTGTCAGCTGTATTATAAGAACGTGGAAGTGTTTGGGAACGACAGCAACACAACCACGAAGTGGTAGGCCACGTAAACTGACGGAGCGGGGTCAGCGGATGCTGAGGTGCATAGTGCGAAGAGGTCGCCGACTTTCTGCAGAGTCAGTCGCTACAGACCTCCAAACTTCATGTGGCCTTCAGATTAGCTCAAGAACAGTGCGCAGAGAGCTTCATGGAATGGGTTTCCATGGCCGAACAGCTGCATCCAAGCCATACATCACCAAGTGCAATGCAAAGCGTCGGATGCAGTGGTGTAAAGCACGCCGCCACTGGACTCTAGAGCAGTGGAGATGCGTTCTCTGGAGTGACAAATCGCGCTTCTCCATCTGGCAATCTGATGGACGAGTCTGGGTTTGGCGGTTGCCAGGAGAACGGTACTTGTCTGACTGCATTGTGCCAAGTGTAAAGTTTGGTGGAGGGGGGATTATGGTGTGGGGTTGTTTTTCAGGAGCTCAGCTTGGCCCCTTAGTTCCAGTGAAAGGAACTCTGAATGCTTCAGCATACCAAGACATTTTGGACAATTCCATGCTCCCAACTTTGTGGGAACAGTTTGGAGCTGGCCCCTTCCTCTTCTAACATGACTGTGCACCAGTGCACAAAGCAAGGTCCGTAAAGACATGGATGACAGAGTCTGGTGTGGATGAACTTGACTGGCCTGCACAGAGTCCTGACCTCAACCCGATAGAACACCTTTGGGATGAATTAGAGCAGAGACTGAGAGCCAGGCCTTCTCGTCCAACATCAGTGTGTGACCTCACAAATGCGCTTCTGGAAGAATGGTCAAAAATTCCCATAAACACACTCCTAAACCTTGTGGACAGCCTTCCCAGAAGAGTTGAAGCTGTTATAGCTGCAAAGGGTGGACCGACGTCATATTGAACCCTATGGATTAGGAATGGGATGTCACTTAAGTTCATATGCAAGTCAAGGCAGGTGAGCGAATACTTTTGGCAATATAGTGTATGTAGATGTTACTTTGAAACTTACTATCTACTTAAATGTTGTTGCAGACCCAGTACAGCGCTTTATGGCATAGGTATTCTATAATATAATGTAATGTCAGTGACCTCTTTTAGCAGGATAATGCCTCTCACACTGCAAAAAATCTTCAGGAATGGTTTGAGGAACATAACAAGTCTATATTGTGGTTGGACATGGGTTAGACACCTGACCGTGTCAATCAGATTGAGATGTGGGGAATTTGGAGGCCAAACTATATATAAAACTGTTTTGTTAGGTTTCTTTCGGTTTTGATTGATTACTCAATATCCAGTATGTGGAAGAAGCTTTTGTATTCATTGTTTTTTGTGTTTGATTTGTTCTAGTCTTTTTTAATTGTTTTGTTTTTCCAACTTGGGGAATAAGAACAGATTACATGGTAGCAGTTAAAGTGCAGAAATTAAAGGGAGTGCCAGAAGGTACCGCAGGCATCGGGGACACACTGGAATATAAAGTGCCCTGCACTTTGTGTCCACTCCTCCATTAACAAACCTGGGTGAATGTGGGACATGTGTATCTGATATAGGACCACATATGAATGTGGCTCAGATCTGGTTGAAAAAGATTTGATTTTCCTGAAAAAAAGTCAGATATGTGTCACATTAAGGTGTGTCATTTTCAATGTGGTATGCATGTGCATAAATAATAATGGTTTGGTCAAATATTTGCATAATGTTCATGCATGATGATGTTAGTATGCAATTTGCAATATGCTAAACTAATAATAACCACTATTTTGTTTCTTTTCATGATTCTATTAATGCTGTTTTGCAGCTGTTTTAAAGCTGTGAGCTCATGTGAGTGTAGGTCTATGATGAAACAACTTCCTGAACAAAAAAGGTCACATCCTGACACATTTTTTTTCCACTTCCTCTGTGTGCTTGGTGCAAGTAAGAGAATTAGAAAGAAAAAAGTGATCAGTGCAGTTTGACTATACAGAATTCAATCATTACTGGAGTAGGCGGATTTGTCTATACTGTACAGACATTTTAAATTTTGGTTGATGATAAGTTGTTCAAAATATTTGTTATTTTATGTTTTATCCTTTTAAAAATTAAACAAGTTTTTTAGTCACCTCAGAGCTCCATGATCCCCAGTCTGATCCTGAGTTCAGTTTGTATGGTGCTGTGTACCCCACCCCCTTCGATCCTCCAGCACTGCTCGACTGGTCTCACCATCTCTCAGGATACAAGGAAGGCATTCATCACGGCTTTTCTCTGTGCCAATACCTAGGTGGTGGAATTAACTTTCCCTAGATGTCTAGGCAGCTGAGCCAGTCTTCAAATATCATTAAAAAGACCTAAAAAGACTTCTTCCTCAAATACTAACCCAACAGGGTGTAGACTGATGGTATTCCTAGTCTGTGTCCTAATGAACCAGTATCAGTGTATTCAAAAGGTATTTTATCTACAATTATTTTCAATTATTGATAACTTTATATGTGCTGTTATAGGACAGTGTATGTACTGTGATGTTCAAAAACCAAAAATGTAAATCTTAAAGTTCAAAACAGTTGAAGATGCCTGGAGGTGAACAACTTTCACACTGCATAATTGAGCCTACACCCCATCACTTCCACCGCCTCCAGCCAAACCTCCTTCCAAAGGCCCATTGTCTATTAACACTGTACTGTAAACATGTACAGATGGTGAAGGAATATTACACATAACATTCTAAAATAATCAACATAGAAAAAAAAACTTGACCTAGTTTAATGCACCGAATCATGACTAGGCAACTGTGTGTGGGGGAGGAGTTTTCACATTTTGGTGAAGACCAAATGTGTCCCCACAAATATAGGAATATGATAGTTTTTCCACCATCAACAAACCTGTGGGACATGTGGGACCTGTGGGTGAATGTGGGACATGTGTATCTGATATAGGACCACATATGAATGTGGCTTTAGATCTGGTTGAAAAAGATTTGATTTTTGTGTCCAGACAGTCCTGAAAAAATTCAGATATGTGTCACATTGAGGCAGAAAATCAGAGATGTGTCACTTCAATGTGGTATGCATGTGCAGTCTTTGTTTAGTCTAATGAATTCTTTGTTGAATTGTCATTCTTTCATTTATTCATTCTTCTACAGAAATTACTTGGTCTATCTTGGTCAGGATTGCGATGAAACAAGAGCCTATCCTAGGAACAGTGGACAAGAGGTGAGAATACACCCTGGAGAAAACACCAGTCTTTTGCAGAGTGCCATATACACACATGGTGACACACTCATTCACACCTCGGGGCCAGGGGCTAGAAATGTACATACAGATATACAGGTTTTTTAGGAAACTCATAGGAATCCAAGGCAGAAAAAATTACAACACCCAGTAACCCAAGCTCAGGATGAAAGCATAGAGACCCTGGAGCAGTGATCCAGCAATGCACAGCTATAATGCACAAAAACTGCCATGTCAAACAATTGTTTGTTCATTCTAAAAAGCAAATATTGGGATTCTAATGAAAATAAATAATGTTATCACATAGCATCATAGTGCACTGAGAAATGAGAAATGAAATGCACTGAATTCCATATCTTTTTTGAGCAATGACAAATATATACTAACTTTACACATATACTAAATGTAAAATTTAACTTATAAATACAAGTTGCTTGGTTTAATGGAACAATTACAGCATCATGACATACATATACAGTAATAAAGCTCCTCCAGCTGTTTAGTAATAAAGTAGTCAATGCAGTACCTTAGGATGAGAGTAAAATATGAGTAAGATACGAACAAGCAGGACCTCAGAAGCTTCTGAACATGAAGTTACAAGAAGCTGCCTATTACTACTTGTCATAAATATCAAGACATAACTTATATATAAACCCTTATGCTACATTAAAAGACCACCAAAGCGATTCTGCACTCTCGCAGGCGCCTTTAACATGCTTTCCTCCTTCATTCTTTCACTCTTCGCATTAATATTTTTACCTATGATTCCAAAACAATCACCCACTTATATTCTCTCTCTCTCTCTCTCTCTCTCTCTCTCTCTCTTTCTCTCTCTCATACACATGTGTATGTATAACTTTGATTGTCTTATTTTTGGCCTTGTGCAGACACTTGGCTGGTCCCCAAACTGGTTTTGTTTTGTTTCTTCTGTATTCTTTTCTTCACTTTTCTTTTCTTTCTGGTTATTTTATTTTGTTTTGTTTTTATAAAAACTGCAACAGAAAAAAATCCTCACATGGTCTGCAAGAGAAACGTGTGTGTTTATGACAGAGAGTGAGAGAAATTTTGAAAGCTGATTCAGAGCAGCTTTGGTACAGATATGATCTAATTTGTCACAGGGACCGTAATCGTGCAGGGAGGGGGTCGTTTCTCACTTTGTGGTGTGAATTCTGTGAACACAGAAACCTCAAAGAGCTGAGACTATGTTCTGTTCTTAGTGAGAAAAGTAGAGAAGAGTGAATCAAAAATTTCACATCATGTGACAGGCTGCCACAGGGCTAACCTGAATGGACCAGACAATTTACAGTATGTAGTAAGTCATGACCCACACAAAATTACTTACACAAGGGTTTTGGCCTATTTCATAGTGAGTGATATGTGTGTGTGTGTGTGTGTGTGTGTGTGTGTGTGTGTGTGAAAGAGAGAGAGAGAGAGAGACAGAGAGAGAGAGACAGAGAATATAAGGGGGTGATACTGTAATACTTACTTACATACTTACAAAGGATTTTGGCCTATTTCATAGTATGAGATAGAAAAAGATTGTGTGTGTGTGTGTGAGTGTGTGTGTGAGCAAGAGAGAGAGAGAGAGAGAGAGAGAGAGAGAACTTATAAGAGAGAGACTGAGACAGAGAATATCAGGGGGTGATTGTTTTGGAATCAAAGGTAAAAATGTTAATGGAAAGAGTGAAGGAGGAAAGCAGGTTAAAGGCGCCTGCGAGAGTGCAGAGTGCTTTGGTGGTCTCTTAACATAGCATAAGGGTTTATATATGAGTCATGTCTTGACATTTAATAGGCAGCTTCTTGTAACTTCATGTTCAGAAGCTTCTGGGGGTCCTACTTGCTCATATCTCACTCATCTTATACTCTCTTCGTAAGGTACTGCATTGACTACTTTATTACTGAACAGCTAGAGGAGCTTTATTACTGTATATGTATGTCATGATGCTGTAATTGTTCCATTAAACCAAGCAACTTGTATTTATAAGTTAAATTTAGTAGTAAATTGGTAGTATAGTAGTAAGTATAATGTGTGTTTTAGAGTATTGGGCTTCTAGAACAGATTCTTTGATATGTTTCCTCTCTTCTTATGTATTTGCGTTTTTGGGGTAAAACAGTTTTAGACAAGCTCAAATGCTTAAATTCAAGCCTCTTTGTGCTTTGTTCATCAGTTCTGAAAGTTCTCATACGATTTTAAACCAACTTTAGTAAAGATTTATATGAACTGAAGTAGTAAATATGGACGATATTTTTTATTTGTGTTACATCTTCACAGAAAATATACATAAATATACCCTACCTATGATTTTCATTCAACCAGATGTTGATCTTTTGGTGTGGTTTCCTTCTTTTGACACACTTCTTCTGTCATGGCCATCCACTGGAGTGTGACACTACTAAAGCATACATATATAAAAAAGATGATACAAAATGCTGCAAGAAATGTGCACCAGGTAAAACACCATTACAGTTTTCATGTGAAATGGTTAGACTTTTTTAGTAAATTATTTTTATTATTACTATTATATCCAATTAATTCACCAGTATGTAAACAGTCTCATTGTTAATAATGTAAAAGTGTTAATTTAGCTTTCACATATGGGAATATTAAGCTGTTTTAATGCTGTCTGTCTGTGTGTAAAAGTCAAGCTATGCACAGTGTAGGTAATTTCATGGTATATAATAAAGAGGTTGATTAGCTATTATTGTAATGAGGATGATCAGATATTAATATATTTAATAAGGAAATGATCTATGTAGTCTGTAATGCCCCCTGATGTTTGTAACGTTTTTACTCGACTTCTGGCAATGTCGTAAAGTAAAAAGTAATGTTGATTTACATTTTTAAAATGCAAATAGTATGAACAATAGTTAGAGACGTAAAAGAGACATAAAAACACAGACGTCTTAATAATAAAGATTGAATTTACAGGTGGTGATAATAGAGACATTTTAATATATGGGCCAATTATTGATAGATTATCATTACTATTATATATTAGGTAAATGACAGAGACATTACATTCAGTGTGTAATGAGTCATTTTGAATGTCACCTTAAAAGTCCGTTGTCGATGACACATGGCGTTCTTGAAAATGATGACATGTTCTGCTAACTGTAACTGCCATACTTGATACTGATACATACGGTTTATTGAGACATCATTACTAATATGTCACACAAGTAGACCACATTCTGCGGCTGTCTGACATAACCTGTTACTATCAACTGAATGATGACATATACTTCATCACAAACTTTGACTGTATGTGTAGGTGAACGTATGGAGAAGGGATGTACGAAAGATTCTGAGACCGTGTGTAAACCATGTAGTTTTGACTTCTACATGGATGAATTCAGTAGAGAAATGGAATGCAAAAGATGCACTCAATGCACCAAAGAACGTAAGTCTTTAGAAGATTTATCATGCTTGATTAGGTGTGTGTGTGTGTAGTGCCCTGTGATGCCTCACACCCAGTGTCCCCAGGGTAGGCTTCAGATCCACTCTGATCCTGTACAGGATAAAGCAGTTACAGCAGATTAATGGGTCAATGGATTATTGGTATACTATGTCAGCAATAGAGCAAAAGTCTTAGCAGTTCCCTGAAATATCAACTTAATCATATGAAGAGTCTGAAATGTTACAATTTAATGCTGAAATGACAGGAATAAGAGGAGAGGGATTTCCCCCATTTCAGCCTGGTGGGTTTCTTCTAGTAGTAATGGGGGGGCTCAGGCTCAAACTGAAATCATTGAGTCATATAGGCATGAAGCTTATTGGCTAAAACGTCAAATGAACTCTTTAAGCTAACAGTTTTTGAATAACATCCTAACTGAACCTGAACCAAAATAGATGGGCTTGTCAGTTTAATATGATTCAAATCATAACATGTGACATTAACCAGGATTTTCACAAAGATAATTATAGATATATGTATATTTTATAGAAAAGTATCAATGGTTTGAAAAGCTTTAGCTATCACAGATGATCGTTTCTATAGGTATTGCTAGATCTTGATATGCTCTCTGTTTAAGAAATAAGTATACATGAAAGTTCTAAAAGTTCACACTTCTGGACAAGTCTATAAATTATTCCTCACAAGCATCAAGGTGACATGCTAGTTTTCTGTCCATTCAGCCTGATGTCACCTGATGAACATCATCTAGATACTTTTTAGATCATCTAAATAGTGTTTTTAATTCAGCCTGAGCTCTGTATGTTTTGGCATTCAGCTTTTCAGAAATATTATTAATCTGCTTTAAGCTAAATGTTTTTTGTTTTTTGTTTTTTTTGAAAAAAAAAAAAACAACAGCTTTGAAACAACAGCTAGTTATAGAACCATGGACCTTTCTAGGTCTTTAGATTTATAGCCTACTTGAATGATGTTTAGAATAAGGTCAGTTAGTAATGCAGCTATGTGTGTGTTGTGTGTTGCTTTGACTGTAGACATGGTGTATAACGTGACGTGCTCTAAGAGTGTTGATGCAGTGTGTGGCTGCGAGAGTGGATATCAATGCAGCGATAAGTCCTGTACAAACTGTGAGAAAATCCCAACACTGCCACCGACAACAAGAACAACAACGACAACAATAAAAACAACAACAACAGCAGCAGCAACAATGAAATCAGCAGTAATCTCAACTCCCAAAAACTCTGGGCAACCATTACCATTCTCCCAAGGTAAGCACATTACATATAATGGCTTTTAGTTTACAACAAAATGTCCATAGCAATCTTCTTCTCATATATACCTGTATATACACAAATAGAAGTTTACAATGTTGACTTATCCTTTCTCTCTTTCTCTCTTTTCTCCCACTTACTGTTGTTCGATCTCTCACAGATACTGTGTGGATCACTCTGAGTCTGTGTTGTGTGTGCATTCTGCTTACCTGTTTCATTCTCATCAGCAGAACCACACCTGCATATGGATGGATCATGTTGGCTACAGCTGGTCAGTAACACTCACCTTTAATTCAAATGATTTACAATATTTAGAACCTTCAATTATAAGCAAAGATAAGTTCTTTTTCTTAGTTGTCTAGTTGTCTCTCTGCATTATTTTAGCAACTGTCTGATTACTTTCTAGGTTGTTTTTGGCGGTCCGAGAAAACTTCCAACGAATCCAGTCAGTGCACAGTGGATGAGGAAGTGCCAATGCCAGTCCAGGAAGTGTGTGGACATAAAGAATGGCAAGAAGAGGTCTAAGGGTGACAGAGGGAAGCGGCGAGGACAAGGCAGGAAAAGGCACATAAGAGTGTGGATTGACTATTCACTGTAACAAAGTCTTAAGAAATAGTTCGTGTAGGGAGGAGAAAGAGACACACTCATCCTGCTGCAAACTAATGGGATGCTGAGGAAGAAGGGAAAGAAAATTCCACTGTATTGAACATTTAAACTAATTAATGGTCCAATGAATCAGGGTCTCATATATAATAATAATAATAATAATAATAATAATAATAAATCATTTAATATCACATTTAAAAAAAAAAGGAGGCACAGAGTTTGATCTCTTTGTGAAGGCAATGTGTGTACATTGTGCCCTGCATTGGACTGGAGTACTATCTAAGGTGTAGTCTTACCTCATGCCCAGTATTCCCACAATAGATTCTGGATTTATGGAGATCGAAGAGGAACAGTTGATTTTTTTCATAGTTGTTGAAAAAGTTCATAGTTGTTGCATTGAGTTGTTTGTGCTAATAGATTGATTTTTTTATGTTTTAATTGTATTTACAAACATGAGAACCTCTGATTTTTTTTCCTTATTTTGGAAAGCTTACTGTCTACATTTTTAGTAATTTTAGGATTATTATTGTTTGTACAGATAGTTGTTTTTACTAGATCTATTTGTGATTGATAGAAGTTGGCTGAAACAAAGGAAGTTTAATTGAAGGTAAATTAAACACCCTTCTAATAATAATAATAATAATAAGAAGAAGAAGAAGAAGACTTCCACATATGTATCTATGGCAGCCCACAGAAAACTTTGAACACTTTTGATCGAATTTGACACAGTAATTTTGTTGTACACCACTCTAGCACTCTAATTTCTCCAAGGAGGTAAAGATTGAAATAAGTTTGTAGTAATAACTCTGCAACCCAGCATCATTTCAATTCCTCTCTCCTCTGATTCTTTGGGTTATGCCAATTTCAGGCTTCTTCTTCAAGTTTATGCAAAGACGTTTTTAGTGAAGTCCCCAAAACAGAAATTAATGGCATATTTTGGCAATGGTGAGATGTATTATGGCCACAGGTTGCACGTGAAAGACCAGGACCCAAGGGACTCCTAGAAGAATTGTATAAAGTCGCCTCTAGGGGGTGCTATAATTCACAAATTGATTTTTTTTAATGACCAACAGGAAGTTGGTCAATTTGATTTTAACTGTTGTTGTTGTTGTTGTTTTTACTTATTCGCCTTCATATTTGTATAATCAACACAGAATTTATTCAAAGCAAAGCGAGATCCACCTGAACAAAAATGTTTGATATGCAGGGTGGGCCGCTTGTATTTGAGTGCAAAGTCACTAAACGAGAAGTGAGGACATTACACACAAACACTTGTACTGATAGTAAACATAGTGCACATCCTTTACAATATGGCCTAAATTTAACAATGAAATAAACTTCGAGTTAATTTGGAGGGCTACTGAAAACAGTTTACTAGAAGTCATTGTCAGTTGTTCTAGAATGTTATCTTTTGTTTAAAAAACAAACAAACAAACCCTGTAATGCTGTTATCCCTGAACCCTGCTAGCAAGCTGTGTAGAGATGTTGGTGTGTACTTTGCTATACTGTTCGATTCTGCGCCCCATAGAATATAGTAAGTTATCCATACTGTATACTGAGAATTCTGTTTGTGTTTTTGTTTGTATTGTCGTGGGGGGAAAATAGTTCACTTTTATAATTCAAAATGTGTATCTTGTATAAATGATGTAAACCTTTACTCAACTTTGCAACTTGAAAAATAACATCTTTCTTTAATTAAATAAAAAGGAAGTAAGAGTCTTTCTGAAGTCAGTTTTGTGGTGAATCTGTGAAGCCTATTTTCACAGTGTCTATTTGTGGGCCATGAGCAGATGTGCTTATAAAGTATAGGGTGACAGATATTGGTTTTGCATTTCATTATAAGTAAAAAGAAAAAGTTCCCAGGTTAAAAAATAGGAAGGGTATACAATTCTTTTCATTAATTTCATAAATTCATTAATTTATGTCACAATTGTCTTTCTTTAATATACACATTTACAGAGGTGCACAGAAAAAAAAAAAGATTTGCAATAACTTAGGCTACAAAACGTGCAAATACATGGTATTTTTTGAATGCAGTCACTAAACCTATATATTTCTAATAAGCTGAAACACATTTACTATATATGCATTGCATCAACATTTTTATACCAGGCCTTTAATTAATGGAGCTTTCCATTCATCTTCATTGATGAACAGTGTCCCACCGCACATGCTCACATACAGTACATACACAGCCGCCTTTCCACAGGATCCAGGCAAAGATATCCAGGTTAAAGTTTGATGGTATAGTCTTTTTGTTGTCGCAAAGGAGCTCAAAACTCAACCAGGAAGAAGGTTCATGTTTCAGACAAACCAAAACCCAGAGCCAAAGTTTATGGTGAGGCACTATAAACAAGAATCATACAGCAAACAAAAAGGGCTAAGGTTTATATCCATCACAATCCTTCTTCTTTTGACATGTGACACTCTTTCCCTTGCTCCTGAAAGGGGAAAGAGATATAACTGATGTCCCTGTTCCCTTCCTCCTTTGACAGCGGTACCGTAGGAGAGGGAGGGCCCTGCATTTCACTGTTGTTTAAAGGCTGCTTCCGGAGATCCTCTTCATCCTTGTCTCCTCCAGTCAGCCTAAATTGGTTCAGCAAACTGACAAACACTGTACCTGCACCGTATATGTGGAGAGGACCTGAAAGAGGCAGATTGTAGATATAGTAATGATCAACTGTCATCATTTGAAAAACAAAATGATTTGCATTGATTTTAGTTGACTGTGTAAACATTTAATATTCTCTCTAAATGTCCAAAATTATGTCCTTGAATCTGTAATTTGCTCCAAGCACATAGCAGCCTCTGCATTTTTGGCTTATATACCTTGTTAGATCTTTAATGTATACTGTATGGCTGATTAGTATGCCCTGGAAGATGCTGACTGTCCTGAATGTGTGTTTCTTTGTTTTTAACGCTAGAATGTATAACATAACCATAAACAATTAAAGGGATATTTGAACCAATACGGGATGTGTCGTATTGCTGATTTTTTTTTTTTTTTTTCAATTTACACACTAAATAATACACTGAAGACAATGTTGTTTGAGAACAAAAATGAATATGAGTTCTCCAGGTGATCAAAAAATATAAGGACATGTAACTGAGGGGTTTTTGTTAGTGTCCATGTGTGCCCTATTTGACTAATCGCTTAAAAGATTATTTAAAGTAATAGCTGTGAATGTCTAGTCTTGGGATGAAGCCTGGGTTTCACCTGTATTGTCTGTATTCGTTTTTAAAAAAGGATGCAACAGAGCTGTCTATTGGAGAAAAACAAGCCATTTTGAAACTGATAAAAGAGGGAAAATTAACCAGAGTCATTGCAGAAACATTGGGCATAACCAATACAATAATTTAAATGTCCGTAAAAAGAAAGAACAACCAGACATCAAACAGGTAGGTCAAGGAAAATGATAGTTGATGAGAGATATTGAAATGGCTGTGAAGAAAAAAAACCCAAAACAAGTCAACAACCTCCACAGGGCAGGGGTGAAGGTACCGCAATCCACTCTTTAAACAAGAGCAGAAATATAGAGACCAGCAAACCACTCATAAGTAAGAATTGAAAGGCCACATTGAAAGACCATTTAGACAGAAATTCAGAGATGAGACACAAAAGTTCTGGAACCAAGATTAACTTCTACCAAAATAATGCAAAGGCTGCTCAAGAATAGATCTGCTCATGATCCAAAATTTACAAACTTATCAGTCAAGCACAGTGGAGATGAATTCAGAGAATGAAGTTAGAAGTCTACTGAAATGTTCTATCTGCCAATATACAGAGAAATGCATCCAATCTAATTCAGAAAGACAATAACCCAAAACACACTGGCAACATGTGTAAATAAAAGCTGAATTTCTGAACTATCATGTCACATTCATCTTCTGATCTCAAACCCAAAGATCTTCAGTGCATATCAAAAAATGAAAACGATCAGTTGTTAGACATTAAGCATGGCTATAACTTTTCGGGCAAGCTAGATTTAGATGAGATTTAATAATAAACCATTTGTCTCAATTGCAAAAGATTTGAGATGGTGCAAATAACATACCTAGATTTCCAGAAGCTGGTAGAGTCTGCTCTCTGCTTTCTGGCTGAAGAGTTGGACAATCTGTCTTAGTAGTGCTAGGCGTGTCTGTGTGTGTCTCCTGGCAATGGAGCTGTTTATCTGGCTGGTTTATATCAGAAGATATAGCTCTACTGTCCTCCTGTAAACAATAATGGAAGAAACATGTAAATGAGCATTGACATATTGATGTGTCAGTTATAAATATTCATTAGTGGTGAATACTATATATATATATATATATATATATATATATATATATATATATATATATATATATATATATATATATATATATATATATATATATATATCCCCTTTTGTGTCCATAAAATAGGCTTTCAGCCATAGACATACCTTTTGATTTCGTACTGAGCACTGCTTTAAACCTGGTGGATGAAAGAGTAGCTATAATTCAGAAAATAATAATAATAATAATAATAATAATAATAATAATAATAATAATAATAATAATAATGGAACAATTGTCAAGGCAACAGATAAAAGTTTACCAGAAATACGTGTGTTTATGCATGTATGTACAGTATATGCAGATGAACTTACGTTTTTTTAAGCAGTCTATTTTTCTTCTTTTGTAGAAAAACAAAAAGAGCATGCCTAATACAAAAGCCAGAACTAAAACCAGAATGATAAATTGCATATTTGCTCCTGTTAAAAAGACAAAAGAGAGACAACTGTGTTACAATAAAACACCAGATGTGCCTTCAAAAATATATATCGTTCATTCAGATTCTCAATATTGCATGAAGCATATAACATCATTTCAATAGGTAGGTGTTGTTCTGGTAGGTAATAGGTAGTTTTGCTGTGGTGCAAAATTGGTTCTGACCCTGTGACATATTTTGTGGAACAGCAGTGGAAAATAATGTGCTAGTGGTCCATGTGGAAGGGTGCGAGGTGGTCTGCTTTGGGGCATAAGAGTTAGGCTGAGTGATGGTGTGGGAGGAGGTCTGTGCAGGTGGCTGAGAGGTGGTAGGCTCAGGTGGCTGCAGTTTACATCTTTTGCACTGTCCTGTGTACTCGTCCTTCTTCTCACAATAATACCCTTTCATACATTTGCAAACCACATCAGCCACCTTGCTGCATGGACTAACCACCTGTAAATGCAATTCTAACACATACCCACACACACACACATACACACACACACACACACACACACACATACATACACACACAAGGGGGTGGGGGGGTGGACAGAAAGAGAGTGAGAGAGATGAAGAGATGAAAGCAGATAGAAATATTAGTCTTTCCATATATTAACCTTAACATCTTAGGTATAGAGCATTGCTGTGTCTTACTGGATGTAGCTTTCTTATACATCTTGCCATTTTTTTCTCAACAGAATATATAGTTGAAAACAATACCTGATCTGCAGTCCATGAAGCAGTCAATGCAGCTGTCCTCTTTGTTGGTCTTGTTAATGAAGGTATTTTCAGGACATGTTTTGCAATTGTTACATGCCAACATAAACGTTCCTGGTAAAGAAGAGACAAGGTGCAAGAAGAAGAGATACAGAGGTTACTGGAAGTGGTGTGCAACCTCAGATGCATTGCTACACACATCACACAGGTGATCAGATCAGAGCTGCTTGGCTGAAATAGTGGTGAAGGAGTTAGAACTCTGCAGACCTGGTCTAAATGGTTTACATTTGCATGCATGTACATTACAAAGGTAATACAGATGATAACGAGAGTCACATAATATACACAGGAACTGTGTTGGCAAAGTCTGTTCGGTGTACGGGGGAGTGAGTGTGAGTGTGTGGCAGACAGGTTTGTGCTGACAGGAGAGAGACAAGAACAGCAAAACAGGACGTTAAGCGCACGCAGCGACAAACCAAACGGTGTTCTAGAGAAGGAAGTGGTTTTGATGATGTTTCAGGCCATACTATTTCCCATCAGAGAAGGAGATGGGGGGCAGGTATGCATCTCACGAAAACCACAAGATTACTGTGCTAATTCTACCTGGTGTATAGAAATTATGGAGCTCCAAGTCTAAAACTAGATTAAAATAATTTTTATCTAGAAAAGTTAAGCATGTGAGTTGTGAGCACTGTCATGCAATGTGAATCACACAGTGTGAGAAAAATTATGAGACAAAAGCAGTATGCACAATCAGGTGCTGCTCTCTCACCTGGAGGACACTCTGTGCAAGATTCTGCTTCTCTGCGGTATCGGGTTTCAGCCTTCTGTTCAGTGCAAGCAACAGAGAAATGCATGAGTGCAATATTAAAAAGTTATAAGTCATGCAACAACTTCTCTATATATATATATGTATGTATATATATATATATATATATATATATATATAGAGAGAGAGAGAGAGAGAGAGAGAGAGAGAGAGTTTTTCAACTTTCTATCAAAAGCATCCAGAAAATATTACATATTCTACTTTTCCAAGATTTTAAACTTAAACACTAATAAATCAACAAAATTACGCTTTTAAAAACTGCCTATTCAGTAGCTGGTAGCTTTAAGCCAGTCTAACATTCAGTATGTTATTGAAATAATAATGAGGAATTTACCAGAGGAAGACTGGAGGTCAGACCATTCATTAGAATGACTATGACAACATGTAGCACGTTCACTGACATCTACAATCATAAAGTGAGTATAAGCTCAAGATTATACAGCAGAATAAGGCATGAACATCATTCAGTATGTACAGACATAAGTAAACAGTAACAGTCCATTAGGCACTTTTACTACAAATATTAAATATATATTAAATAAATATTTAATCAGCTACTCAACTTTTTGAAACTTTTCATTCCTAAAGCCAATAAGCTCTGCCAATACAATAGAAAATGATCAATAAATAGTCTAAAGTCTAATGTTAATAGTAATAGTAGTCTAATAGTACAAAGACAAAACTATGACTGATTAAAAAGGTATAACTGTACCTGGCTGGACACACTTTATGAAGATAAACATTTTAATTCATCACATCATGAAATAAGTATTTCTGAGTCCCAGGAACAGAGCAGGATTGTTATGAAATAGATTCATATGAAGTTGGACAGAGTACTGGATGAACTAAGAGATATTTTCAACAAGCCAAACTGTTTCCTGATTTAAATGGTTTCTGACACAACCACAGTATTAGAGAACCTAGCATAGATGGAAATTAAGGCACTCCTGGCATGAGTGGAGACCAATGCTAAAATAAATAAGAGAATAAAAGAGTGAACAGATCCGTTACCTTGCACTCAGTGTTGTCCTGACCTCCTCCAGATATTGTTTTCACAGTTTTTTTTCACTTGTCTTTTTGTAAGTACTTGCCCTTCCCTTAGCTCATTGTTTCCTCCTCTGCTGCCTTCCTGTCACTCTCCTCCCTTTATTTCTAGTTGTCTTCAAGCTGTGAGCTCTAATCCAGTGACAGCACACAGACACACACTCTTACTTAAGAATATATAAATTACATCACTGCACGTACTAATTTGATGTTTCATATATATATATATATATATATATATATATATATATATATATATATATATATATATATATATATATATATATGATGATGTAGAAAGTATGTAAGCCTTGTAAGTATCATATGGTATATTTTACAGAGTAAGAAATATCATGCATATACACACACATAACGTATACAAGTAAAGCTTGTGCACACACAAAATCCTTTCAAAAACACCTGGTTCTATTGTACACGGTTCAAGCGTATATTACACACTCTCTCCAGTCCTGTGCTGTATTTCCACTTAACCATCAAATAGTTTGCGATAGAAAAGGTCAGATTTAGCTCATCTGTACTCAAACGCACACACTACTTTTTCCAGTTGTGCCTTATTGTGTCTGTGTATGTGAAAGAGAGACAAGGCAGAATGAATCAAACTGTGACATGAAAACTCCACTCTGTTTTTTGCATTATCTTTTATTTTTCAAGTCTTTATAAAGCTCCAGTCTTTCAGCACTCGTTAAAGCAGGCATGTTTGGCCTCAAGATACATACATGTTAATGAGTCCATCCACCCTGTCAAAAGATTAATTTAGGCAAAACACTGTTTTGTGATTCGAGTGCTGTGTGGTATAACATTGTTATACAACACCTACACCTCCCTCTGAATATCATTTGAATATTGTTTATTAAGTACTTTCTAATCTGCTAGAAAGCTAAATCTGGATTCTACAGAACATCCTGGATATTACAGCCAAATACATCGACAAATTCATTTTACTACAACTGCATTAAAGTGAGAGGAAATCTTCTTCTGACAGGGACAGTGGACTTGCATGAATTGTCAACTGTTTTATACTAAATATCCTTACTGATTTCCTCTAGGTTACATCATAGCAATCATACCAACATTTTGGATAAGCATTCTTATTTTTCCTTTGCTTTTGTTTGTTTTCTCTATTACATGTTTAAACTTTGGTGAACACACCCTACGGAAATTACTTCTTGTTTCTGAAAAGTACCTGATAATTATAAAGCTGGTTCAGATTGTGTACTTACAGTATTAATCTCAACTTCCATATTTACAACAGACAAATGAACATTTTGTACAGTAATTTAGCTTTAGACATTCTGGATCATAAAATCACCAAATGGCTTTCTGACTACAGTAAACAACAAGTAAGTTCCTGGTGAAGAATGTATTCACACAACAGAACAAATCAGCACACACACTCACACTCACATACACACACACACACACACACACACACAATTTGAAGCAACAAATATTATTAAAGAAAAGAGGGGAGTTTTCAAACAAAATGAGAGTCATACTTCTCTTTTTGTTTGAGTGTTAAAGTATTAAACATCTAAAAAGCTCAAGATTGCAAGCCAGATTACTGCAAAGCTATACAAAGGAGATGTCTGAAACCTTTACTCAAATGAGGAACTCTTTATATGCTAAAAACATCTTTTAAAAGGACAAGAATGGGGACTAGGTAAATGTGCTTCTAAAAGAAAGTGAAGAATTAAAAAACAAGAGTGAAAACAGAACCAGATAAGAGGACAGAAGCTGACAATGGACAAAAACATGTTTTGGAGGCAAAGCAAAATCTGAATATGCATTAAATCTAATGCTTTGTCAGTTACATTACATTAAGAGCCATTCGCACTTTTCTTATTGCACAATACTCATATAGCTTACATACAGATATTACAGATTTATATTCTTTGCCTTAATAAAGCAAATATTTACAAGATGGGGATCAGCACCATGTATGCAAGCATTGGATCCTGAAAGCCTTTTGCTTGATGCTAACTTCACATTTGGCACATTTTCTTCCAAATACACTAAGGGGCAGTATATATATATATTTATATGTTTTTGTTTTTTTTTTATTTCCAATCAACACCCCACAATCCAGCAGCATGCTGTTTATGAGCATCTATGATTAACACTGATACCTTTAACCATCCTTGTGTTCTTCTTTCAGTTGGATCATGTGAAACCAAGACAATCCTTTTGTATCCCTTTCTGCCTTTTTAGTTCAACAAACTCTAATGCCGTTTCAGTTCCATATTAGTGCAGTAGACTCTAGGACAAAACATGCACACACCCACAGACACCATGTACAAGTTCATTTCCTTTAGCTGTATATGTCACTTTAGACATTATGAGTCATGTATACATCAGAATAGTTTAATCTGGAAACTTGTGGCCATCTTTCAAACTGCGTAATGCCTGCTATTCTAGGTTTATTTTAGTTCAAATATTTAACACAGTACTGAGATCAGTTCAGTTAGCTCAGCATTTACTCCAATTTTCCTCAGAAGATTTAAGCTTCTTTTTTTTCCCCCGCGAATGACATGTGGATGGATGAGGTATAAGTTACTTTGCTGGGTGTTGAAAATGCCTGATTTGATTGACCAGCCTTACCTGTGTATTTGGAAAGATGAAATGATTTTAGCAAAAGCTTTTTTGTTGAGGTCATGCCCTCTGAGCACAGATGAACTATTTATGTAGATTGAAAAGACGACACCAAGAATTTAAATGATTTCCTTTCAAGATAATGTAACAGTCCAAAGCAGCTCAGACTACATATATCAGTGATAGAAAAATGTTCTCATTAATGCTTGACCACAGGTTAGTTTTTTTTTCAGTTTTCCAAAAATGGAGCATGAGTGGACCATGATGAGGAATGCTGAACCAGTGGTCACGTCTGCGAACTTATTTCACAACCACAGTGCACCAAACAGAGCTATGATCATACGGAGGGCAGCAGGGCTATTTGAGTACATTTTCCATTATGGCAAACAGTATGAAGTATTTTACAGATGAGGTACATATGAGACCAGTTGTCTAGAGAGCAAAAGATTCCCATGTTCGATCCTGAACTCACAGATACTGCTCCTCAAGATCAGTGTCCTATAAGAAGTATTATATTACTTGAAATATTTTCCATTTAAATGCCTGGCAAATGGCTGCTACTATACAGTGACAAATCAAACACTGGAAATTCTGGAATCATCTCAGTTACTATCATCAGGGGTTAGTCAATGTGTCAGTCACATACTGCAAAATCAAATTCATGTGACTCTTATGAGGTAATATTGATTTCATTTGGCCCCTGATTTTATTTTTATTATTATTATTTTAATAATTAGTGGTCTAAGAGTCTAAGTAGACTATTCATTGGGATAAGCATGAGTTTAGCAGTGTCACACCAGAACCTGGGGGCAAAATATGGCTTAGGTTTAACAGTGAGATTAGAGAAGCTTCTCAACTCTTGTTCTTTTTTCCTTATCATGATGTTCATTATTATCTTCCTCCCTCTACATTCTTCTCTGTCACCGTCCCATCGTCCGCTTCTGTGCCTCCGCCAGGGCCGGGACACGGGGAATGACTGCAGACAGCAACAAAATAAAGAAGGAGTGGAAGTTAATTGTCAGAACGTAGGTAAAGTATCTGGATAAATATTGCTAACATTAACTCTAAAGTTTCATTCTGCAAAGATAAATGTAGTAAAATAATTTGAGATTTTATGCAAACAGCCAAACTTACATTTTTTAAATAAAGTATTATTATTATTATTATTATTATTATTATTATTATTATTACTACTACTATTAGAACTGAAAAATGCATACGTTGGACAGGTTTATAAAGCCGTGCATGTATTACAGATTAAAAAATCACAAAACCTAATTTTCCACAAATGCTATATTTCTTACTCCATTCAGAATGGAAAAAATACATTTGTTATCTGTTATCTGTTTGCCACTTTGTGGCCTTGCTTTCCTTTCATTAGTTATAGATTATGTATAATAATTTACACTGGAAATGCGTCACTATACTACAAAGTGCTTTAGCTTTTTTTTGGCATCAATACATTAAAATGAAATACATTTATGAAATCTAAAAATCTCCATGTGAAGAAGAAATGCTTACATTTAAAAAAAAAACATGGCTTTCCTATTTGAACTATTTTCAGTTCAAACTATTTTTAATCTCATAGTTGGTACTTATCACTTCATACAGTCCTTACTTTGATCCTCACTGACACTTTAATTTGATGTATATGTAGCATAAAATTTCAATAACAGGAAAATTCATCAAAATGATGTCCCATATAACATTCTGCTGGTCATTTCCTACAGCAGCAACAACAATAACAGGCTTTAGAAAAATCCTCATTAGTTTCCAAATACGTACCAAATTCTTTGTAAAATTTAGTAAGAACAGATAAAATCAAAATCACGGTAGAGAAACGTTAAAAGGTAGCTAACCATTTCTGATGTAGCAGCATAACATAGGAATTTTAATAATACAGCATCAGAAAAGTTATTTTTACTGAGTGACTAGTCTCAATAGTGTAATCAGTTGTTCCACTCAGTGTTAATATAACATTTGATACTGTTAGCACATTTGGTTGGCCACAGGTTTCACAGTCTTAAAGGATAAAATCTAACTGGCACACCACATTGCCCTGTATACTATCAGTTTCTGAGCAAAGAAATACTTTAGAGACACATTGAGCGTTTCAGAGCTTTTAAAACATACGGAAAGAGCTTTGTCTATGGTGAATAAAAGTGGTTTTCTTTCTTTTTTCTTTCTTTCTGAAAAAGCAAGTTGTCCCTGGTCACATTTGGTGGCTAGATTTATTGACCCAATTTCTCTGGTGAATGTTATATGTCTGGCTTGAAAGACTGATTCTGAGCTGTTGAAAGTTGCGTAAGTTGGCAGTAGGTGGCAGTAAACCCCTAAATGGGAACCAGGAAGCCATTTTAGAAGCTGTTTTCTAGGATTGACTAATA
Organism: Hemibagrus wyckioides; assembly: GCF_019097595.1. NCBI lineage: Eukaryota > Metazoa > Chordata > Actinopteri > Siluriformes > Bagridae > Hemibagrus > Hemibagrus wyckioides. The sequence goes on from NC_080710.1 coordinate 15,483,138, forward strand.
GTTCCTAGTGTGGTCTGGCAAAACAAAGCTTTTCTATTTTTCACAGTGGATTACAATCTACTATCAACCAGTCACAGGTTCCTAACTGATTAGAAAAAAACACCATATACAAGAGTTATTTTATCTCTATTTTCCATAATGAGTAATGGGAAAAGATGTATAGCCACTTGCGTTTATGCACGTGTGTGTGTGTGTGTGTGTGTGTGTGTGTGTGTGTGTGAATACCTCTCTCCAGTCTGGGTAATGAGTCTCCTGCATGTTTCCATCTGAACATCCAGTCCTCTCTTCATACTGCACATTTCCATGTACTCATGCAAGTGTCTGTTCATGTCAGACTTTGCAGTGGCCAGCTCCAACTAAATGACAGCATGTGAAAGTGAAAAGTGTAAGTATTTTTCTGTTAAAAGGACTAATTGGCAAAATGTAGATTTCTCTGCGTTCAGTTATCACCTCAATCTGGTCAATGGTCTCCTGATACTCCTTCTCCCTAGACTTGAATAGGCACTCTGTATCTTTGATGACTTTCTCAAGACACTCCTCCTGTAGAGAGAGAGAGAGAAAGAGAGAGAGGTCAGAGACATATAATCTTTATGAAGGAACCTGACCAACAAGCCATCAGCAGCAGATAAAGATAAAAAGCTGGGCGAATTTTGTACTGATGCAAAACCCAGGCAATCACAATGCTCTCAGCTTTCACTGATATATAAATAACACCATGACTGGCAAGAAGTGACTGTATGCTGGTGGAAGTATATGTGATTTGTTAACAGAAGCTATATATACTGTCTATTTTTTCTTTTTCCAGGTCAGGCACTCAGAATGAAGAATCCATTAAGCCCTGGGAATTGGGACTATTAGGGAAATACACTTGGAGGGTTTTTTCCAGGTGATTTTAGGTACAGGGCTCTGAGAAAATTCATTATCATTTTCACTTCCGTTCCTCTTTTCCACTTATGAGGAAGCAGCATGTCATCAGTCTTACCTCTCCATGGCTGGGGTCTGAGGTCAGTGTACATCCTGGGAAATCTTCCCAAAGCAGCAGGGTCTCCTCAGTCTCTTCCCATGCCAAAGAGTCACAGTCATCATCAAACTCACATTCACGCCTAAAACACACACACACACACACACACACACACACAACATAAGTAGTTTCAGGGTCCACAATATCAACACGTAATGTTTTCATTATAGAAGTATGCTTTAAGCTCTCGGTCTCTGTGCACATTAAAAGCTGCTAGCCATTTATGGGTGCTTGTCAGGTTTCATAAAAAGAAATGAGCACTCAGCACATCTCAAAGCACATTCCGCTGTTCTTAAATGATGCATAAACAGCGATCCAGTAAGATGTTCGCCCACCATGAAGGACACATACTTTAGCTCATGCTCCTAGGTTTTGGTTTCCAAATAATAATTAAAATCTTAGACAGGAATCCTGATGAATTCATAGGACTTCAGTAGCACTTTTAAGAAATGCTGGCAATATAAACTTCAAGTTCATTAAGTATATAGAGCAATATATTGTAGAGTACTGTGCTTAAAGCAAAGATGCCTTCAAAAATAATAAATGGTGATACAAGTCAAAATCATTCATATATTGCACAGTTAACAGTGAAACACTTTCACAACAACTGAAGCCAGTTCATTCACATTTTTTAACACCTAGGGGCAATTTATCTTAATTTCATGTTTTTGGATATAGGAGGAAAGCAGAGAACCTGGAAGAAACCCCCACACACATGGAGAGAACACGCTCAGAAATAATTTACAAAAAGTAAACTGAGCTCAGGATTGAACCAGAGACCCTGGAGCTGTGAGGCAGCAATACTAGCTAACATTAGATATAGTGTTTATGCTTTTTAAACTGCTTACATATTCTTTGACACACTTTTTAAAATCAGGAAACTATGGTGCATAAAACCTTTGCACAAACATTTGCACCCAATAAATGTGCAAGGCTAAATTAGAAATGTAGTTGTATTTTTTAACACTAATGCAATTCAGCTTTTTTTTTGCTTTTTATTACATTTGTTCATCTTACTTCTGTGCAATCAACTAAGATATGCTTTCATACCTTACACCTACTACTTAATCTGCTAGTTACACAGCATCAGCAGTGCATTTACAAGGATGATGCAGTGAATCACCATATAGATATTTAAACCGACTGCCCGACCTCTTTCTCTTGGGAACGTGTAGAATTACATAAGACACCGCTCTTAAACCACCATAACAATGTGGAGAAACTTACAACTGATACAACATCCTCTGCATCTCTTCATTGATTTGAGTAGCAGAGGTGGTGCCTACATTCTCCTCTTTTACTCCACCTCCATCGCTTTCTGAGGTGCTGGTCGGTTCATCAGTCTCACTGCCATAAGCAGGCTGGATTGTCTGTTTCCGTGGACGACAGCTAATGGAAGACTGTGGACTGGCAACCTGAAAGATATAAAACCCCAAAAATGTTTTAAGCATTAGGAGAAACCGGAGGACGGGCACAGGTTGAAAAATGCTAATGGCATTGACCTGCTCTACAGTCTGCCCATAATTTAGTGCACATAGCCTTCAAAACAGAAACATCAGCAGAAAAGCATTCCAGCATTGCGGCAAGAGCGGAGAAAAGCAGTGACAGGTCAGGACAGACAATCATGAGTCTCTTAAAATGAATCCACATACAATGCATATAAAGTCTACACACACCTGTTAAAATGGCAGATTCATGTGATGTAAAAAATTGAAACCAAGATAAATCATTTCAGAACTTTTCCAGCTTCATTGTGAAATAAACACATTTTGGGTCATTGTTGTTCTGAAATGTGAAATTCCATTTCATCTTCAGCGAACTAGCAAACACCTGAAGGGTTTGCACTAAAATCTCCTGATACTTGGAGCTAGTCATTATTCCCTCCACCTTAATAAAAGCTGCAGTTCTGGCTAAATAAAAGCAGCTCTAAAGCGTGATGCTGCCACAACCATGAGGAACCTGGTTATGGTGTACATTTTGCCTCATGGTTTGGGGTGGTTTAGTTGGACATTTGTTGTGAGAAAAGGTTTCCATCCTCCCGCCCTACCCCATAGCCCAGACGTGAAGAATATGAGAAACTGTTGTCATATGCAGAGAGTATTCAGAACTGGTCAAATAATGCACCTCCTTTAATGTTGCTGTAGGTCTCTTTCATGCTGCAGCCTCCCTGATAAGTTTCTGTTTTTTTAGGTGCTCCATTTTTTCTATTTACTGATGATGGCCCTTGACTGTGTTCCATAGTACAGCTAATGTTTGGAGTGAAGGTTCTTTTATAAACCTCTACTGATCCATACCTTTCATGCATGCTTCGTAAGCTCTTTGCAAACTATGGCTTCAACAGTCGGATGAAACCAAGATGTTATCCTACAGAAACAGCTGATCTTTACTGGGGGACAATCACTATATCATTAATGACATGAGATTCATTTATAAAAGGATGTGCATACTTATGCAAGCAGGTAATTTTTTCCCTAAAATGTTTCTGACTGTTTTTTTTAACCTTCATTTTAATATGTAGTAATTTTACATTGAAGGTAGAAAATGTTCTGAAATTATTTATCTTAGTTTCATTTTTTTCATCACAAAAAACTGCATTTTAACAGGAGTTTGTTGACGTTTTACAGTCCTTTCATTGTAAATGAACAAGCACTGCAAAATATTTAACATGACAGACAGGAAGGCTGTGTTAGTTAGAATGACTGTGTTCAGACCTGGAAGCTCTTGATGGGGTCCTCACAGTTCCTCTGTTGTGCCAAGTCACAGAGACGTGCTGTGATATCAATACGTCTGCAGATATCCATATCCACCTTCATAGCCTTCTCCTGGATCTTACTGTCTAACTCACTCAGGTTCTATGTTTGTGTGTATTAGAAGATAGAAACTTGTCATTTCATTACAGCAAATGTAGTCTATATGTGGATATAGTCAAAATTATAACATAAGATTTAAACTATTTAAAAGGTGCAGTTTAAACATGGCCTACAGAAATTCAAAGATCTTGTTATTTTAAAACCACTCCTTACATTTCTGCCTTTTTTCACTAAAAGCTCACAAGTCATAGTATGCATTTACAACAAACAGATTGGCTGGAACAAGGGGAAAGCTTGATGATGTTCACCTCGCAGCAAACAGATGGATCTACAAATTACAGACTGCTCTATGAAAGAAAAAATTAAATAAATAGTTGAGCATGTGCCTGCATGATTGTGAATTGCACTCACATTGCTCATTAGACCCTTAAAGAGGACAAGCTCTGCCTTCAGCTGATCCACCCTCAGGGCCAGCTCATCCTGACACACCTCACTCTCCTGCAGGTCCTGGACACACACACACACACACGCACACACACACGCACACACACACGCACACACACACGCACACACACACGCACACACACACACACGCACACACACACGCACACACACACGCACACACACACACATCCCAAACAAACAACAGGAAAACAAATCATAACTGCATAAATATTCAGATTTAGATCAATAGCATTTTTTTTTGCTATTGTCAAAACAGTAAATTAGTAACAATCAGATCTTTCAGACTTTGATAGTGACTCTATAAATAGGATTAGTCACAGAATGGAGCCATGACAAGTCAACATACTTGCATACCTAGTATATTCATCAGCAGCTGAAACAGGCTAAAACAGATCAACCTCTGAGGCTACAACAACAGAGGAAATCGGACACTAAGTAACAAACCTGACACGGAATACACAAGCAACGCTGAGTAAAAGTGAGATGAGATGAAAAGAAGCAAACCCAAACTAGAGTACGAATTGATTTTGAATTTGATAAGCCCATGATCTGTGTAATTAGAAAAAAAAACAGCTTTTAAAATGTTTTTCATTAGAGAATTTGTGTGCTTTAAGACTAGGGTTAATCTGTGTATAGAACACCAACTCCAAGCATACAGAACAGAACAGGAGAAGCCTCATACATTTGATCTCTGAGGACTGCTGACTGGCTGATTTGATCTTTCAGGAAGCTATACAATAAACATATTGGTTAAAAGGAGAAACAATTAACTGGACAGTAGAATTTATTACTTTCCTCTCACATGGAGTACATGTAATGGAATTAGGATTACATAATCAACATGGTAAACACAAAAGGTTGTTAGATATAAACACCATACCACAATATCCTTTCTTAATCCATTGTACAATACTGTCACACATATATGACTATACATTCAAACTCATCAGAAGATGCAAATCACTGGGCAATCACATAAGCACAAAATTGCACTGATCTGCTTCATGGAGCTTTTGCATTTTAAAAATCAAAATATCTGGGTGGTGGAGTGGGGCAAGGTCACATAATTTCTACCAACCATATTAATTCAAATATTAAATTACATATATTATTTTTAAGATTTGTCCAACCTTCGTTCTGCCTCCTGCCTCACTACCATTAATATTCATAATTACCTTTCTACTGTTAAAGACCAGTGCCATTATTTATTTTCAACATAAGAAATTGAAAAACTCTAAATTACATATTTTGCATAATGTTTAGGCTGTGCATTGTGCATATTATACGTAGTGTTGCATACACAAAGCATAATAAATACCAGTGCTTTGTGGTCATGCAAGGGTATTTCAATGCTTCTTTATATACAGCCACACCCGGCTAACTATATTTGCCATGTAGCCATTGCAAAACATAATCCTACTGAATGAGTGTTGTAAAAAGTCCCTGCTGCAAACATCATGTGAATGAACAGACTTGGCTATGTAAAGGTATTGTACTCCTTGTTTCCCACTCCAACTTAAGCTCACATTGATGGCCCAAATTTATCAGTACCAGAGAGAATCAGTATCCACTGATAAGCTACTTCCGACAAAAGCTTTTTTCCTGAAAATACGTTCTATCCGATAAATTAAATTCCACCAAGTGTGTGAATTTAATCACGCTGCATTTATTAACATACCAACTCATTGTGTTGTATTTCAGCATAACCACAAACTTGATTGAAAAGCTCTCCTGAGCACATTTTATGTTTTTTTCAACGCTAGGTGCTTTCAACACACGCTGTCATTGGTGTGCACAAATAACTGCACAGATCTAACAAAAATGGTGATAATCTTACATATAATCTATTATTATCTAATATTCTAGAATCTAACCCTAACCCATACTTTGTGTTGAAAAGTTGAAATGTATATGTGCAATGGACAACCATGTTTGTGTGTAGACACTGGTGAATCATTATTATTAAATGTAAAATGAATAAAGGGACTGAGAGAGAGGATAAAAATAGAAGACTAATACTTGATAATACAGATATCAGATGTTCTCACCTCCTGTAAATCTGTGACCTTCTGCTGAAATTCCACTCTCATGGTGTACTCCTCCTCCCATCTAAAAAATAAGATAAGAGACAATTGACCCTTGACAATTCCCAAATATACAACAAACAAAATATCAGTGTGCTAGTTGTTGTCTGGACCTTAGCTTTCACTGATGGTGCAAATGTGTTAGATTAACAGAATTAGATTAACAATGTCAACCATATAGATTGCAGTGTTTGTATATGGTATATGATGACTTAAGACCTTACACACTTCTAATGATTCATTACACTGTTTGGAAAGTATTCACTGTACTGGTGTGCAGCAGAGTAGAACAGATGCCATAGAGCTTGTGCTTTCTCCCTCTCTCTCTCTCTCTCTGCCATTCTCTTACGTAAGGGCTCTTTGAAATGCAGCACACTGCAGTTTTCCCTCAGCTTATTAAAGCTTCCTCTGTGGACTGCAAGAAAAACTAACAGCAAACATTACAAGCAATTCTGAAGTGCCAACATACAATTACTGAGAGAAAGCTGATGAAAGGGGAAGTGTATGTGTGTGTGTGTAAGATATGATGCAAAGGAGAGAGAGAAAAAGAGAAAGGACAAGGACCATGTGCACTCTGTCAGTGCCAGTGAACTGCAATGCAGATGCAATATGGAGCACTGAGACAGGGGCAAGGCGACTGGAATGAGAGCGAGTGAAAGAAAGACAGACTGATTCAAGTAGTGTGAATGAATAATCCTGTAATGACTTACAAAGATGAAGGTGCATTAAGCCATCATGCTAAAACAGAACTGCAGGGACATACATGGGGGCATAAAACTCCCAAGTTAAATTTAGATATGTCATCATGTGCCATAAACCATGAGCCAGAGGACAGATGGCAAGCTGAATGACTTTCCACCTTTAAATAAAACTGTTATTCTATGACAGCAGAAAAGAAATAGAGTCATTGGGACATGCAAGAGCCAAAAGGACATGCCAGGACATACGCTTTCCTGCGGCAATGAGCTATAATTCCATAACAATAAAAGGTCTTAACAGTCGCTTTGAACCACAGGTTGATTTATTTTCATATTTTCACATATTAGGTTCCTCTCATTTGATTAATAATGCTCGTCTTCATTTCTTGCCCATTTATGTCATGCCTGGACAAATCAGCTAGCAGGGCTTGCAAAACAAACAATATGCCATATTGCAAGTACATTGTTGGATGTTGTGACTGTGATGTTTGTGATTTGTTGTGTGCTGTATGCTCCTTTCCTTACATCTCAGAGTCAGAAGGAATTTTTGTAAACAGAAAATTGACTCTTTCATGACCCTCTGACAGAAACTATTGCGATGATTTTATTGCTAACAGCTGCATGTATCCATGAATAAAAAATAACCCAAGGCTTGCTTTTACAACTCTGGTGTGCCATCATTGCTTTGAATTGTCCTGGAGTGCAAGAGCAATGATTTATGCAAAGGTGTTTTCACAATTAAAGACTAGCGTGACACAACATGCTCCGCTCAAACATCGAATTTCAACATCATGGAATGATGAATTTGTTCACACTGGTTCACATTTTCACTAATCCTGTGCCTTGCTTGGTTATAATCCAATCAGAGAAGTAGTAAATTTGTGAAAGTTTAGGCAGTTTATCCTCAGCACCAGGAGCATGGACAGCGCCCTCCTCAATCTCAAATGACTCCGTACTGGACCAGCAATTAGGCCTATTTCACTCACCATGTGGTGAAGAGAAACTGTGAGCTATTTGAACTGCAGTCTGGGACAGTTCGTCTGTGGTTTCTGCTGAGCTCAGTGTTACCCTGGACTCTGCAGTGTTTAGTAAATCAGGAGGGGCAGATTACAAATATCATTCATAAAGACACTGCTCCTTGAATGGAACTATTTCCCGGGATGGAAAATGAAACATAAACACATGCATATATATCAAGCAGATTCGAATCAAGTGCAATTCACCTTGACATTGACATTTACCTGCGCTTGTACTCGTCCCTTTCCCGTTTTACTTTGGCCAGCACGTTATACAGGGCTCTGATTTCCGGGGTAATGGTATCGATCTGCACTCCGACTCCGTCCGGGTGGACCCATGACACTCCGGGGCTGGTGATCACCCGCGGTTCCGAATTCGCGGGCCACTTTCGGCTGGGACTATACGACCAGATAGTGCCGGGCAAAAAGCGGTTAGATGGATTAGCGCCGGTTCTGGCTGCAGCACCGTTCAGGTTAGGTGCATTGTTGGAGTTATTGGTGTTGGCCGCGGCCGCTTTGCTAGGTGCGCACGAGCTGACGGCCGGATTGGAGCTTGAATCATAACCTGAAGCCCGAGTCTTGTCATCAGGCTCGAGTTTAAGCACGGTCGTAAGGGGGGGTGTGAATAAAGTAGTCGGTCTCTTGGCGGAATTGTTGGTGTTTTGAGTTTGCAGGGGAATGGGGCCGACAAAACCGGTCTGCACCCCAGTTTCTTTGCTCTCGGCGCAGGCGAGCTCATTGCTTTCCAGCACCTGCTGCAGCTGCTTCTCTAGAATTTTGTTTCGCCTCTCCAGCTCATGCACTTTAGCCAAAAAGCAGCGGAAGCGCAGATTGAGGGTCTTCAGGACGCTGATGTTGGAGCCCAGGTCGTTGCGTAAGGCCATGGCTGCAGGGGGAGGCGGCACGGCCCGGTGCAGAGAAGGAGCGATGGGCAGATAGACTAAACCGCTTTGGGAAATGCCGTCCGCTATCAGTCCGGGCTGTTCGCCGAGGTGGAGAATGGAGGCATGGGGAGCCGTCAGAAGAACCTCGGGGAGCATAGTGGTGGGTGAGTCCGGATGGCTAAGCATTTCTGAACTCTGCGGATGCGGATGAGTAGCAGGCAAACTCTGGCCCAACAACGGGTTCATACTATACGGAAAACTGAAGCGCTGCAGATCTGGCATGAACGGCGGCTTGATTGGACAAAAAACGACAGCGTTTCAACGAATAACTATTGCTGTTAATCTACTAATATCACCGACTACACGGGTGTATAACTAAAACATGATATAACCAATAAGCGCTTGTTGAATGGAAGACGATAGTCGAGCAGGCGCTGTGATGGAAAATAATAATTTAAAAAACAAGATTATCGCTGCAGCTCACTACTGAACAAAACAGCCACACCGACAATGATTACAATAATTATGAAGTTATAGGGAAAAAAAACACAAATGGAAATGTAACGAATTAAAAGTAAACACGATGTGTCCGTGCGTCCTGCTTACGGCTTGCGTACCTAGCATTGAAAATCTACTTGTGAGCGTAAATGCAGAGGATTTAGAGACCGTTACCGTAATACACCTAGATGACGCCCAAACTAATCTGTGACAACTGTGTCGTTTTCAGTTAGTTAAACCATTACATGACTCCCAGATATTGATAACTATTAGTAACTAATCATCAGTAGTATGCATAGAAAAATTCTTGAAATTCAAAAAGAAATGCAGTTTCAACATGAAAACGATTAAAGCATGAAAGAATAGTACTTACGGTAAACCACAGACTGACGTAGCCGTTAGAGAGCGCTTTTATTTTATTTTATCTTGGTGCTTCATGACGTACGCACAGGTGTTTATTATAGGAAATTCACTTCATATTCTAAAGTTTAATAATTTTTTAAAAAATGAAACTATTTATTTTAAACACAATCAACAACCTATACCATCTAATAAATTTTTTTTTTCATTTCTAAGCTTTATTTTTGAGTCACTGTGATTGAACTTAATTTAAAATAAGTCAAATAGGCAACTAAAAATATCTTTTAAAATTGGTAATTGTGTGCTGTGATTTCTAACACTGTAGGAATGTTTATTTTAAATAAATAAATAAAATCTGCACCCCAGTCTGTGCTTCACAGACCCCGCTTGGAGAACTGTGAAACAGCAATGCTGCTGCATCTAATGCATTCATGGCCTACCACAAACACACACTGCTCACACCCATTGCTGTGCAGAGAATGGTTTGGCAAATTAAAATCATTTAATAGCAAGTTGTTGATTTATCTAGACCGAAAACATAAGCAGCACAGATGTAGTATATTGTTCATCTAACATTAAAATGATTATATTGTACGTGATGTTATATAATGGCTTTTAGCCATAGTAGTGTGTGGTAGGCCATATCCTGTTATGGATGCTAAAGAATTTAGGGACAAGTTTAGAAAGGTTTGAACATTCCATTCTTACACTAGATTTTTAGATCAGACACTGCTGTTATGCCCCTAAGCAATGTACTTTAGGCTCTGTTACTCAATGGAAACCACAAGACTATGTGGATATCTACTATAAGCTCCAGTAATGCCTGAAAGTGAGACAAAAAAGAAACAAGCTTTTGCATTACTCCAAAACCTCTCATTTAAATAGTTCTCACACCAAGTTCCAAAAAATATTTTGGGTCATTACAAATTAAAGGAAAATGTTTAATATATGTGCCAAGTATTTGATACCAATATACTGGTTGATCTATTGTACTGTTAGTACTTAGCAGTTGTATGTATAGATATCAGAGACATTAAATGTTAGATAATGGTCAGGTTTCACTGTTAGTGCCTGAGGGGGAACACACACTTCCAGTAATGTTGGACTCCAAATTCAAGAATGCAATACAGATATTGAACACAGTTTTACTAAGTTATGGTTCAGACTCAGCTCTGAGAGTTAATGGTCAAGATGAGTAAAATGGAGCTAAAGGCAGTAAGTGTGAAAGTTGAAGTTCTGGAACATTATCTGGTGGAGCAGAGGCTACAGGTGAGGAAGTTCACACATTCTTTAAGTAGAAGTGAAACAAGGGCTAAAGTCACCACCAGGTATTGAAATGGCACTTTGAGTAATGCGTGAAACCACTGACTGAACTTTACTATAATGAAATAGCTATTGTAAACTGGGGCTTAATTTTATACAAAATCAAAATTTTGTACAAAAACCTGAACACCTTTAAGTATTACCATTGAACATCTGCATGTACCCCATAGACCCTCACATATTAACCAGATAGACCAAAGGCACATTTCACCTAAAGCTGCATTAAGTAAGTAATAGACAACTGATTTATTTGATGTACCACAAGAGTCAGCAGTTCTCTCACAGAGGACTTTTATTCCATCACAGGTTTTAGCAGACTAATGCCTCCAATTTTTATTCATTTTGAACCTCACACAAACAGAACAGGGCTTTTCCATATAAAAAAGAGAATTGGTCTACAACTTAGAGCATGGCACTTCAAGCAGATTGTAACCAGTTGGGAGAATAACCAGGTGGGATTTACTCCTTGGTTGCCATGTAGGCCATCAGGTCACAGACACGGTTGCTGTAGCCAAACTCGTTGTCATACCTAAAGAGAACAATTAGTATGTACATTTATGCATTAATTAAAAAAAAAAAAAATGCTCAACCACCACAAACTACATACCATGTCACCAGCTTAACAAAGTGATCATTAAGGGCAATTCCAGCACCAGCATCAAAGATAGAGGAGTGAGTATCTCCATTAAAGTCTGTGGACACCACCTGAGACAGCAAGAAAGGTAAAATGTTGTAGACAAATCAGGACAACATTAACTGCATATTGGAGACATGTTGCTCCACAAACTACAATCACCATAACTTAAAACTTGGCAGATTTCCTTTTTCACACCTAAATGATTCACTCAAGTGGCAAATACCAATGCTTCTGACCCATTGTATGAAGAAAGCGCTACAGGAAGCTAGGCCAAGCATGTACATGCCTAATAAATGCCCAACTAAAGGCAGTGTGCACTTGGTCTTCATTAACTGGGAATAGTTTTAAACACTCCTTTGGCAAGCAGCTTGTCAGGTTTCTCATACTGTCAGAACTGTAACCTTTATATAAACCAGCTTTCAGGGAGCACATACAAATCTCTAGTGTTAGTTATATCCTTAGTATTCCTCCATCAGATTACCAGAATGCACAGCTTCCATGTTAATGTAGTTCTGATCAGTTTACAAAGATTAGAGTTTTAGACAAATTAGTCCCAGAAGACTTAAAATCAAAGTTCAGAGCAAGTTACATAGCACCAACCTGGTGTTCTGTGTATCCCAGAATACCCTTCATGGGGCCCTCAGCTGCAGCCTTAACCACCTTCTTGATGTCATCATATTTGGCCTGCAGAGCAACAAAAAGCCTTTACCGTTATAAACGCTTCACAAAATGTCTAAAAGGAAGGAAAAAATCAAAGCTTAGGAAGCTCAGTTTTAAGATACACTGCCACTCTACTCACAGGCTTCTCCAAACGGACAGTCAGGTCAACCACCGACACATTGGGAGTTGGGACACGGAAAGCCATACCAGTCAGCTTGCTGAAAACAGTGATCGGTTAAAACCTTTGACCGTCAACTGGGAAAACAAGTCTTAGCTAAATGTCTAAACTTTCAGTGCCACCCTCACCAAGGTGATCTTAAACTGGAGACATCGTAGTTTTAAAAAAAAAAAAAAAAAGTGATTTGGATGCGCACAATATTCCCATTTTAAATGTTTTTAAATAAATTAAAAGGCCCAAACTCCAGTATTCTTAATTTGAAACAAAAGGCTGTAGGGTGGAACTGACCCATTGAGCTCAGGAATGACTTTTCCCACAGCCTTGGCAGCACCAGTAGAGGCTGGGATAATATTCTGGCTGGCACCACGGCCATCTCTCCACAGTTTACCAGAAGGACCATCAACAGTCTTCTGGGTGGCTGTGATGGCATGGACGGTGCTCTATGAGGGGACATCAAGATAAAAGTTTATTTAAAAAAAAAAAAAAGGTGCCGAGTAGTCACCATACAGCACCGAGTATTAAAAACACTTACCATAAGACCTTCAATGATGACAAAGTTATCATGGATGACCTTGGCCAGAGGAGCCAGGCAGTTGGTAGTGCAAGAGGCATTGCTGTGGAGGGAGAAAGAGGAAATGGCATTCCAAATGAGTTAGTCATTTATAGAAGCATTGCATTTACTAAGCTGTGGGCATCAACCACACCTCTGATAACAGCATTCCCCCTACTGGCTACTGATTGTAACAGCATCTTTACCTGACAACTTTAAGGGAGTTATCATATTTCTCATGGTTAACACCCATGACAAACATTGGGGCATCAGCACTGGGGGCAGAGATGATGACTCTCTTAGCACCTCCTTTCAAGTGAGCCTAAGGAGAGATCCAAGCACAGGAATCAAAGTCAGGCATTAACAGATTCTCCAACATACTCCAAGCTAGAGAACACATTTACTTACAGAGGCTTTCTCAGTGGTGGTGAAGACACCAGTGGATTCCACAACATACTCAGCACCGGCATCACCCCACTTGATGTTAGCTGGGTCTCTCCTGGAAGAATGAGGAACAAGATGGGGACAGTCAATTTCTTTTCTTTTTTTAAAAAAAAAGTGCAGCATTCTCTATGCATGTATAGAAGTCAAACTCACTCGCTGAAAACTGTGATGGCATGTCCATCAATGATCAGTTTGCCACCCTCAGCTTTGACCTCTCCCTTATACCTTCCATGAGTGGAGTCATACTGGAACATGTACACCTGTCCAGGTAAAAACAGGAGGAGACTTAACATAATTGACAAGACAAGGGAGACATCAAACTAAAGAAATCTTAGATTTGTAAGTGATCAACATGGCAATAAATAAAACCTTCACAATCTACATTGGTCCATTTTAAAAAAAAAAAAAAAAAACCCTCACCATGTAATCCAGATTAATGAAGGGGTCATTGATGGCCACAATCTCCACATTCTTGGAGTGGAAGGCAGCACGTGTCACCAGACGCCCAATACGGCCAAATCTGAAATTAGGTAACAAGCAGACTCAGGATTTAACACATACTCAAGACAATGGAGGAGAACATGCCTTTGCAAAGGCAGGCAAATATTTAAAAAATAATAATTTAAAGTGCCTCTTGCTCCTGTCATGCAAAGCCAGCAGATGCAGGAGGGCCATGTGTTCAAGTGAAGACAAATGTTTAGTGCATCATGGATGTGCCCAGCACTCAAAGCACAATGGATTACTAAAGATTTACATTCATGAACAGAGTGCAGTCTTAAATATTGCAACATGATTTAACCCACATTAAATCCAGTTAACAGTAGCCATAGATCCTGAGAAAGCATTACTACAATTACTGGAGAAAACAGTTCAAGCAATCTACAGTTGAAATTGCTCAATACTAAACGCTTCACTGCAGAGTAACCACAATGGTGACAAGAGCCATCAAGCCTGTGGTTTCAAGTTCCATTTTTAACCATGCTGAATATGGTAGAACAATAAGGTCAACTGTGCTGTGGTATGTGCTTAAAGCCAAACACAAGGCAAGATAGGATTACCGACTACAATGGACCATCACCCCAATTATTTAAGTAAAGTTCAAAATTGCACTGCTGCCAGCTACACGTGTACCAAGGACGTCATGGAGGGCAGGGGTCAAGTCAGCAAATCTAACATCTAGGACACCCCCCCCCAAAAAAAAAGTAGCTGCACATATTTTACTAGCCACTAGGGGGTAGAAACATTCCACCATCAGAAACATCGACTTCCATTCTTTCACAAAGCAGCCAGACAAATCACACCACTTCTGACCCCATACCTTGCTGTGTGCTTGACATGCTAAATACCATACACCTGGCATCACTAAAGGTTAAGATTAGTCTGACAAATCACAGCCTTATGACTTTAAACTGCAGTAGGGAGATTTACTACAAGTGTTGGACTTTAAGACAATTAACACGAACGTCTAAGCAGACTTTGAGCACATACCATCAGTGAAAGGCTGAGCCTCTTCTAGGCCCCATTTGTACTTTTAAAAGCACTCAACCAGGGCTGAACAGTGTCTGATAAGAGGCTACTTGTAGCCTGCAAATAACTTGAATTGCATTTGCATGAAATCAGCAACAATTGATAAACTCTGGACTAAAGATTAAAGTCCTGTCCTAGAGTAGCAGTGGGAGGGAAAGTTGCTGCACAGCTAGTTACAGTTTAACACTGGAATAAATCAGACAATTAGGAAAAGACAAGCAGCAAATGTTGATCTAGAAACAGAACACAAAAACCAAGTCTATGGGCCTAAAACCTTAAACAACCACCTGAAACACAGATGGAATAGCAGGCTGCAGGGGTCATTGTGCTCAAGCTTGTCCAGTACATTCTTATGGCACTTAAAAGCTCTCAAAGGACATCCCAAGATAATTCGGGTGCCGTGTTGCTCAGGATTTGTAGTACGAGAATGCAGCTGTGACCTTTTGAGTTATGTAGAGGGCTCACATTTCTCATCATACTTCATGTGTGCTGTATTCACTGCAGAACAGCTGCCACCTCAGACAGTCCCGTCATATGCCTGTCGTGCACATCCACACGTTCGGCATGGTACGGCTTATCCAAAAAGAGTACAGTGAGGTTTCAAAGACAAACTGAGCCCCAGCAAACAAAAAGAGGGGTTGTGTGCTGTATGATAAGCTTTGCCATGTCTGGACGTCACACTGACGACAAGACACACATTGCAAACATTGCTTGAAAGAAAAAAAAGCAGCAATCACCCCCTGGCTAACGCAATGTTTAACCTCTTGTCACCTGAAAGCTATCAAAACAGGTCCAATAGGTCAATTTCTGGACCTAAAAGCTCACATCTGAAATGCAAAATTCATGCAGTGCTGCAGGGCCAACACAAGTAAGCAACTTGTGATAAGGCACTTCAGTTGCTCTAGATTTTGCAGGGTTACCAGGCTGGGATAGGAGTTCTGAAGAGTAACATGCGAGCCAAACCTATATTAATAAACAGTACTTAAAATGCAGTTATATGTAAAAATTCACAAAGAGCACCACAGGTCATCAACCCAAAGGCAGATAAAAGTTAAACAGCTTTAGTTAGTTATTTTAAAAATTTTGGGTTAGATTTTTTTGTACCTTCTTGTAACCTGCCATAGGCCTGCAAGTCAAGTGTCTTACCCGTTGATGCCGACTTTAACCATTTTGTCTGCTTTGGTCTTGTCCTCTGAAAGAAAAGGGCAAATTAGACATTAGAGAGCAGAAGTAGGACAGGGATAACCTTACATGGAGTATCTCGAGTGTACAAAGTACAAGCTGAATCTACGGTGAACTTGCTTGGGACACTTTAGTAGGCGGAATTCGGCTAAATTTCCCTTCACTGCAGCAGTGAGGATGGGGTCGAAATTAACAAGTATAATTCTATAAGGTTTTGAGGAGGCGTGGAGCAAAAAAGGCTTGTTCACCAAGCGAAAAAAAAAATTGTATAAGAGAATAAGTGTTAGCGTCCTCTAAAAGCAATGATGTGACAAAATAATAGCATGAATTCAAGGGCAAAAATCGTTAATCTTGCAAAACAATAGGTTTTACATAATTATTCCCAAACATGAGCGAAAAGCCAAGATTACATCCTACAAAAGTGTTCACAAGTTTAAAAAGCAACCGAAAGTCAACTAACTTTATCTATATAAACAACTTAACATTTGAAGCTTAATAAGTAGTTCAGGCTTATTGCTGAGCAGGTGGGAGATTTAATTACCGTCTGTGAGAGGCCTCTGTCTGTCTCTGCACTGTGTGAGTGAGAAGAAAGTTCACAGCGGGCCAATTTTATTTCTGGCGTGGCGGCGTCGGCCCCGCCCCCTGACTTTAACACCCCAATCGCCCCGCCCATTAATAATGTCAAGGTCATGCTGTGGACCAGAAATACCGAGCTCTGGTGCTGGATGACCCGAGCCGAGGAATATATCCGAACCTACACCCTGTTCACCACAGTGCATTAGTTAAATGGTTTGTTGAATCGAAATTAATGTGCATATGATGGTAAATTTCCTGCTAAATTCCCGTAATGCAATGGGGTGGTTGAGAGCCCAAGTCACTGTGAAGTACAGGATGAACACATTTTGCAATAGGGAAAAGGAAGTAGTGTCATTTCCGACAGTGCAGCACTGTAAGGTGATTTACCTGTTTTATTACAACTACTAAATAAACTGAATGAGGTGTGTTTGAGAAGGACAATCATCAGACCTTGACCTTCCAACCAGGAGTTGTGCACTTCTGCTGCAGATATAAAGTCACATCTAGGATACAGCTTTTCTTGTATATCTATAATTAATATAATTAATATGAAACCATTTTAAATCTTATGAATCAACATAAATTCCGATGGCGTTAGTTTACTTTATTTCAATTAAGCATGCTGAAATGTATTCAGTGATTTCGTCAGAACATCCAGCAGATGATAAAGAATTGGTATAAAATCATTTTATGCATTCTTATTTTGTGCTTTTTTTTGGTTTGTTGTGTTTTTTTATACAAAAGTATGAAAGAATAAAGAATTTAAAAAGGAAACAATTTGGTCACATCAAATCAGTCTTCAGAGAGAGCAATTTGAAGTGAGCTTGCTTGTCTAACTTTGACCTTCTCACAAGCCTCAAACAGACACTGAAAGAGAGCTGGAGCAGGGGATCAAATCACTCTCTTCCTGAGTGGGTGACATTTACCAGAAAGACCGTGACCCTTCACTTTTAATCAGCCATCCCTCCTTCACTTGCATGTCTCCATAGCTGCCATCGGCTCTGTGAGTGTACATGGAAGCTCATACTGTTGTCTCTGAGAGATGTGCTTTGGTGAGCCTTCTATCAGTGAACATGCAGTGGAGTGCATGTATGTATCTGTTGCATTGAGTTTATGTGTAAGATTTAAAGAAAAAGAATCATTTAAGGTAAATTTGATCCTAATATCTCTGTGCATGTGCTCTTATAAAATATCATATTAAATCATGATAGGTCTCCTTTTTGGTACTAGAGTCTGGTACACTAATTAAGTTAATTAAGAATACAAGTAAAATGGAAAAGAATCCTGCAGAAAATGTTAATCTGTCTGCAATGAACTGTATGTTTCCCCCACAGGTGTTTTAACATGTCGTCTGAAGTTGCTGTGCTTACATGTTTGTGCTGACAAGGCCTCTACTGTAAACCCTCTGCCTTTTGGCGTCACTCAGTGGTCTTAAGGTCACAGATCAGTAAAAGGTCAAACCCAGAATGTGTAATGTGTTAAATAAGAGGGTAGCTAGTAAAGTGTAGATCACACATTTATCTCATGCCACCTCAACATTATTTTTTAACTCATTGTGTTAATTACATGCAAGATCAAAATGAGAGGATTGAATCTGATAGCATTTATTTAGACACCCCTGAGGCAAGCCCTAGAGGAAAGAATCAGAGCCTTGTTTTGTCACTTTTCAGTCAACCAACAACGAAA
The DNA here is from genome assembly GCF_019097595.1 of Hemibagrus wyckioides. NCBI lineage: Eukaryota > Metazoa > Chordata > Actinopteri > Siluriformes > Bagridae > Hemibagrus > Hemibagrus wyckioides. The sequence continues at coordinate 15,501,737 of NC_080710.1, forward strand.
CATATCATATAGTAAATCTTCATTTTGAAGTGGCTCATAAAAGTCACAAAAATGAGCATTGAAAATGTAGTTTCTTTTACAATGTGAAAGAAATGACAATCAACAAATGCTAGATTAGCTACCTTCCAGAGACAGTTGTGTATTTAATGCACAAGCAGCATTATTCCAGAGTTGCCAGGATGGATCAAAGTGAAATGTGCCTCTACACTGTGAGAACTTTACTGTATTAGTAAAGCACTTAAAGTTTCAGCTTGAGAAAACTATACACCTACACATATATTGGAGACATCAACGCTAACAGGTTGTATATGAAACAGCTTTAAAGGAGAAACACAAGTTTGCATCTAAGACAATAGTCCTACAATTTGTGTGTGGTTACATATGGTTTCAGATTAGCATTTTAAATACAGCACTTAGAATAATTTTTTAAAAGCTTATATGTAAATGAATTAACACCAACTCAATCCATACAGTTCTACCTTTCTGAAATATATTAGGCCTATGCCTCTGAAACAGTGATCTATTTCCAAAACTCATAAAGTACATTCTTTTCATTTGTGGTACATATCATTTGCACTGGCTATTGGAGTGAGGTTTGCTTGTGTATGTTCACGTGCATTTTGTATGTTCTGGTTCCCCCATTCCCTCTTCTATGCAGAATATGCTGGAGAGGGGCCAGGGCCAAGCTAAAAATAATCAAATACCCAAAGGCCGACCCCACACCCTTTATATATGCAGTTATCTGCTCCACTGGAGTGTTTGGATCCAGGCACCTTGCTCACTGACAACTGATGCAAGCGGGTTCAGTGAGATCAGACATGCATTAAATTTACGTCACTCAGTGCATATGTCAGATGAGATTACTAAGGTTTACCCTATTTTCCTTCAACAAGTAGCCTTTCAAGTTATATTCCACTGATACTGCAACCAAGTCTTTATTTATGCCTTGTCAATTTTATATATCTCTCCAGTCTAGCCTGTGTATTTGAGGGTGTTATAGATTAACTGTTGGTTCTGGAGCCATGTGTTTGTTATCTATATTATGTGAACGAGAGCTCAGAGTTCAATGTCTTGCCTTGGTTAAAGTGCACCCGGAGCAGACCAGACAGGTTCGGAGCAGTTTTGAAATTTAGAAATTGTGCCACCTAATGGTAACAGAAACAGCATTTGGGTCTTATGTGGATCATCTTGATTTTGAAAGGAGCTGTTAGGTAAAGTTGAAATTACACAAGGAGTAAACAAGTACAGATCTTTCAGACCTTTTTTATGGTGAAACATATAAAAAAAAATTAACATAATCTATGCTATATTTCCTCCCAACACAGTTTTCAGACTGATGGTATCCTAATTCTGTGACCTAGTGAACAAGTGTTGATATTCATTGATAGAGACTTCTAAGCACTCTTATTTGTTGCTCTGGGTGAGACCGTCTGCCAAATGCTAGAAATGTAAATGTAAATAATCAAAATGCAATGGAATTACAGTACATTATTTATTGCAGTTTCACTACTCTTATACCCAGTCAATCTAGGGATTTAATTAAAGTCACAACAGCAGTGAGGAATGAGGAAAGCAATCTCACCCCTCTCTAATGACACGCATTAAACTACTGTAAATTGGAAAACGTGAATGTCCATTTAAATTATAGCAAATCCTAATTGCATTTCTATTGTGAATTTATAAGGGAATCGTGACATATTAGGTAGTGGAGAAAACTGGTGAAGATAAGGAAAAATCCTTCCCAATGTTGATTATATAATTCATTACAGAAATAAAGTAAAGAAGTATTTGTATATTAATATTTTATAATATATAATTTATTTAGCAGTGTGGTTATTAGTCAGGTCTCACTCCCCTAAAATCATTTCACATGAGAAGAACCTTAAATAAGATAAGACATATCATAAAAAGCAGGCATGCCTGGGGTATGGAGAAGCTATCTGACGTGACTAGATGTTTAATGCAGTTTTACACAGACTGAGTAAAAAAAGAGATCTACAGAAAACAGTTGATGCCATACAGCAAGACTGAGCCTGAGTGACATTTAGTGCTGATATGTAAAGGATTTAACAGAGATGAATATATCCATAATCCTTGTGCCTACACAAATATGCAAAGTGAAAAGAATTACTGGCAAGGAATGAAAAAAGAAATCTTTCTTATGTGGTATCCAATGAGAAACTCAGTGCTTGTGGGTATATCAGCACCAAAAATATGTGTACCATGAAATACATCACTGATGCACATTAGTATGGAATGAACAGCTCATTGTGGAATGATGCGGTCTGAATTCCAGTCTTTTTGGACTAAAGGCTAAATTTGTGTGGCTTCGCAGAAAAAAATGGCACTAGATACCCGAAAATATTCACATCTTTCTCTCACTTTCAGTGTGGTGAAACCATTCACTGGTATCCCCTAGTAAGTTTATTATTAGCATAAATATAAGGCAGGAAAGGATGCTTAGATACACGTACACAGAATGTCACATTAGTAGCATAAAACAGATCTGGTGAAATTTCACCTTTTTTTTTTTTTTACTACTGTGTGGGCATAGGAATAGCAAAGACATGCTTATAGCTGAAAAGTTTCATTGCTCTGTCCAGTGGTGTATGAAAAGAAATGAATGCAGGGAACAATGCAGATACTTAACACATTTAACGGTTTTATTCATGCCAAATATACACAAATATAAGGTTGAACTGTGTTAGTTTTGCTCATGCATATCCTTCAAAACAGTATGAAATACAGTTCATAGGTAGTTCAATATATAATATATATTTTAGTATGAAATATAATCCCATTCACTATGATCTAATACAATCCATGTGTGGTATCTAACAACACACAAACAAAAGTACACAAAACATACTTTCACTCCTCTACCATCACAGTAAAGACAGAACTAAAATCACTAAAATGTTACAGCACTTTTTTAATAAACAATTTACAATACAGTATGACAACATATCACCTCTGTGAAAAGGGAAAATGTAGTGAAAGAAACTGTAAGAGAACATCGCCATATAGATGAGAGAAACTGACTGTAGACTGTCACTATGAAGAGCATCTACTTGACACTTAGAAGCCGTTGCTTTGTCCCTCTGTTTGTCATTAGCAGCCGAGGCCACTCATAGATCCGATCCGGTCTAGCTTCAAGCCAAAGCAACCTCGGTTCCAACCCCTCCGAGACCTGTCTGACAAAGCTCGCTTTTGATTGGCCAGAGCTCCCTTGAGGAGACGGACCAAGGAGTTTTCATTCTGCACAGGTATATCAATCCATTTTGGATTTTCGGCAACTTTTACACCAGAATTAAAGACCTGCACCGGCTCTTCTGATTGGTCACTGGTGAGATTATCCAGGTCATCTAGGGTCAAAAGGTCATTGTAACGCTCAAGGAACTGCTCGATGACCTTTAATAGGAAACAGGAATAAAACAGCTTTTATGTCATGCTTCCAACTAGCTACTAGTCTTAGTTCTAAAATCCATAATTAGACAGCATGTTGGTTATAATAATGCTCTATTGTTTCCCTACATCTCATGGCCAGTAGAGACGTGTGAGTCTGCCTACCTGCATGGCCCGGTCAGGGGTGTGAAGGCTTCGGCTGTGGCTGGGTTTCAGTGGTGCCAGCAAGAGCAGCACTGCCAGAACAGCAGAGCACAGCATCGTAGAGCAGAGACACACGAGCCCAAATACACAAACTATTATAAACCTAAAGGAACACAATACATTTAAATTCATTTAAAACTTTTAGATGCAGCATCTCATTGTCTAGGATAGATTCATAGAAACAGATTAACATTAGGATCAGATTTAAAAACTATTTATAAGGGACTTGTTTCAGTATGACTGCTTCTGTTTGTTATTGTTTCACTGTGCTGTGACTGAATGTTGTTGGTTGTAACTATGGTTCACATGAAAAAAGATTTTTGTTAAAACCAGGAAAAATACAGTGAACTTTAGAAATACCTGAAAGATCTAAATACACTATCATAGTTATGTAATTTAGTAGTAATGTGTAATTTCTTATTGCTGTACCTGTAGCTTCAGCTATATTTAAAAATAAAAAATACAGAATATATAGCTATGTATTAGTTTATAATATACTAAAGTTAAGTATTTATAGTGAGAATAAGAATAAGACATTCTCAAAAAAAAGATTAATTTTTTTGTTAATTCCAAACTGTCAAATAATTTGTTATTATAAGTAAACATCTTCATTTATCAGAAATTATTAACGGATACAATTCCAAAAGAATTCCAAAAGAGTTACTTACCAGAGACGGACTATACGAAAACCTGTGGCTGAATGTTCAGTGAGAGCTCTGCTCCATCCTCACACTCCGTCTGATTCTCTTGCTCTCGTCTCCCTCAATATTTGGCACCTGCTACGAGCATCCTTTTCTCTCCTCCTCCTTTGCTCTCGCTCTCTCACTCAGAACTTGATTTATAGTATGAGCTCTGTGTGGTGTGTGTGTGTGTGTGTAAGTTAAAGAAGTGTGTCAATAGTGTCTTCTATATAAGGATAGGATGTGTATGACTCTGACCACTCCCCCAAGTCACACACATAAACCCACACCATGTCATTCCCTTGTCATTCTGCAGGTGACGGAATAACGGAATAATTATTTAATATGAGGTCGGTCCATCTGGTAGATGCTGCCTGCATGTGTGTCCACATCATTTGGAAAGAACACCTTGACCCTTTTATATGGGCCCATGCTTGAATAAACACACATTAACACAGAAGCGCTGGTCCTCTTTCTCCTCTTCTCCAAAATGATGTCACCCTTTTCCTTTTTCTTTCCTCATCCGTCCTTTGTCGCTTTTTAACTTCCCTCTGTTTGCTGGGCTGTGCTCTGGTGCCAAACATACCCCATCCTGGCGCAGAGTTATGACTGCTGAACAAATGCCAACACATCTTTAATGCTTTTCCCTTCGCTAGATATTTGTTAAATCAAAGCCTAATTTTGTCCTTTTGTGTTTGAATGCAACATATTTGGAAAATATAAACATTTGTGTCAGCTATACATCAACAGAAACTCCCGAAGAAAATTACCAAAATTTACAGTAAAATACAGTTTTGAATTTCTAGTGAAAGCATGATATATCCAGTCATATGGAAGATGATGATTGCCCAAGTAGCCTGTTTCTAATCTGCTGTCGTTGCTTAATATTTATTAGTTTTCTTTCTCTGTGTCGAACTCGAACATATTTTCTATTCTTTTCTGTTTTTGTTACTCTTTTCTGTTGTTCCTATGGTTTTTCTTACTGAGAGTAACAGTCTGCCAGTGCCATCTGCTTGCAGCTCCCCCTCGGCCTCCTAGAACATGGGGAGAGCCAACACTCATGCAGCGCAGGCAAACACTTAACCACATGCACGCACTCACACACACACAGCGTAAAGGATATGGCAGTGCACTCATAAATGAAGTATAATATATAAATGAATACATTCAGAGATGCCAGTATAAGACATACACACACAATTCTGCTGGCGTATGTAGACCACACAAACACACATACACATCTCTGGCTTTGTAAAGCAGCTTGAGTTCAGTGAATGTCTCTGCTGTTTGATCAGGTTGGTGTTTTAACGGTTGTGTACCCTGTCTCCTTCTCTCTCTCTCTCTCTCACTCCTTGTGAAGAATAGCTCTGCTCTGCAGACAGCTGCTGCCACTGCTGGCCAACAGCGCAAACTCATTTTCATACCTACACTCTGCTGTCAGATATCACTGCTCTCAACACTATTATCCATGCTTTATTGTTACCAAGGGAGAAGTTCATAGGCATTCCACAGCTCCTGCCTTTGGTGAGGACACAAAGAAGTAGTCAATTTAATCATTTCACAATCCTGGGAGGACCATAACATTTGCTTATTTTCCCATAACAGAAACTGCGTGTAAACACACACTAAACTCTCATAGCTTTACTTAGTTCTACACTCACGTTTTTGCCAGTGGTTGACAGCAGAAGGTAGCTATACTTTACATTACTCCCTCACCAAGACTGCAGAAGAGTAATTGGTCTGTGTAGCGCTCTTGGGTTGTCACTCGAGTGAGAGAAAGAGTGAAAGTGAAAGACAAAAGAGAAAATGTGAGTAGGAGGACGGGTGGGCGAACAGAGGGATGAGATGAAATATAAAATATGAAGGGATGGCAAGAGGCTGCTGGAATGCACTCGAGCTTCACCTCAGAGCGAGGGAGAGAGAGCAGCGAAGGTGAAGTGTGTATGGATATGTGTGTGTGTTCCAGCTCTGTGGGCAGGGACAATAAAAAAAGCGGAAGGTGTCATGCATGGATGTGTGTAGGCTGGATCATTTCAGTGTTAGTGTGCAGGTGGAGGAGAGGACAAGAGACCTACTGAAGGGCAGGAGAGCACAAAGTTGAATCTAAATTTTTTTGAGTAAAATATCTTTGAGTTCCAGGGAAAGAAAGAACAACTGACAGACAGAAAGTCAGGGAGGGATCGAGGGGCCTGTAAAGGTGGTGATCTTGTCTGACCAAGCTGTGGCACAACACACAGGGTAATGACTTCATCTTACGGTACACACACACACACACACACAAAGTAGTCCTAAACTAAATATTTGGAGCTAATAATCAGGGTACATATTCAAAAAGAATCCTAGAGTTCTCTTTAGTGGCACTTCAAGTTCCTAAGAATTTCACCTACTGAGGAATGAAAAATTGTATTTTACATTTAATTAAATAATCATTTTACACACTTTGTAGGAATAGTATGTCCACGACTATGTTGTTTTGAATCGTCTAAATTCATCTAGCTATGTGGGTTTTCATTTGAGTTCAGCATGAATTAGCAATCAACCAATCAAGATTATTTTCAATATTCAGTTATGAATAATGCTGTCATTAGTAGCATTGTTTGATGTAAAACACTGCATAACTGCAATTTTGTATGGCCATGTAGTAGACAGTGGTGCAAATTTGACCTCCAAGATTTAAGGACAGTCCGGGTAAGTAGAGCAATTAATTTACATCACCGACAGCCATACAGATATGATTCAATATAGGAACCTTTGCAGGGACATTTTTCATCTCTATGATATAAAACAATAAAATATTCAAATTAAAAGACATTTTTGCTTTTTTGATTACAGGAGAACCACCTCCACAATATGCAATAAAGTATTTCATAATAGAGCAATGAGGCCAATATTAAATGAATAAAAATTAGCATGAGTCAAAATGGGCTGTTAGTACAATAATGTGTGTGAGTGCATTTGCTATCTGCACGATATGTAGGCTTCAGCCCGCCTACACACACACACACCCCTACACACCTTTTCAATCATATTTGTATGTTGGAGATCGTTGTAATTAACTACTTACAATAGTGCTCAATCGGACTGAGAGGAGGAAAATCTAAACTCCATTAGCCACAGGTCTGTACGCCTTTAGCACGATGCGCCATTATCTCCTCTATGTGATTCCACAGCACTGTAATTAAAATAAAAGCTTTGCCCACACTCTGTGCTTATGTTAGAACAATGAGCAATGATTAGCATGTTTTCTCCAGGAGAGAAATTTTGCTTCAGAGTAGAGACATCGGACGCATCCATCGTAAGTGGTTGACTGCGTTTGTTGCCATGGTGATCGAGGTGAATGGCGGGAAAAGTGAAGCTCGTGGCGGGGGTTCATATGCTAAACGAACCCATCATAAGCCTCTGTCAGAGTCAAAGAATGCGCTGTGGTCAGATGTCAGCAGGGTTAATTCGAAGTCAGCAGCAAAACACAGGTTACCATTCATACCGCAATGACAGTTTAAACAGAGCCACATTTGACCCACACTGACCCCATCAGACTCCACATGTTCTCAGCAAGAGAAAATAACAGTTTTTTTCTTCGTATACCAGGCTCGACGGACCGTGCCAATCAGACACGCCACCTAACAGCATCAATATCAGTGGGATACATGTGCGTGCATGTAGGCAGTTCTTACCATTTTAACTCATTTGGAAGAAACATTTTTATAGGGGACCTCTATAAGTGTCAGGAAGAGCGAAGTTATGTGTGTCATTTAAAAGATTACACATGAAAGATTAGAAATAAAGGCCAGAGGCATGGTGGCACGTGTTTAGTGTGCTACAGTATCTGCAGCCAGTACAATGAAGTGTGTACATGACCAAAAATAACAGTTTTCACAAAGAGTGTTTTATTTTCAAACATTAGCTTCTTTGTGGGTGATTTTGTGGGACACATAAAACTTGTCAACAATCTATAAAGATCAGTTTAGACAAGTGATTTTTCTTTGTTTGCTTCTACTGTGGCTGCCTGTCATACACAATTGTTTAGGAGAATGGCCTTCTTCAAGATCATGGTGCAACATTACAGAAGTCACAACGTAGCCCTAAAGCTGAAGGTGACAGTGGCAGTGAACAGAAGACAATATAATAAATACAATAAAGTAACTGAGCCGAAGCCACCTGAGAATACTAAAAGCCATGATCAGTTGACTAAACAGGTAGAATCAGGTGTGGCTCCTGCTTGATTGGAATGAAAACCTGTGGCCACCCCTGCAATGAAATGACAAAACAACAATAGTTCAATACAAAACACAGCAGTGTACTGGGTGGTATGTGTTGAGGAGGGCATAATCACCACCAGCAGCATTGTCCCGGAGTTATAGAAATGAAGTGACTGCTGTATTTTAGTAATACTCATTCCTATGCAGATATGAGAGGTAAAAAGATAAGATGATAAGGTGGTTAACAGCTAAAGTGGTTAATGTGTGATGGTGAACAGTCTGTATATAAATGAGGATCCTGACAGCTTGTAGGAAGAAGCTGCTCTGGAGAGTGACAATAACCACAGACACCCCTTTCAGAGGCTGTGGGGTAGTGAGGTGCCACAAAAGCACAGTAGACTGTGCAGCCCTGGTGTGAGAGTAGTAATGTTAAGCAACTGGAACTGAGAGGGTGGTGTATCTAATCCTCGAATTATTCTTATCAGTTCTGAGTCACCGTGTGCTGAAACTGAGAGCAACTAATTTGCCAGGCATAATGGTGCACAATGGGGCCACCAAGAGTGGCATCTGGAAGTGGTATTCCAAATCTAGGTAAAGTTCAGCAGAGCAGAGGTGGACCTTTTTGTTAACCTCAACCACTGACTCTGTCCATACTGCACAGAATTCTGCAATCAGACCAAAGTCCTGCTTGTGTCACAGGACAGTGGATGGTGTTCCAACTGGGGCAACCTTTCTGATGATAGCAAGATCTCTTTGTCCTCCATACTCCCACACCTCCACCGTGTACTGCAGTCCCTTAAAACCTCACCTAACAAGTACATGCTGAATTCTTCCTATTGATGACTTCAGCAAAAGAGTAAGAGAACTGCCTACCCTGGCAATATGCTTGACTTGCATGCATAAGTGGTAGGATGACTCCTTAGGGAGTCTTAGGGTTTCTGTCCATATGATCAAATAAAAAAAAACAAAAAAAACAACCAGCTGGTCTATGAGGAGTTTCCTATTCAAGGACATTACCTAGAGATGAGCTACTCAAGCAAGTCTGTACTGTTGCTACCTATATAACATTACGAAACTTTTTCAGGTTCTGCAATGTTAAAGTTGCCCCTCCTAGTGGTGTGAATGTGCCAATCAGCGCACCTTTCCAGGTGGGTTGGTTCCTCATTACACAAGCAATCCAGATATGAATGGGCACAAATTCACAAAAAGACCCACAAGAAAATCTTGTAGAAAGGCTTTCCAGGAAATTGGAGGCAGTTAGAGCTACAAAAGGGGGTTCAACTCCATGTTAATGCCTACAGTTTTGGAATGAGATGTCCATCAAGTTCATACTGTATATGTCCATTTCACATTCTTTTGGTGAAATAGTGTAGATTGTTGTTGCTGGGTTCTCTAAGGTAACAAAGGAATGGGCATTTTCAGGCATGTAGATAAATTTCCTAGCCATTGCTTGATTTACTTTGTTGCACTTGATACGTATTCAAGGGGTCAAACGTTCTGAAGCTGACAGTACATGCTTGCTTAAACACAGTAAAATATCTTTCACTCCGGAGCTGCCATCTGTCATTAATCAATAAATACAAGTTTTTCAAGTGTAACTTGCCATGCATAAAATCTATTGTCTTATTTCTCTACTGTAAGTAAGTCTTCTGTCTTCTCCATGTCTCAGCACTATGGTACAGATTGGAGTGGCAGACATTTTACAAGTTTTCTTAACATCACTGGTTAACCAGAGCTGCCATTCCATGCAAGTGAGTATTAGTGGTTTTGTTATTTTTAAAGATATTTTTTGGGGCTCGTGATACAGTGCCGAGTCATTTGCTTTAAGTACCTAAAATGCTTGTGGTTTGCTCACAGTTATGCAACCATCACTATGATTTATACCTGATAAATCCAGTCACCAAAGCAAGAGCAAAGGCTAAAGCAGAGGCCCTCACAGCATGGCTACATTTTCTATTAACAATGCCTCTAAAGCGTTGTAGATGTTTCAAGATGTGTTTCAATGTTTAAAAGCAGGACACGATCCACAGAGCTACAGCAGTTTTTAGCCATTTATCTAGCCACTTTTGTATCAAAGTTTATTTTACCAGTGTAACATTAATAGCTACATAGGAATTCTACAGAATCTAATATATATTTCAATCTAAAATTCTAAATGGCTGCTTATACATCATATTTTTTCAAGAAGTTAAAGGCAAAACATATTCTTAAAGCAGTATTCTTACAGGTAAATCAAGACAATTTATTCAAATATTGTTGTGTACAATATACTTTGCTTGATTTTGAGAGAAATACAAATAAAATTCCAGGGTCTAGAACATCGTAGAAGACAAAGTCTTTTTAAAGTCCACAGTTCTGCACAATGTCTTAAGAAAGTTTTCTTGTTTCATTATAAAAGCTCCGTTCTACTGTCCAGCCTGCTTTTGCTTCTGCACATTTTTCAACTTCTTAAATGTGTTTTTCCCCATTTTATTTGTCCTTTTTTTAAAAAGATTCTTCTGATTCTTTTTATTTGTCTTCTTTTTAAGCAAGGTTCCCTCTGCTTTTTCAGTCACAGACTCATTTGTTACGTCTTTGTCCACTTTCAGGACTTTGAGCTTTTCTTTGGTCTTCCCTTTCTTTGATTCCTGTTCATCCATTTTTGCCATTTTCTTTTTGGGACCTTCATCCTTTAATTTTTTACCTTTTACAACGGGTTTTTTCTTGGCCGTGGGGCTTCTGGTATTGCTGTTGCTAGTGGCTTTTGATTGTTGCTTTGTCTCTTTGTCTTTTCCCTGTGTACCTTTGCTCTGTTGCTTAGACTCTGGTTTTGAGTTTTTTTCCTCTGATGTAGCAGGTGTTTCTGGTGTGCTGGCTTCTTCGTTCTCTTCTGTAGCGCAAAAGACAATTAAAATAATGAGAAAAGACAAATAAACCATTCAGTTTAAAATTTAGCACGCATTATTCTTCTTAATGTTACCTGCAGGTGCGGTGGGGATGGTGTTAGAGAACTTCTTCAGCTTTGCCACAAAGAAGCCATCCATGTTATGGGAATGTGGGTAGAACCTCCGTGACAGCTTAAGTGAAGGATGGAAACGTCGCTCTTTAAATCTGTAAAGAGGACATTGACGATTTTAAATGTGAAATATGTTAAATGCCTTATATGCTGTGATTCTTGCTGGGACATCAAATATATGGCTGCAGTACCTGGTAAAGCCTTCTTTGCCAAAGTCCAATCCTGTGGGAACTAGTTTTACATTTCTCTTCTTTAGGGCATAATCCACAACCCACTCGTTCTCTTCCACCTGTAATACGCAACCTTTTGTCACAAATTTTTCTCCATGTGTGTGCAACTTACATTGTGCTATTATGCCCAACTGTTAAGCATGTGCCACTGATCTTAATTTAGTTCCAGAGTCAAACAGACTAAATTTGATAAAGTTGATGATATGTACAAACAACTGAATTTAATGCTCATTTCACTGAGTATTCAAGCACGATCCTAATAATGGGTTAACAAACCAAACACATAGCTTTCATTTCAACCAGTTTAGTTAGTTAAAATGTATGAATGGGGAAGCTCATCTCATGTTAGAGAATTACCTCATTTTAACATGAATCATCACCACCACAGTTAATTACGCTATGAAAGCACACAATACAATAGACTATGCAGCCCTAGTTATTAGAATTCAATTATGTAGCAAATGACTTAATTTTAGGCTGTTTTTGAGGGAAGTATAGAAAGATGAAACCTGCATGCCACAAATCTCATTACTGCCTGACAAACTGAAAGATTTGAGCAGCAAATTGAAGAATACTTATCTTTCATTTGATTGCCTTGTATATTAAAAAGCTCACCGTAATGGAGCAGGTGCAGTAGACGAGATAGCCACCAGTCTGTGAGTCAGCGTTGACTGAGTCAATGGCAGCCAGAATCAGCTCTTTCTGTAGATGAGCTGAACGCAGAATATCGGAACTGTCCTAATAGGCAGAGGGATAATAGATGATTCGAGGCAAATGTGTTTCTTTCATACTCAAAATGGAAAATGCATTGAACCCACATGAATGTGAATGTACTTCCTGCTCTTTCAGCAGCATTAAAACCTAATATGTAATAACTGATATGATCATTTAAATGTCCTCCAAATTAAAAAAACATAATGATGGAAAATGTTGGAAAAGTAAAATCACTGGCTGTTCCAATGGGCCAAACCACAGGACATTATATCCTGTGATGCATTAGTGAACGGTCATTTTAAAATTATAAGTACCACTCAATACCAGGTACTGACTTTTCCACGATAGCACAGTAACCAAGCAGAGTCACTACATACATCTCTTACTGAATTACGTGAAACATTAAACACTTGATTGCAGCAAGCTTTTAAAGTATTTGTGTTCTGTGTGTCTCATGTAACATCTGTGATAGACAACAGTACATACATTCATGGCATAAAATACAGTATTTCAAGTCTCATTTTGACCAAAAAATTATTCATCATAAATAGAATTAATACAAGGTTCATGAATAGTATACAGCAATGACTCTAATAATAATTATAATCATCATCATCATCATCATCATCATCTTTAAGACATACCTTGCTAGTTTTCACTGCTGGATCTTTGGAGATTACCCCTGTACCTGAGCAAGGAGCATCTAGCAACACTCTGTCAAAACCTCCCATCACCTACCATTCACAGAAAAAAATAACTTAGCAAGGAAAACACAATAAATCAAACATTCAAATCAGAGTAATGTGGCACAAATATATTATTCTTAAAGAACAAAATCAGGAAAACAAAATTTAGGGTAAAAAAGAAGAGAAAAAAGAAGCCATAAAAGAAAGGAAGGAGAAAGCTTTAATAGAAGCTGTTGGCTGGACAGGGAGTGGAAGCGGACCTTGGGAAACTGTCTGCCGTCATAGTTACAGATGATGGTGTTGGTGACTCCCAGGCGATGGAGGTTTCCCACAACACTTTTCAGCCTTTCAGCACTGGCATCGTTAGCAACTATCACTCCTGTGTTTCTCATCAGCTGGGCTGGAAGACACGTAATATCACATCACTCAGGAAAAGAATTTGAAACCCAAACTCAGGTACGTGTCTCTCTAATTTCCTATGCTTTATGGTTAGATATAAATCCTATAACAATTACTCAAGAAAACACAGTCAGAGATATTTAAGGATTTAATATGGAGCTATTTGATTTAATATTAATTTATTTGTATCATATACCTGTAAATGATTATAAACAGGTTAAGATTACAAAATCAACCTTTAAAATAAAAGATTCATTCTGTCTACAAAGAGAATTAATTTTATGAAGCACAATAAAAAATAAATGTTTCTTACCCATATATGTGGTCTTTCCCCCAGGAGCCGCACTCATGTCCAGCACAGTCTCCCCCTCCTGGGGAGAGAGTGCCATTACAGGTAGCAGTGATGAAGCTCCCTGCAGCATGTAGTGTCCAGCAAGATACTCAGGAGTTGCACCTGAAAGCAAAAAGATAAGCGAAAACAAATCATTACATTAATCACCTTCACAACATTGAATATGATGGCACTAAACCCGAGAGCAAGTCATTTAGCTCATTATACAAGACTAACCTATAGGAACTGAGGAATCAAAGATGACCAGGCCCACTTTAGACCACTTCCCCAAAGGATCCAGATTTACACCCCTATTGATCAGAGCCTGTGTGGACAGAAAATATTAAATATATATTTATTTTCCACATAGATTTTAAATTGCAAATATAGTCACTATATAGATCCTTTACCTGAGCCAAGTCTCTCCTCCTGGTTTTAAGGGTATTGGTCCTAATGGTGACAGGCCTCTGAACTTCATTGGCCTCCAGGAAATCTATCAGCTGAATTGCAAATAGACACACACACACACACCACAGACAATCAATTCCTCATTCTTTTAACACTCCAAAAATCGCTTCATATTTAGTGATGTGCTGTCAGTACATATAGAGGTAGTGGGTTTTGTCCATCTACCCCTTCAGACTCTGACAGCAGGTTCCTCTATCCTGTTAGCATAGCCACACATGAGAGACGATGCAGATGGGTGGTACTAAAACAGGAACGCAAAGCTTTAAGTCTAAACAATTAAAAGTGTTTTCTTAATAAATCACACTGCTTTCATGGTTGTCACACTACGCCTACTCTGTTTTCATCTTTATTGAAAGTGCTTGTTGTATAGCTCACAGCTGTGCAAGCTGTTCATTAGTAAATCACATCAGTGTAACAGGTTTGTAGTCTGTAGCTGAGACTCTCAAGTAAAATACCCTGGAACCAAAACCCTGGACATGTCACTTCTTTAGACACAGTATGTATTTTATTATTCTGCCTTTTAAATTGAGCTCTCTGAGCAATTGAGGGTTAAGGGCCCTGCTCAAGGGCCCAGCAGTGGCAGCTTGGTGGCTCTGGGAATCAAACTCATAACCTTCCGGTCAGTAGTCCAACATCTTAACCACTGATCTACCACATCGACAATACGACAGAATCTTTACCAACATGCCAAATTAGACAGGATATAATACCTGAGCTTATTTTTACTGTATTTTTTAAAGGTAACATAGAATGTGTTCTTTGCAGATGCATACACATACAGTTTGCAAAAATTGCTGACATGATGAATTTGGGCAGGACTAAAATCCCAGAGATACGCAGGTTATTAATATGTTTCCCTGCTTCCCCATGTGAATTCAGTCCAATCATCAAAATATTTGGGTGATTGATCTGTAACGATGAATCCACAAGTGACCTTATAGTCTACACATGCAAGATGACATCAAATATCCATTTCACGACAAATACCTACAACAAAATATTTATATATGTGAAGTTAGGAGTGTGTATATACTTGCTAGTATTAGCTCCTGAGTCAGATTTAAGGCCTTGAAAACCAACAGAACAAAAAACCATGAAGTAAAACAGCCAAGTCCTAAGTACTAACTTTGTTATGTAACTTCTCAACTTTACTGCCTAAAGAAATGGATTTGACTCTCTCCCTCCCTCACACACACACACCTCAGAGAGTGGAAACAGCTCCATGAGATTGCCCATGAGGAAGTCGTTGTAGCTGTAGTAGGTGCAGAGGTCTGACTTGAGCAGTGAGAGATACTCTGCTCGCTCTCTCCCCTCCTCTCTCTTCTCATTGAAGTTGGAGAGCACATCCACGTTGTCTTTGATCCGCTGGTGGACACTCTGCAGGTCTAGAGGCAAAAGTCCTACACCAGACACAAGAGGAATGACGGAACCAGTCAACGAGGCTATTGTGTGCTGTTGGTTTTTTTTCTTCTCTGAAACCTCATGCAGCTAGTAACTATGACTCACCCTCTTTCTCTCTCTCCTTTGCGCTAGGCAGTTTAAACCCATCTATGTGGTCAATATTCGCCTGCACTGTGTCCTCTTCTTCCTCCTCCTCCTCATCATCCATTTTTTCATCTTCTTCCTCCTCCTCCTCATCATCGTCATCATCATCCTCATCTTCACTCTCCTGTGCTGCAACTTTCTGACGTTTCTTCTGTTTCCTCGCGGCTCGCTCAATAGGTAGCAGCTGTGGAAAACAAAGGGAGGGAAAGCATACGAATGTTAAAGTTTTGTTTTGCAGGTTCAGATGTTTTACACTTCACTCTGAGAACATTTTACACACCTCCTCTCCATCACTGCCTGCCTCCTCCTCCTCCTCCTCCTCCTCCTCTCCTGCTCCTTCACTGCTCTCTTCCATCGCTCCATAGTCATCGACCATTTCGTCATCATCATCATCATCATCAGCCTCGAGTTGTTCTTTTTCTCCTTGCTCTATATCCTCTACTTCATCACCATCCTCTTCCTCTTCCTCCCACTGGCTGTCGCTGTCTTCATCCCCTTCTGAATGGTCAATTTTGCGCTTTCGTGTGGC
Source organism: Hemibagrus wyckioides (assembly GCF_019097595.1). Taxonomy (NCBI): domain Eukaryota; kingdom Metazoa; phylum Chordata; class Actinopteri; order Siluriformes; family Bagridae; genus Hemibagrus; species Hemibagrus wyckioides. Next base: position 15,518,122 of record NC_080710.1, read on the forward strand.
TGGTGTCAGCCATTTGCTGTTGTCATCAGAGAATCCTACAAATGATGAACAAGGGACGTTAATTTCGATCGCAACTTCTCATTCCGTAAAGAGGAGAAAATTGTGCATGCAATTACATTTCAGTCATTTGTACCTTTCTTGGGCTGTTTTTCTTCCTTGTGAGCAGTGGCACCCTGCGCTCTCTTCACAGCACTGCACACATTCAGCAAATCAATAAAGCAATCTGACGGTCCAAATAATAACTACTAACAGACCACTTTATAGCACAGGAGACGAGGAGAAGAAAAGCATCTTACCGTTTTCTGGCTCTGCTAGACAGCTTTTTAGGCTCATCCTCTGAAACGATTAGAAACAAATCACAAAACATTTCCACATCATGCGATTTGAAGAAACAGACAGTTTCAGTCTCAGACATCTCGCCCCACGGTCATTTCATGCACGCTGCATTTGAATAGGATCCTGATTACAATTTTTCCGCTCGGAATAAGCAAATCAAAGCATTTTTAATTTCCGTAAAATCAAAGGAAGGTGATAACCTCAGCAGAAGACATTCATTTGAAAATCATCATCAAATCCTGGTTGCGGTGGTTCTAAATTCAGATATTCCTTTTTAACATGTTTCTGCTGTTAGTTTGCTGCGTATTCGTCCAAACTGCTAATAAGCAATATTTCTTGTGTAGATCACTGATGCCACAGTAGACATGGAGATCACAGACCACAGAGTTATGGCACATTGTAATGTATTTATAATTCTATTCAACACAAACGGCTTTAAATCAATTTAAAGCTGTATTTTCAAGAGCTCCTGATACTCAGGACACGTCCAAATGTACACACATCATTATATTTGATTTTCTTCTTCTTTTTTTTGATCATCTTCCACAAGCCAGCTCTCCCTATCATACACCAGCTACCAACCAGGGTGGGTGAAAGCTAACACATGCATTCTCCAAGACAAGAAAAGGAAACCGGGCACATGTGCTGCTCAAGCAGTCACAGGGCAGAGTATCACACTCAGTAGAAAGACATAACTGTTCTAATCTAAATCGCTGCTATTTTTTCGTCTTAGTTCTTGAGGAGAATTGTTAATGGAGTAAAGAAAGATAGTTGAACTCTTTTCATCTTAGTTATCATTAAACTATATGCAGAACTGACAAGACATCCCAAACATCTATTAAATTATCTATTTAAGGTGGTTGAACAGTGTTTGTGTCTGGTCTTTACATCTGTGCGAATTGTGTACAATGTACATTTTTATCGTACCGTCCACCAAAATCTTGGCCAGCTCGGTCTCCGCTCCTTTCTGTTTCCTGGCTTTGCGTCCAGGTCCACGCTTCACCTTGGTGGTGGGATCAAACTTCCGCCCCATGACTGCTCCTCCACAGCTTTACTCAAATAGCACCTAAGGTAGAAGAAGAAGAAGGTAGCATCAGGGCTACTGGACATGGAAAACGGTGAGTTCAAGTCAACTTGGAAAGATCATATTTATGAGCTGAACAGCACTGAAAAGTTGTAATTGGAAATGGGGAAACTTTTTGGGTAACTTTTCTTTGCTCTCTGAGTTTTCGGGTAGGAGGTGTGTTAGAAAACATGGTGGAATGAATGAATGAATGCATCGTCTATGCATCAAGTAAACATAAAAAAAAGCAGCACAGTGGGGATATTTTGTTTTTTGAGTCAAAAAACCTTGCTGTGTTTTTTTTTCTTCAGTTAATTAGGTACACTTCCATCTTGCTCTGACCACAATGCCTTAAACAAAACTGATGTCGTAATTACGACTTCCCAGCTTGTAAATACAAACTTCCCAGCAGGACTTTAGCTCACAGAGAGTAGTCAAAGTGGGGTAATATTAAGGTTCGTGTCTAAAAATGCACTTTTACGTCGTTTGCAGCTGAATTTAGACATCTAGGAGGAGTGAACATATCCAGCATTATTCTGTTCATCTTTATAGATGCTAAGATCCTGCGCGCATTCTCATGTAATCCCTGTTAAAATGCCTAAAAGTTTAACAATCATGTGACAAATGATGAATAAATAAAACATGAAGTTTCTAAGAATTGGTTGACAGAAAAACTGCACTAGTTATCCCTTGCAGCATGAAAATCATGCCTTTCCACCAAATCATAAAGCAAAGAATAGTTAAATTAAGTTATTTTCTTAATCTATCTAGAATACTGTATGTATAAATCACTGTGATCTCTCTACTTTATTTCTTTAAGCTCAGTATGAGGATTAACCATGGAAAGGCTCTCTCTTTAGCTAATCAAGTAACTAGCATTTCCCTACCACAACTTAACCATGTGCTATTATTTGCTAATTCTACACGTGCAATACACCTACTTACCTCTACTGGTTTTCTTAATTTATCCCGATCTGTCGGAATAAAAAGTGCTAATTTAGTATGAAGAATCTGTACTCCGTTACTACAGCCACGAAAAACACGTGAATGTTTCTGAAACACGTTGGACTGCAGGAAGACCAACATGAACTACTTCCGTCGCAGATTTTTTTGCGACACCCCTGGCGCGTGTGTTTTGAGACACCCCACCCGTTTTGAGACAAACCCCGCCTTTACGACAGGATCGAGTCATGTGGTGACGTTGCTATAACTGGTGAAGGACTGAGATAAAGGGTTATTATTATTATTATTATTATTATTATTATTATTTAGAAAATGTGTTTTATTAGGCTAGTAGGCACTTTGTTAACTAATTACTGTACTTTAGAAATATGTAACTCTATATCAAATATTAAATATATGAATTATTAATTCGGGTTTGCTTTATGCAATTACGAAGAGATGTTTCGATTAATGACAATAATTTAACGAGAAGTTCTGCTTGAATCGCAGTATTTTAACAAGATATGCTTTATGTATTGTTTTTTTTTATCTTTGATACAACCTTTTAGAAGATAAATTTGTTAAACTTTTTAACTTCGAAAGCCAGCCCCTTTCTGCACATTTTTGTTTTTTTATTGGTCAACGGACTGCTCCATCACGCAAATCCAACAACTACAACGTGCGTTGATTGGACATTCGTTTGCTTAGGTAACAAAAAAAAATCACATTAGCCAATCAGAATGCAGGATTCCAGAACGGTCGGAATACAAGTGGGAAACAAAAACACGCGTTATCACGTTTTACAGGAAGTGGGAAATTCAACGGTAGTAACGCGTGTAATGCTTGCCTGTAGATGAAGGATGGAGGAAGAATGGGAGGAAGAGGAGCAGCTGGTTGTGGCCGAGTTCTCCGGAGTGATCGACTCGGATGTGTTCTGTAAGCGCGGCGGTGTGTGTAAAATTGTGGGCATGAGCAGTGAGCAGCCCATGGTGCAGGTGGGCCGCTATGTGTTCGCCGGAGAATACGAGGACGCCCTGGGGACCTGTGTGGTCTTCGAAGAGCAGCCAAAGGACCGGACAAAATCCAGCTCGAGCCCTGTGCTCAAGTACAAGTGTCACACCATGAAGAAGCTGATGCTCCAGAGGACTTTCCTGTCCGAGAGGAAGGAGGGAGAGACGAGCTCCGGAGGCATCGAGGTCCTGTCTCTAAACGATGGGGAAGTGAGTGGAAGATCCAGCACGGTGTGTCACTACACTCTGGACCCCAAAGAGCTTCAGACGTTAAATGCTGGAGAAGACATGAGTGACCAGTCAGACAGTGAAAAAACAGAGACTGTGAATGAGGAGGAAGTGACGGGAGAAAACCTGGCAGAGTAAACACTGGACCCGAACTGTACTGGAGAGCAAATCCCACTCCAGTGTCAAGGATAATATACAATTCTGTTCCATTAATAAGATAGAAAAGCTATTACGAATATTTTATACTGAAATGTTGATGCAAATAAAATCAGAATAAGTATATTAATCACTGATCTTGTGCATTGCTGCATTATACACTATATTACCAAAGGTTTTGTGACACCCACTGTGTTGTTTTTCAGGGGTTGGGATTGGCCCGTTAGTTCCAGTGAAAGGAACTCTTAATGCTTCAGCATACCAAGACACATTGCACAATTTCATTGGTCAGACATTAGTCAATTTGGGGATGACCCCTTGTTCCAACATGACTGCACACCAGTGCACAAAGCAAGGTCCATAAAGATATCGATGAGCGAGTTTGGTGTGGAGGAACTTAACTGGCCTGCACAGTCCTGACCTCAACCCCATAGAACGTGTTGGGATGAAATAGAGCTGAGACTGCGAGCCAGGCCTTCGAGTCCAACATCTGTGCCTGACCTCACAAATGTGCTTCTATAGGAATGGTCAAAAATTCTCATAAACACACTCCTAAACCTTGTGGTATGCTGAAACATTAAGAGGTTCTTTCACTGGAACTAAGGGGCCAAGTCCAAACCCTGAAAAACAACACCTGAATTTAATGATTTGGAGGGGTGTCCCAAACTGTTTGGCAATATAGTGTATATTATTTCATGATTGTTAGGGTAATTTTGATCCTGACACTGTTACAGATACTGATGAAGTCTGAAATATGCAAATTATACCAATAACAAACATCATTTATTATTGACTAAAGCCTCTCAAACAACTTCCAGATCAGTTTTTTGAAAAGCTTTTATGTGGATAAGGCATTAATGTGATCCAGACAAAATGAACGTGGTGAAATGAGTCCACTGCAAAATGTATTGTCAAATAGGTTACTGATCATTGTAGTTCATTACTAGAGTTCATTTCACTAGAAGAGAGTAAGGCTGTCCACAGCTATATTAAGTTCTCAGAATATCAGAAAGAAGAAAATTAATCTTCTGTACATGACAACTACTATGAATAATGTTTTTTTTTCCCTTTTTAATTTATCAAATTGGAAGGCACAGCTGTCAAAGTGTACTTGTATGGTTCTTTCACATGAAAACCAACGAACACAGATTTCTACTCAAAAAGTTCAAGGGTACTTAGCTTTATTTTTGACCCTCACGAAAAAGGCTAAATACGTGTTTGGATCTCTCAGAAATTTTACGAGAATGTCTTGGATGTAAATATTACAAACACAAAGTAGTATGTGATGTCTGGTCTTTAATAAATATGAGTTGATGTGAAAGAGCAAGCTGCATTTCTAAATGCAATGACATTTTAAAACTGCTTCCTAACAAATAGCTATGTGCTTATCTTTGCATGAACAGTTCACCTGTTCAGTACATGGCATTACAATACTGCTCCTGTCACAGTGAACGTTTTCACTGGCAGCACTGTAGCTTGAATGAATCGCAGGTTTTGAAGCTTGAATATTGGTCAGCAATTCACCCAAAGTAGTGTAAGGCAAGTAGGAAAAGGAGAAAGAGGCTGGAGTTGATTATCTTAAAGTGTTACTCTACACAATGAAAAACTGAGTAAATTAAAGTTCACCTTAATAATGCCAATGCTTTCTGTTAATATACACTACATGTCCAAATGTATGTGGACACCTGAAAATTACACCCACATATGGTTCTTCACCAAAGTGATGCCACAAGGTTGAAAGCACAGCAGCTGTATAGTATGTCTTTGTATGCTGTAACATTACAATTTCTCTTCACTGGAAATGATGGGCCCAAACATGTTCCAGCATGACAATGCCCCTGTGCACAGTGTGAGCTTCATGAAGACATGGTTTGCCAGACTTGGTGTGGAAAACTTTATTTGCCTGCCCAGAGCCTGTTCTTCAACCTCACTGAACACCACCGGAGGGTATTATAATGGTGAATAACACTGGAATGGGATGTTCAAGTTAGAAATGTTTGAGGCCACAATTTGTGGACCCCCAAGACCATTGACAAAAGACTCATCAGTTTAGCTTTGCTGCATATTATGTTTCAATTTCAGGAAACTGGAGCAGACGCAGAGAAAAGGACAGAAGACCATAAATCTTAAGCAGCAGGAGAAAATGATAAACCAGGACAAGAGCTGCCAAAAGTCACCAGAGCTGCAGCACTGAGCCAAAAGTCTGTTAGGAAAGATAAGCCAATAGCAACATAGTCCCATGAAGTGAATCAGGGGAAAAAAAGACAGAAAAAGTTTTCAACAAAACCAAACACAAATCTCCCCACAAACAGCAGATGAATTAATTCTGAAACATTTGAATAAAGCTGCCGGTTAGGAGACAGTGGCATGTACACTATATTGCCAAAAGTATTCACTCACCTATTATTGACTCACATATGAACTTAAGTGACATCCCATTCCTAATCCATAGGGTTCAATATGACGTCGGTCCACCCTTTGCAGCTATAACAGCTTCAACTCTTCTGGGAAGGCTGTCCACAAGGTTTAGGAGTGTGTTCATGGGAATTTTTGACCATTGTTTCAGAAGCGCATTTGTGAGGTCACACACTGATTTTGGACGAGAAGGCCTGGCTCTCAGTCTCCGCTCTAATTCATCCCAAAGGTGTTCTATCGGGTTGAGGTCAGGACTCTGTGCAGGCCAGTCAAGTTCATCCACACCAGACTCTGTCATCCATGTCTTTATGGACCTTGCTTTGTGCACTGGTGCACAGTCATGTTGGAAGTGGAAGGGGCCAGCTCCAAACTGTTCCCACAAAGTTGGGAGCATGGAATTGTCCAAAATGTCTTGGTATGCTGAAGCATTCAGAGTTCCTTTCACTGGAACTAAGGGGCCAAGCCCAGCTCCTGAAAAACAACCCCACACCATAATCCCCCTCCACCAAACTTTACACTTGGCACAATGCAGTCAGACAAGTACTGTTCTCCTGGCAACCGCCAAACCCAGACTCGTCCATCAGATTGCCAGATGGAGAAGCGCGATTCGTCACTCCAGAGAACACGTCTCCACTGCTCTAGAGTCCAGTGGCGGCGTGCTTTACACCACTGCATCCGACGCTTTGTATTGCACTTGGTGATGTATGGCTTGGATGCAGCTGCTCGGCCATGGAAACCCATTCCATGAAGCTCTCTGCGCACTGTTCTTGAGCTAATCTGAAGGCCACATGAAGTTTGGAGGTCTGTAGCGATTGACTCTGCAGAAAGTTGGCGACCTCTTCGCACTATGCGCCTCAGCATCCGCTGACCCCGCTCCGTCAGTTTACGTGGCCTACCACTTCGTGGCTGAGTTGCTGTTGTTCCCAAACATTTCCACGTTCTTATAATACAGCTGACAGTTGACTGTGGAATATTTAGGAGCGAGGAAATTTCACGACTGGATTTGTTGCACAGGTGGCATCCTATCACAGTTCCACGCTGGAATTCACTGAGCTCCTGAGAGCGACCCATTCTTTCACAAATGTTTGTAAAAACAGTCTGCATGCCTAGGTGCTTGATTTTATACACCTGTGGCCATGGAAGTGATTGGAACACCTGATTCTGATTATTTGGATGGGTGAGCGAATACTTTTGGCAATATAGTGTAGCTGTATTTGCACTAGTTTTACTCAACATAGTTGAATAAGAAGCCAGCTGATGAAGTTAGTTATGTGCAGTATGTTAGTTGTATTCTTAGCTGCACCACTGCACATATGAAATTCTTATTGTGAACTACCATCTTTTAATGTCAGAAACATCTGCAATTCACATAACTGTACATTTAGTTAAATCTTTGCCTCACAAAGTACTATGTCCTTGTGTCCTACATCTAATCTGTTACATGTGTTTCTACTTTAAGCCATTTTACACACAAAGCCTTAACAGCTACATTTTAGGCACAAACAAATTCTGTTTTTATTGGTACACAGAAAATATTTGAAAAAAATGTTGAAAATATTATATTTGAAAGCTCATATAAAGGTACAAAATATTGGTGTGATCAGCACAGGAAACTCAGCAGTGTAGAGTTTGTCATCAGCGTATTATAAGGAAAACAGGTGCTGCCTACTAATGTGACCATGACTGAAAACTGCCCATTTCACATAAAAAGAAGTGAAGACTTTGTGCTGTATTTGTTCACACACAGACGAATGCCTAGATTGACCTAAAGTCCAGCACCTGTGTGATTTTAATCACAAAACCCCCCAGACTTCCTCAAATGCAGAGCATATTTTGGAACACGTGAGAGCTGCAGACAGAGGATAATTACTGATGGAAACCGTCTTCTCTGTATAGTCCACATTTACCTGGAAGACAAAAGAAATATGAGTGAGTTTACTGATCTTATAGTCCATAGGAAACAGTAAACAGTTGCCGTCATTCAGTCTATAGCACTGATGCCCAGTTTTATTCGTAAAGGACTGGTATGGGTACAGATTTTCATTCTTAATCAAGCAGGAGTCACTGCTGATTCCACCCGTTTCATTATTTCATTCAATGGCATTCAGATAGACTCAGATTGTAGCTTTGGCCTAGTTGGAACAAATCCTGTATCCACACTGGCCCATTCTGGATAAGACACACCCAATCTAATGCATGTGGGCAATAGTTAGTAGAAGGAAATCTCTCTAACACACTGATTTTACACTGGTTCATGAGACCAACTGGCAACACACATTGGAGGCTCATAGCATATAACCCTAAACAATTCATCACACAGTTCAGCTAAAGAATATTACATCACATACACAAACAGCTTCAAAAAATAGGAATGTAAAGGCATGTGAAAATTCAACATCAACATATTATAGTATAGAATTTGAAAAAAAAGTATTTGAATTTTCACATGCCTTTACATTCCTATTTTGTTCCTATATTTATTTTCTATCTTGTATAAGTCAGAAAATGCATGTGGTCAAATCAAATCCAAGTTCATTTGAATAAGTCAATTTTTAACCCTATTCATATACTGCCTATTCAGAAACATTTAAAATGAAGCTCAATTGGTTGGTGACAACCTAATCTTAAGAAAAACAAATGAGGGATAAATTTAACAGTTATACATTTCTGTAAGTCTCTTGATGACCGGGTCTGTTAAAGCACTATACAAATAAAATGTAATTTAATTGAGCATGCTGGTGTTAAATGCAGCGGTTCTAAAACCAGCCCTCAGAGCCTCCTAGGCAGTCACTACACATCAGAACCACTGGCCTACTCTGACAGACTGTGAGTACTGGTTTGAGAACTACTGGTCTAGTAGGTGTAATGACAAACCCACCGCTCCATGCGCGAATGCTCCAATAACAACCACAGCAGGACCATCCTTAGGGACGAGGGTTCTGGGGCAGACGGCATCTCCTGCTTTGAAGGACATGGCGTAGCGTGGGCATCCTGCAGGCAAGTGGTCTGAAATTGGGTTTTTAATCATCCTCAGCAATCGCTGTGGCCCATCAGCTGCTCTCACACTCAGCTTATGCAGGAGCTGCACTGAGAGTAAAAATAAGAAAAAACTAAGCAGAGACTTGCTATAGTATGATACTCGAACATAATCCTAACTCAAAAATCAATGTAAAATAACTCTGTACAATCCAGTGCAAGATAGTTAAACTGTTAGAGATCCCTTTACTAAACCTTGTGTACAGTTTTACCCTAGGGGTCTGATACTGTATAAATATTACTTTACCCATGAGTCCACAAAAGCGTGGGAAGGTGCGGGGAATTCGTGTCTGAGGATTTATCTCAATCAGAGCATTCTTCTCCGTATGAATGTACACCTGCAGCAGTCCTGCTCTGTTAAGTGGGCTGTCCATCAGCATAAGCAGGCTCTGTGTTACAGCAAAGGATGTATACATTTATACAATAGCAAATAATGCCACAATCTCAGTTGTCTTGCAGTATACAGCACGAAATGATGTATTGTTCAGTGGCTCAATCGTTACCTGGTGAGTGATGTCTGGCCGAATATTACCGGGGTCCCTTCCACTCTTTATTATAATATTCTTGTGTTGGTCACAGTTCAGCAGCTCAAATGTCTTCCCAACCTTAAAGAAAAAGCACAAAATTAAACATACAGCCTTTTCAGAAACAGACGGTGACTTCCCAGCAACATTTCCAAAGTTAACTTTTTTGTTTTTGTTATAAACATCATCAGCACTGTACCTAAAAGATCTTATTATATAAAGAGATTGTATAACACAATGTAGCAAGTCGGTCTTATTTCATCAGATACAAATGTACTGGAAACATTATGACAACGAAACAGGTTTATATCAGTATAGAAACAGGTTTGAATAGGAACATCAGCGGAATGGTCTCTAAACTATACTCCTCAATGAAGTGATGTATTATCGTAAAACAAAATTCCTGGAACTAAAAAATAGTCCTGTTCTCTTTCCCACTTTCGTGAACCGGTAATCGTTGAAGGTAACTGAGTAAATCAGACGCTTTGTTTTAATCACAAGATCGGTTAGCAGCAAGCTATGGAAGTGATGAGATGATAAATATAATACAATTGCGCATCATCATTTGTTTAGACGCACGTCAAAAACGCCAGTTATTACCCGAAGCCTCTAATTTAGCTCAAAGTTAGCTCCATCGCTAGGATTTCTTAGCCACGGTTACTTCATTGTGGTGTTTGTTTGTTTTTTCTTTACTCACCTTCACAGTTTCCAGTGTCGCTCCTTCCAAAACAACAACAAGTCGCGCCTCTATCATTTTGTCGTGCATATTTCGTGGCTGTTTCGCTGTTTTTGGTTCATATTCGTCTAAGTGTTCGAGACCACGCTTCTCTCCCGTGTGAGCTGCCATCTTGTTTGAGGCGAGAGCGCGTCGCAGCAACTGTGCGTCATATCATAAGCGACTTGCTGCTGCAGCTTCAAGACACTACGCGAAGCACTTTGGTGTCGGAATAAAAGCAACATAAACACCTGCAATTCACATGATTGTACATTTTTTCAATTATGTACACAAATTGAATAGAAGTACTTTATCTTATTATATCATCATGTCTAAAACATTTCAAGAATTAATCACACACAATCGTTAATCAGTTGAACATGGCCACAGGGATGGATAATTCTTTCACTTTTCTTCAGTAAACTATTCGTCCTCTCTCGGTTGTGTATCCAGATCCTGTGCACTGGGCACAAGAATGACTTGTGCACAGATTTGATCATTCTTTTGACTGGTGGAAAGAAACTAATGGTAACCCAGAGGAAACCTACACAGTTACAGAGAAAATGTAAAAACAACAACAACAACAAAACAAATAAAAACCACAGTAACCCGAATGCGGGGATTGAGCCTGGGACGGAGATAGATAATGCTGATAAAATACTGATTGTAAAACCTGAGACTAAAACTTCTGATCTATAATGAAGAGTATATATGCAAAATGTGAAATATTATAATGACTTTATGTGTTCGCTGTAACTGTCATGATCTCCATGTCAATGCTCGTTGTATCCATCCAATTTCTGAGCAGCATCATACTGTATTAGTGTCCACTTAATTGCTCAGCTATGAATAATATTCTTCAGCATGTCCACACTTCTTAACACAGGTCAGGAAGCTGTCCATGAGATCTGTTTTTCACACAAGTCATTGGTTTGGGACAGTGTACAGAGTTGACACAAAGCACAGTCACCAGGAAGGAGGGTTCAAATGGCATGGGTGCTGTATATGGCTCAGAGTCACAGCTTGCCTATCAAGAAAGAATTGCAAAATAGTAGTTAATTTTGTTCTGTAACATTTGGCTGAAGAAGCAGGCCAATGTATTAATGGAGTTTTAATTGGTATGACCTGGAAGTGATACAATTGCCAGAAGCTTACCTGGGTGAATGAGATGAGAAACAAATGAACATGTGAGAGTCCTGACAAGGAGGTGTCACTTGAATGTCTCAGCAAACTCTTTTTATATGCCTGAAAGAAAACCAAATGATAAATAGGGAAAACAGACATTAAGGCAATGTAATGTATGGCAAACAGCATAAAATACTATATAATAATTAATAAAGCATTAAGGATGTGGAACTGTCCTAGAGCAGCTCATTTCAGTAGGGCCTGATCACAGACTAAGATATGATGTACAGAAGCTCTGATCCGTAAAGCAAAGTCATTTCAAAATAAAATTTCTGACTTTTTTGTAGTCTAAACTTTTAGCCGTGGATTCAAAGAATTTGGAAACTTGCAGCGCAGACTAGGAGTTTACAACTGAAAACACACACACCAGTAATGTGCACACACTTACCAATAGTGCCACCTGAAGGGCTGAGTACTGCACCCACACTTCCTGCTTCTGGGATGGAGAGAGAGAGGAAGTTCCCTTCTGTGCTGTGAGATAGTGTGACCACACACACTCACTCTCCAGCACAGCGCTCTCTGACTGAGATAGGACTACAGAAGAGACAGAAGTTATCATGGCATAGACCTGCAGTATATAAGCACACACACATGAACACATGTACGCACACACATGCATATAGCTATGTAACAGGGTGACATACTATCAGGCAACAGCAGATGCAGGAGGTCCTTTGCAATTATAGTTCCCAACATCCCATAGTTGACAGCTCTACACAAAAAGAGAGAGACAGAAACATGGTTACTTATCAGTTTCACTCTGTACTTATGGTCATACTAATACTTCATGTTGCTCATTACACAGCTGTAAAGATGTGGTCTTCTTCAATAGTGTGTAAACAATGTATAGACATTTTGATTATTAATAACATTATGTGTACTCCATTCAAAGTCACCCCTGAATATTATAAAATAAAATATATGCTATTTAAAAGAATATTCACAATCCATAATCCATTTATTAAATTAAATTGGGTTTAAGGTACAAAACCCACAAATAATTATTTGCCCTTGTAGGTATGTATGTACAGTGTATATAATTATAACATAATTTTTCTCATCTTTGTGGCATGTTTCTCTTTCCATTTGCTTCCCTGGACAAAATAATCATTCACACTCACCAGTAGCATCCTGATTTAACAATATGATAAATACCTTGGATAGGAGGAATGAAACTGTTGTGACACGAACATTCCAACTGGGATGATGATATCATTACCAGATATAAATGGTTGGATGGACAAACTACAAGACATAGAGAAATGAAGGCTGATTACTGAACAACATTAATATTCTCAACAAAGAGACACTGAAATAAATTATAGGGGCCTGAATCTCAGGTTCTGCAGCTTTAGGAATATTTTCACACATATGATAGCAAGAAACCTATAATATCGTGATGAAGGGAAAAGCACTCACACATGAGGCTGTGGAGTGTGAGAGAGCAGTCTGCTCCTCATCTTCTGCTGAAGAACCAGCATCTGCAGGTAGTTGGAGAAATAGTTCTTCTCACTCATAATGACCTAGTGCAAGATGGAGGTACATTGGTTAGTAAACCGTATACAAAATAATGTAGATATATTTTTTTTTTTTTATTTCCCTAATACCTCTCCAAAATGCTCATCAAGTTTCAGCTGATTGAAGAATTCATTGTCAGTGGAGAGTCTTGGAGTGAGAGCAGTAATCTGGAAGAGAAACAGTGACTGTATTACATCAACAGCAGTATTTACCTGGAGATCTCAGAGGAGGTATATAAGTACTTTTTACCTTTTACCTTATTCAAAACGAAATCCTGTGTGTCTCCATTCTGCCAGTTCAAGGTGGCTATTTTGGTCTTGAAGGAGGAGTAAATATCACTGATCAGCTTGTCAGCCTAGCAAGTGAAGAGGAATTAGAATAAGAATAATAACAAATCATTATGAACTTGGAAAGTACCAACATTGCACTTTTATAACATAAAGAATTTATGTGCTAAAGATTTTCTAATTTTAAGAAAATATATGTAAGGATTCTGTCAAAATAGGGTATAATGTTTATATGACTTGATATTTAAATATAAAATAGAAAGGAACTCTGTTTAATGCAGATTTTGAATATATTCTTTTTTCTGTAAGTTATTATTGTGTCTCTACTAGCAACACATAGGCCAAATGCCAGCATAATGAATGAAAGTAGCACCTTTAACAAAATGTGCATTTATAACACTGTTATGAAACACTAAATCTGCTTTCAGTAGCTGGGTAAAATCTATGGGAACAATATTAAACATTCCATAATGCTTATAATTTCTTTCATGCAAAGAAATTCCAAAGAAATGCCACCTTGCCATAAGCCTTTCTTAAATTCTGCAGCAATGGTTTATCAAAGATTTATGCAATTCACACATTATAAATACATTACAAATACACCAAACAGGCATAACATTATGAGCACTGAGAGGTGAAGTGAATAACACTGATTATCTCCTCATCATGGCACCTGTTAGTGGGTGGGATATATTAGGCAGCAAGTGAACATTTTGTCCTCAAAGTTGATGTGTTAGAAGCAGGAAAAAATGGGGTAAGGATTTGAGCGAATTTTACAAGGGCCAAATTGTGATGGCTAGACGACTGGATCAGAGCATCTCCAAAACTCTTGTGGGGTATTCCTGGTCTGCAGTGGTCAGTACCTATCAAAAGTACCCATTAATTCCTATAAGTTGTGGGTTGGGCCCCAAGGAGGCCCCACCTCGCAACTTACAGGACTTAAAGGATCTGCTGCTAACATCTTGATGCCAGATACCACAGCACACCTTCAGAGATCTAGTGGAATCCATGCCTCGATGGGTCAGGACTGTTTTGGCAGCAAAAGGGGGACCAACACAATATTAGGCAGGAGGTCATAAAGTTATGCCTGATCTTTGTAAATAGTTAGATCATAGTTTGCCTGTTTATGTATCTATCTAATCAAACTATTTGTTTATCCATCCATCCATCCATCCAACAATTATTTGTAATATTATTACTTATATGTCCTTATTAGTCATACCTCTTCACCAGCATAATGATCTTTGATCAAATGACTGATCAAAGTATTAAAACCTTTCACTGTCTGCAGTACACAGTGTTTCCAACATGGTGCAACCTTAGGTAACACAAAAAAAATCCCTTACAATGTAGTTCATTCAACAATTTTAAGAAATATTAGGTATGAAATCTAAACACAGCTCAATTTAATACACACCTCATTTTCATTGTTAGTGGCTACAGAGAAGTTTTTCATAGTCTGCATGAATCCGGTGTGCAGAGCAGGCATGAGTTTTTGCAGAGCATTCATGATCATGTAAGTATGGAGAGGATAACTGCACACAAAAAGACACACACATGAAGATTTTTACTGTCACAGAAGCACTGCTATCAAAGCTGATGTGAAAGTTTATGCTAAATATTGAAACAAATGATGTACAACTAAAAATTTTAATATGATCTACCTGTCCATACTTCTATGTTGATGCCTCCATTTGCTGATTGTCTCTGACATGTAGATGATATAAGGACGATTGTGCACTAACACAAAATCTGATTTGCTGACAGGAACAGGATGAAAGATAGCCTGGAGACATCTGAGCCAATCAATATTGGGGGCCAGCTCCTACAGAAAAAAAGACACACACACATACACACTCATACTTCCCTGTCACACAGAAACCTATTAACTGTTTCAGTGTTGTTCACCTGTTTGAGTGAAACACCCACCTGTAACTCCTGGATGGTCATTCGAAGGTTCATGAGATTCTGGCTGCGTCGGTAGGAAGCAGGTGAAGTATTTGTAACTAAAGTTGAACTCAGAGACATATACAAGCCACAGTGCTGAGTTCTGCTGGTGAAGGGAACATTCAACAGAGTCAAAAGCTCCTTACAAGATGAGAAGAATGGGCGCAGAAACTGAAAAAAGAAAAGCAAAAATACCCCAGTTAACCCATTAACTATCATTATACCATAAAGATCATGCTTATATACTCATAGATGTTACATGTTTGTGTTTACACCATGTAAGCATTTTGTTTTGCTTTGTTAACTTGCATGTTATCCTCCCATCCTGAGTTGTACCTGTGAGTTGAATTTGGATCTGTTTATTTGGTTGTTCCACTCAATAGGGAAATGAAACTCGGGTTGATCAATCTGCGGAAACACCCATGTTTAACAAAGAAAAGGTTAAAATGCTTTTCGGAGACAAATGTATTACACTATGACATTGCATATCTACATATCTGTATATCTAAGGATATTCTGAACATGATTGACACTGCTGAGATTTTAATATTCAATTAATTATGGATGCTTCATTTGCTTAATAATGTAATATTTATTACATGTAGCAATAATAAATCATTCATTTTGCTTAGAAAGTAAATGCTAAATAAGTTACAAAGCATGTTTAAATTTTAGTCAAAGGTATAATATATATAATAATATACAGTAATAATAAAAGAACAGTATAGACTCCTTCCTTCTCAAAGGTTTAAAGATGCAAGGTATCTAATTTTTTGGAATTGAATGATAAAAGTAAGGTAGGTTGTTTAGCATGCTTTTTAATGGTTTGAATGTACCTGTATGCAGTTTTGGCTTTTATTACGGTCAGGGCCCACATGCACATTAAAGAATGGAAAGGTGTTGTACTGCGTCATCACCAGAGCCAGAATGGAGTTCATCTCAGGCTCAGTCCAGTTCCCAGGTACAGGCCAGCCACCCAGCTACACACAAACACAGATTGGCTTATTCAAATCTATCAATCAAATGATCCAGCAAGACAGAATCCTATATAAACAAAAAAATGTAGTAAATGACATCCTTCTTTACTTATTTAGTATTGTTAAAGTTAGCTGAAAAGAATACAGGCAGGGAATAATGCATGATATGCCAAAAGGCTGTATTAGCCATTTAAAAATATTTCTATAGTTGCTGTATTTGTGCATGTGTGAGAAAAAATATGTGTGTATTATACCTTCTGTATTAGCATTTGGATGTGATATATGCTCTCATTCAATGTAATGTTGGGCCTCATGCAGGTGTTATAGAAGGTCTGTGCTTTCTGTTCTGCACTGCTAGCAGTCCTTTTGGGAGACTCTAATCAAGTAGACATAATCATCAAAGAGACCAATGATTCATATATAAGTTTCATGTATATTTCCAGTTTAAATCTAGTTCATGTGCAGGTAATTGTCCTTTTATATTTCTTACTTATATGCTTAGTGCATACTACAATTCTAAGAATACAGAACAAAATACTGCCTACTACATACTAAATATTACTAAACACTATTCAAATAATCCCATCATCCTTAAAAATGATTATTTGTACACTTAGACCTATTACAGCAACTTGACATCTCTGTTGTTGTGTACAGTGATAGAAAGCTATAGTATGTCATACCCAGAATCTCTTTTATTGCTTGGAGCAAAGCTGTCTGTCTGTCAGGTAATCTGTCATCTCTCTTCTTTTCAGTATCTGACACTATGTCCATTCTTATTCCACCACCTCTCCTCTCTCTCCTTCTCATCACATCTTGTCTGGTGGCATTGCCTCTGTGTTTGCCTCTGCTCTTATGTGACATTTCTGCTTTACAAGTGAACTGGAAATAATCACAGGGTCGAGACAAAGGATCCATGCCTGCAGAGAAGCGTTCTGCTACCCTCATGCATGCTGGAGAGAGACAGGGAAGAGGGTCTAGAGGGAGAAAGAAATGTGGTGTGAAATAAAATATAAGAAAGAAAGGGAAGACCAATCACTACAGGCATTACACTAGATGTTGTTGTTTGATACCTTGAGTTTTTTTCTGCAGGAAGTAGAACCCCAACCCCATGACTGTACCAATGATACAGGAGGCAAGACAAAACTGAAAAAGCCGGAGCCCTAACCGTTGGTTCTTGACCAGTGAGTTTGATTCCTCAGACTGAGCCTGTCCCTGGGTGAACTGGAGAATTTCCTAGACAAGCAGCAGAAATGAATATTTAATATTTATGAGCACTATGTAATCAAGGTATATGTGTTCCTTTATACTTTCCACAGTAGGAAAGTCTTCAGGACAGAGGACTTTGTATTTTTTTTCAGGCTTGCATATCTGATCATAGCATATATGATAACAGGAACTAACTTGATTTGCAAAGTGTTCCAGCTAAATATAATTGCATACAGATTATAAACTATGACTGTATTTTGTAATTTGCTGAGCTACAAGAGGAATAAAGCACTTCAGAATGATCTTTTTTAGAAAATAATCAAAGATTAGAATTAGCTTTGAGGTGGTAGCATTTCACACCAACCCCTCATGTTGTTTTATATAGTCATTATATAGTCAAAGGTACTTGAAAATCCAGTTCAGTTTCCGATTCAGATCTTAGTAATATTCACTCAATAAATAATACACTTGAAAGAGCACAGAGAAAACACTTTAAGCAACAAACATCTGGCAGATTATAAAGCTGAAGCTGTCTCGACGATTTCAGTAAATTGTCCATAAACTGCACATTACACTAGCTTGCATACTTATTCATAAAAGGAAGTGAAAATCTACTTGAACCTAAACCTTTGCTCTCTTAGAGATAGCATTATTGTTATATTTTGGCTGGAATATTTGTTTATTTCTAGCTGTACCTGCTGATCGGATGAGTTTTGAGTCATCTTGGTCTTTTCAATTGTTTTCAAAGTCCTTTCTTCAGAACTCCTTCTCCATTAGCATCCTGCTTATATCTGAGTCCCCACTTACATCAGAATCATCTTTTTTTCTATCTCTTCCTCCATCAGTTCTGTCATTCATCACACTTTCTCCGCCCACATTTACATTCTGATAAAAGCCAGTGTACAGGCCTCTTTCACTACGTCATACTAACTGGCTGTTTGTGTAAACCCTGGGTTTTATGTGTGTTAGAGCCACATTTCTTTCACTTCATAACAGGACTGACTGAAATTCGCTTCAAAAGGTACTTACTTTTTGTTTACAGAAAGCAATTTAACACCTCAGATGTTATGACTAAAATCACATTCATTTTATTTTATAGGTCTGCTTGTAGTCAATCAGGCTGTATTAAAACAGTCAAAAACACACACACACACACGCATGTCAGCACTCTGCTATCAGTGGAGTGTGAGGCTGGTGTGGGCTGATAGGGTGAGAAGACGCATCTATGACGTGCCTATGATGTCACATACTGTGTGGAAAGGAGCATGTTTGACTGTAACTTGCCAACATTCACATTTAATAAATAAAATGCAAGAGACAACCATTAAACATTTACGGAAAAGAAAAAGTAACAATTTGAATTCATTTTCTTTTTTATTAAGAGTAATATACACTATTTTGCCAAAAGTTTTGGGACACCCCTCCAAATCATTGAATTCAGGCGCTGGGCTTGGACCCTTAGTTCCAGTGAAAGGAACTCCTAATGCTCAGTCTCCGCTCTAATTCATTCCAAAGGTGTTCTATCGGGTTGAGTCCAGTCAAGTTCCTCCACACCAAACTCACTCATCCATGTCTATATGGACCTTGCTTTGTGCACTGATGCACAGTCACGTTGGAACAGGAAGAGTTCAACCCCAAACTGTTCCCACAAAGTTGAGAGCATGAAAATTGTCCAAAATATCTTGGTATGCTGAAGCATTAAGAGTTCCTTTCAGTGGAACTAATGGCCAAGGCCAAACCCTGAAAAAACAACACCCGAATTCAATTATTTGGAGGGGTGTCCCAAAACCTTTGGCAACACTAAGTAGACGCTGGTCACTGAGCAGACTTGGGGATCAATAGAAAACTGAGACAAATTCAAAGCAAGGATTTAAATTGAATCTCTTTTTTATTACTTCCATCCTCCAACATGCTTTAGAAATCAAGCAGAATGTCAGTGTTTTTTTTGTTTTTTTTAATTTTATAATACAGTACAAATGAGAGCTTGATTGCAAAAAACATCATTAGACCGTAAACATACACACATTCACATATCACAAAGGAATTTAACTGCAAAATAAAGCACTTTTATATGTATGTGTGTGTGGTAAATGGGAAAAAAAAAATCAACAAAAATGGATGTCCATCACATACTGTAAACAGCAGGATCATGGTTATACTGACATGACAACTAAACATGATAAAGAAAATGTGACTACACAAAAATACTCATTGAATGCATAAGAAATCAAAAAGGGGAATCATTTAAATGCTTGTAAGGAGACCTGTGCAACACTGTGCAGAACATCTTTGTTCAATTCCAAGTGGGGATACATACAGAATTAAACATGTGAAGAAAATGTAAATTTAAGGAAATGTAGCCTTCTTCATGTTAAAGGATTTCAATTAAGAATTTTGGCTGAAATTTCCAGGTTAGCATTAGCATAACTGTCTCATGAAAAAGACCCATCAATTTGTTCTTTACAGTCTAAAACACTGAAACTAGTAAATCATATAAAGCGTTTGTGCAAAAGTGTCTAGCCAGTCCTTTGAGAGTCTATTTCAACCCGTAACTACGGCAGTGTCTGAATTTGTTCCTAACGACTGATAAAGTACACTGTTCGAGCTCGGATATTTTGTCCGAGTTCTTAGCGGACTGATGTATAGTGTATAGCTTGCTATATTAATACCTTTGAGAAATCCATAATACATAGCTGATAAGAGATATGAGAGCACTGAAAATACATATATAAATATCTATGACAAAAGGAACAAATAAAGCTAATATGTACTTGTAAGTGGTGTGTTTTATACAGATAAACTTTGCATAAATTGCACTTGGGGATTTACATACTTCTGTATTTTGTATGGGGTTTCAGTTCAGTTTCAATATTATTTTTTAATTTGTTTGTGTAATAGTCATGATGGTTTGTCACACCCAGAAATAACTCGTGTGAATCTAGTCAGGTCATTTCTTTTATATTGCTCCCTATATAGAGCTCTACATAGTAACCTGTAATTATGTGAGTGAGGAAGGGAGTGATAAGTCAGTCTTGCTCCCGTAGAAGTCTGACCAGCCAACCAACTAACCAAATTCTGGATATTTATTTCACGTTGTGTTTTTTATGTATATATATATTGATTCATGTTCGATTCTTTTTAATACATGATTATAGGGTTAGGGTTGGAAACCATCAGGTTGTCATTAAATTAATACTATGCAATATTTCCATCCATCAATCATTCTTGGTAATACATTTATAATCAGTGGTAGATTTTTGTGCTTTTTTTAAACAAACAAAGAAACCAAAAAAAAAGTTGTTGTTTTTTTAAATCATGCAGTCTTGTTGAATAAATGTTGCATGCAAGACAGACAAACAAAGCTTTGTTCATAACACACAATTCCCTACCAGCTTTCATATGCATCTATGGCAGCTGCTGATTTATTTTGGAAAGCAGATTTACTAAAGGCGTTGTCCTGCTTGGCTGCTCACTAATTCAAGAAGGATTTCATACATCATATTTATTTAATTCTAGTATTCATATGCAAACTAACTTTCCTTTAATCCTTAATGATTTTGATCAGGAGGCTAAGCTTGATGCGAGTCGTTTGTTCTGCCTGTGCGAAGCACGCTAGGAGTCAAAGAGTTGCACTGAACTAGAACTAGCCATATAGTTACACAATATTTTTTTTTTTAAATCATATCCTAAAATCCACAATCTCATTTGTTAAATTACACGACATGTCAGCACACTGTATTCAAGCAGCCACATGCTGAGATGGTACGCGTGTGATTTTGTAATGAACTTTAAAAGGTGTTTGAGAAAGCGTCGGGAGAAAGTTGAAGAGGGTCTTTCTAAAGGACATGTATTTAAAAAAAATGCAACAGAGCTGCTGTAGTTATTAAAGATTCTTGCTAAGTGTTCTTGCTGATAAAGCTGCAGAAAGGGGCAGACAAAAAAAAAACAACAAGGCTGTATGACAAACAAATGAGAAGGAGAATTACGAAACTCACAAAAACAATGCATCAAATGCCTGGAATCAAAGCAGAGTCATTCTTTGATTTTAGGTTTGGTTTAATACGAGTGACAGGAGTCTCCACCAATCACTTCATGGCCTGCTTGGCACGCTTTGTGTGGCACTTCATGCATAGAATCTTCCCATCCAATGGATAACAGCCATCAGCATCTGCCTCTATAGAGAGTGGGCGGGCACAGTCCTGGGAGCCAAAGGAGAAACATGAGTGTACATCACGCTCTGTAATTCTTTACATCTCTAGAAATCCTTGTTTAAGAGATTTGTACTAAAAAGTACAGTTTCATACAAGATAAAGATATCTCAGTTTCACATTTTATGTAAATGTATCAGACAAGACTGGCATTTTAAATAAATTACACTGAATATAATGTAATGTGAAACTTTTTTGCTACTAGCACTTTGGCTGGTACTTAGCATAGTATAAGCATCATTCATTTCCAGCATTGTATTTTACCACTGTATGTATTGTAATTTCCACACACTGAAAAAGGGGTGAGTGGATAAAAGTATCCAAAATTAAGAGTATGAAAGCTAAGAGTCTGTTAAAATGTGTGAGCTTTTAATTATATAGTGTGATGCATTTTTATATTTTATGTCTTCATACCTCACATCGGTAGCACTTAAGATGAAAGTTCTTCTCCAAGGCTACTACTCTGAGTGTTTCCTCACTGCCAGGGCCAGGAATAATTGGCTCATTGCAGCTCACGCACAGAGGAGAAAAACGTCTGCGATCCAGCAGCAGGGCAGGGGCCACAAAAAGATAGATACATCATTGTTTCTTTTTATTATATTTAATATTTTCTTGTATTACTGAAATACTCATTAAATGAACTGAGGATCTAAAGGTGTCTTGCTCTGTCAGGATGTGTGTAGAGGCTCACCGGTGGTAATCATTGACACAGTAGGGGTTGTTGTTGTCATCAGTGATGAATGGAGAGCCCTCCAGTGTGCAGCTACAGGCAGTGCAGCGGAAACACTGAGCATGGAAACACTGGCCCACTGCTTTCAGCACGCGATCTGTGATACGCTCCCCACAGCGAGAACAAATTGCCAGAGAGTTCTGAAGACATATACAGAAGACAGGAAGGCAAAAGATATTTCATGTCTCCACTGATTCGGCACAAAAGTAAAATACACGATTCCTAGCATGCTGTAGCTAAGAAAATAAATATAAAACATGTATATTCCCTCTTTGTTCAAGTAAGCTTGTGAGAGCTGTGGAAAATTTCACAATAAGGATCGGTTAACTACCACAAAAACAACATGCTAACTGTTTTAAAGTTGGATTATGCGTTTCACATTCAGTGTTGTGTGAACAAAGACAGAATTGGTACGCAAAAACCTTTATGTGTATAATGTGGTAACTAAAATAATACAGTTATGCCAAATTGACCACACACCAATCACATACTGTGTCAAAATCCAATACTTGAAATTTTTTTTGCTCGGTCACCCTCCCACCCATAACTGCAGCATGAATTAGTGTGAGTGGGAGAGTACTGACTCACCACATAGCACTCCTCGCACTCTGGCGATCCGTCACGGTCATAGAACTGCATTCCCTGCAGGGGGCGATGGCACGTCATGCAGCAGAAACAGTGTGAGTGGAAAAGTTTGTCCATCGCCCTGACTGCAGGCTGAGACCTGGACAGAGCCTCTCCACATTTTCCACACATCTCTGTACACAATAAGGAAAATATTAATGCACAAACGCTAGATATGCCAGATCAGGGGTTCCCAAAGTTTTTCACCCCAGAACCCACTTAGACGAGTACAATCAATCTTAAGATCCACCATTATATTTTTAAATGGAAATATGGGGGAAAATGCATCCTGATTTAGTAGAGAGCATTTTTTATTTTCCTAGCCATATGAATAAAAATATACAATTGACTGCAATACCAAAAGGCTTATAAGAAACACAGAAAGATATGATGGCCATTAAAATGTCAAAACAGCAGCCTGTTATGTTAAGATTATGAGAGGAATAACTGAGTACCGAGTTCTACTTATTTACAAAGACATGCAATACAAATTTCAAGAACTGAAAAATTATGTTTAAAAACTACTTCAAGCTTAAGAGTAAGCAAGGGAAATTTACTAGTGATTATTTGCAATTCGATATGCAGCTAGAAATGACGCTCGCAGTGCTTTTTCTGGGATGCTGGCTGTGCCTTTGATCAGTCCTTCTGAACGAAGATACTCTTCTTATTTTAGAAGAAAATCTGATCGATCTTTGTTGGCGTATGCAGAATGTTTTATTGAGAGGTGCTTTTTAAGTTTTGAGGGTTTAATGCTAGCACTTGCCAACTTTTCTAAGCATAAAAAACATTGAGGGACTTCCTCACCCTCTGGACCATCGCAGGCCAAACCAAGACCAATGTTGGTCATATTTTCTGTGTGGCTCCTTTTCTCTGCCCTTCTCACAGGTCCGTGATGCCTTTGGTTTTAAAAACTTTTCCATTTTAGCATATGCTGCAAGGTCATTGACTACTGAGGTAGTGTATTGTATGTTACTGACGCAGACAGTTCAACACAAGCAAAACAGACGATTTATTCAGAGAGTCATTCAATGAATGCTCTGCTTATTCAGACCTCTGATTCCTGTTTGTGTTTATGCGTTTTAATTTAAATGATTCCTTTGGAAAAAGAATCGTCTCTTAAGAGTCGTTTGCTCATTATTGGACTGGTTTTGTTTCATTCTCCGTAATGTAAATAGAGCTGCAGCCAAGTGATGTGCGCCCCACCTTTTTTCATTGTGCAACCCACAAGTGGATCACGACCCACAGTTTGAAAACCCCTGTGCTAGATGTACATGCACGTGTATGTGTGTGGACACTACTACTTCAGTTGACTTGTTTGTTTGTGCTTTGGTATGTGCAAAACTGCCCCTATATTTAATAATCATATTTGTGGATACATAGTATATTCTATTAATATTCTTTAACTATGTTCAATACAATATGTCAAAGAGGGGAGGTGATCTATTACAGGCCCCTGTGCTCTATATTAATAATTTAACGTAAAATGGAGATTTTTAAGAGAATGAGACTACCTGTAGGTGCAGAGGTGATAACTGGGGCACGATTGTCCATGTGTTTAATGAAATCTTTGGTCATCTTTTCCAGCTCTTCAACTTCTCGCATTGAGAGAGGAACACCAGCAGGGGGTGCACCTGCTCCAGGACCTTTCGGCTGTGTAGCCTGCATAGATAAGTTAAAGACCTTACATTTGTCATACTGTAAAACTGCTAATATGTTTGTTGATCATGCACACTTCAGAAATTTAGTTGCAAAATCTGTCAAAAAAAATCTAACATTAGCTGAGATCTAGCTTAGAATGAGGTCATGGAATGACATGGCTTTTTATACAAATGTAGTAACTTTTATGTAATTAAAAAAAACAATCTATGCAATTAAAATCAGCCCATCAAGAAAAAGGAAATAATTCAAAATATTTGAGTTTAAGTGCTCCCATACTTGGATTGTAACGTTAACAACCTTAATATCAGATCTGAGTGATTTAATCAATTTAATCTGATTAAGTTTTAAAAAGCCCCTCCTTAAAATGGCAGATCAAAAATCCATTGTTATTTACACTTCATACAATATAACAGACTCACCATGGGTGAGGTTGGACTGAGCATTAAGTTGCTGTTTGCTGATGCATTGGAAGTGGGAGATGGTGCTGGTTTAGGCTGTGGAGGAGCTGAAGGTGGAAATGTTTTCTCCTGATTGACTGGAAGAGAGACTTTGGTATTACTGACAGCTGGGGCAGGGGCAGGGGCATTTGCTGGAGCTGGAGGAGGACCTGGTGGTGCAACAGGTGGTGGAGGGAAAGAGATGTGAGAGGTGACTTTGGGGGTATGGTTAACTCCTCGTGGAGCTGCAGGGCTCACGCTGTTTGCAGGTTTGGGGCTAAAATTAGAAGCAGGCTGGCTGGGAGTGAATGTGGTCTTTGGAGCGGCTGCAGGTCCTTTACCCAGTGGTGCTCCAGATGCTGGAGCAGAGGGTGCGCTCGAGCCACCGTGTCTCAGTGTGGTACGAGCACGTAGCTCTTCTGCCCAGGGGGCAGGTGGAGGGCGATCCTGCAGCTCTGGAGGGGGCAGGAAAGACAGGGAGGGTTTGGGGGCTGTGGGAGGAGGAGCAGGTGACTTTGTTGTAGGCCCTGATGTCAGCTGACTGGACACCTGAACCGCAGACATTTAAATACAAAAATAAGACATCAATTAGAACAATTATCTGATTATGACATGTTTTAATATGCTGTATTTTTTTTCAAATTGTAAGAAATTGTAATACTGCAGATTATCAAAATTAACAGGTTAAGCTACACCTGAATGGCAAGGTTAAAAATTTCAAATATCTTTTTACCTTTGGGTTGAAAGGTCTTCTTGTTTCCATTTCTGACAACATATCAGTTAGAGAGTCCAGCTGTCGGTCAAAACTAGTCTGCTTCTCCAATGGTTTCTTTTCAAAGGAGGGTGAATTAAATTAATAAATGTGTGAAAAAGAGCACTTGATAACAGCAGAAGAAGCTGCATAGGAAAGATTGTGAGAATAAAATACCAGAGGGAGGACAAGAGATAACAGTCTCAAACTAAGAGTGAAGAAAATAGGCCCGTTGTGAAACATCCCTCTAATTAACGGCCAATTAAACACATCTAATCAAAGTACTAAAGAAAAGAAGAATAAAATGAAAAGAAACTGGTAATGACAAAATCAAAATTAGATCCTAATGCTGACAAAACATGCTGCCATGCAGAAGTATTTGAACTACTGCAATTTGGGACTAATTTACTCAGTTAGTTAGGCCGGTCTGAATTGAATGCTGAAATACAAGATTACATACAAGTAAGCTAATTTTCTGGCTCCTCTAATGAATTTATATTCTTTTTGCATTTTTCAGTGTCAATGTCAAACTATTAGTAACTCAAAATAGTTCAGACTCTTGTTTTAGGTTGGCAGAAATGAACCCTTTAGCTGTTGTAGTACATCCACCTCAAGGTTTGGAGTGTTGTGCATGCTGAGATGCATTTCTGCTGATGTGAACAATAACTGAAACTCTTGACCTGTATCTGCATATTTGCATTGCGTTGTGCTGCTGCCACATGATTTGCTAATTAGATAACTGTGTAAATAAGCAGGTGTACAGGTCTTCCTAATAAATTGTATAACATGGAGATATAAAAAAAAAATAAATAAATAAATAAATCACCCCCCCAGTTCATTGTCTCTCCAAATAAAGAAAGAGCGAGACAGAGCAACAAGAATGTGACTTATTTATCTAAATGACTGTCTGCATTTCTGGCATACTTTCATAGACTGAAGATGCAAATGTCATCTATAATTAAGACAGGTTTAACGCAAGCAGGAACATATGATGCAGCAATAACAATTATGCAAATGTCAAAATTTTGTTCAACTCAAGTTGCAGTGTTAAATCGGTATTATAATGTAGTAAAGCCTCTGGCAACCTATTTTCATAAATAGTTTTTACTACTTATCTTTGGAAGAACTGTTCATCTATTGCTTTCCAGTATGAGCGACTAATTTAAGTGGAATGGGACTATGGTTCAGGTCTACCAAAAGATCAACCAGATTTAGCCATTTCAACAGCTGTTCTTTTACCCCAACTACTGAAACCTAAAGAAAATTCAGTTCTGCTCACATTTTTTGTGGGTGACAAACTTCCCAACTGACAGTTCACAAAACTGCACCTAGCAGCATTTCAAATATACACTGCTGTAGAGATACAAAAGATTTGAGACACCCCTCTAAATTACTGAATTCAGATGTTGTTTTTCAGGGGTTGGGCTCGACCCCATAGTTCCAGTTAAAGGAACTCTTAATGCTTCAGCATACCAAGACACATTGCACAATTTCATTGGTCAGACATTAGTCAATTTGGGGGTGGCTCCTTCCTGTTCCAACATGACTGCGCACCAGTGCACAAAGCAAGATCCATAAAGACATGGATGAGCAGTTTGGTGTGGAGGAACTTGACTGGCCTGCATAGAGTCCTGACCTCAACCCCATAGAACACCTCTGGGATGAATTAGAGCGGAGCCAGGCCAAAACTGGGATGTCTGCCTTTACACATGAATTTAATATGGAGTTGGCCCTCCCTTTGCAGCAATAACAACTTCACATTATCTGGGAAGGCTTTCCACAACATTTAGGAGTTTATGGCCATTCTTCTAGAAGCGCATTTGTGAGGTCAGGCACTGATGTTGGACGAGAAGGCCAGGCTCACAGTCTCCGCTCTAATTCATCCCAAAGGTGTTCTATCAGGTTGAGGTCAGGACTCTGTGCAGTTCCTCCACACCAAACTCGCTCATCCATGTCTATATGGACCTTGATTTGTGCACTGGTGCACAGTCATGTTGGTCATCCTCAAACTGTTCCCACAAAGTTGGGAGCATGAAATTGTCCAAAAATGTCTTGGTATGCTGAAGCATTAAGAGTTCCTTTCATTGGAACTAAGGGAGCAAACCCAATACCTGAATTCAATGATTTGGAGGGTTGTCCCAAAACCTTAAATAAAATGTAATATTTTAATTTAGTGTATATACTGATAAATCCACCAACACATCATGCAATGAAGGATGAAAACAAAAGTACTGTGGAAGCTCTACTGCATAATTTCTACCAGCATTTCTAGCACCAGCACTTTTCGTGATTAGTAACAGTTCTGTGCAAATCTACCGAGTATTATGAGGTGGATGAACTGTCAAGAGCCAGAGTTCACAGACCATTCTGACAATGCTTGAATTGTAGGGGAAGGGATCATTTGATTTAAAAAAACATGTCTTGTTTAGATGGTATACAGATAAACACATATAGCTACTGACTAAACAAACAAAGATACAGATTGTGGCATTGGGTTACACTGCTACAATCAGTCTGTGATCTGATACCCTCATACAATTTTGATCAAGCAGACATGAGAATTTTGGTGCTTTTAACTTTTATTAAATTGTAGTTAGTGATATATATTATTCCAATCTATGATCGGTAATGCTTATTAAATGGTCGATATCAAGTATCACTAGTAATTTGTAACTTTTGAAGACATGTGGCTTTAAGTCTGAAGTCACATCATGTCTGTGTCTTAGTTCTTACCTGAAGACCGACACCGGTGCCAGGCTCAGGAAGTGGAGGTGCAGGAGGGGGAGGGGGAGGAGGTGGAGGAGGAGCAGGAGAAGAATCTGAGTGCACGAAGCTCACATCTTCAGGAGGTGCTGGGAGAGGCAAGTCTTCTGCAACAGGGGGAGGGGGAGGGAATGCAGGGGGAGGGGCCTCAGATGCAGGGGGTGTGAGCTGACATTCTGGGGGAGGGGCTGGCAGATCTGCGTCCAGTGGAGGAGGAGGGGGCGGAAAATCTGGCCAGGAGAGGCAGTGGAATGGTTTAGAAAGATGCCATTCATAACAAATAAATCAACAAATAAAATCGCTAAATAAATAAATAAATAAAATGTCCCTGTCATTTTCGTAATGCAAGAGCCTAAACCCTGGGGTGGGGTTTTAACTGTGATAGCCAAGAGTGTAATGCTAAAAAAGATTTCATAGCAATGATTAAATAATTATTCATGGTGGATGCAGTATATGCGTTAGGTCATGTGGATCAAATAATCACTGGTTGCAGTTTATAAGTGGGAGAAATGATCCTCTGTTATATATGATGGCTGCGTGATCACAATCAACAGTGTTCTTGAACTGAATTGAGAAATGAACCTGTGTTTTTATATATTATCTATGGTGCAGTGCTGGCTGAATTTGGGCATTCCAACGTTGTGAAAATGTGTGTGATGAATATAGTGATCACTAATGTACTTGGTAAATTTTGTTGAAATTTGCAACTAAAACACTTGTTCAATTAAGAAAAAAACAAAAGGTTTTTCTGAAAAGACTGTTCTGATAAACAATGATGAAAGCAAAGTGCTGCTTATTGCAACAGGTTAAGCATGTGTAGACAAGTCTGCTCTCAGAAAACAGTATCCTTTTTTTTAAGCTTACTAACAAAAGCCTGTCTACCCATTTACCTGAGACATCTGACAGTACTTCCTGGGTCAGCACTTGAAAGAATGATCATCTCTCACACATGTGCCTTATAAACACAAGCCCTATCCACACAGCTACGAATTTCTATTCATCTTGGATACAAATTAAGTTTGAGATTTGAATGTGAAATTTACTGTTAATTCTGAACAATCTTGTCATATGCTATTTTTTTACCCCAAATAGAGTATATGAAAAGGCTGTCTTACCATCACTAATGGATGAAGGAGGTGGTGGAATCTCTCCAACTCGGCCGACTGTAGCTGTGCTTGCAATCGGCGAGGAGAAGGTTGGGTTAGACGGTCCTTTGGGTCGAGGAGGGGCCACAGAGGCAAACTTCTTCGGCTGGTTGTAAAAAGAAGGTGTGGTGACTTGGAAAGACAGGGAAGATGTTACAATAAGGGGCTTACTGCCATTAGAGTCCTCCATCTTGTTCTATAAAAAAAGACAAAAACCAGTGGTAATGAAAAGCAATTCTAGCCATTTACCCATAGGTTCATTGCATTAGCACATGTGTGTGGCAGACTGTAATAATGGAATAACACCACCACCAACAAAAATAACATTTGCAAGCCAGTTACTCAAAGTTGTGTTATGACTTTAGTCATTAACTGGGTTCATTAACTTTCACTGAACTTATGGGAAATGAAGGTGCCGAGTCATCCATGTTTTTATGTCAGTGTTGCTATGCACTTTTCATGTATAAAAGTATAGCAATCAGTGCTACAATATTTAAAAACGTAAAGCTGTCAGAGAGGTCAAAGCTCCTTCAGACAGCATTTCTACCGTTTATCCAGTGAACAGACTGAACT
Source organism: Hemibagrus wyckioides (assembly GCF_019097595.1). Lineage (NCBI taxonomy): Eukaryota > Metazoa > Chordata > Actinopteri > Siluriformes > Bagridae > Hemibagrus > Hemibagrus wyckioides. Next base: position 15,548,560 of record NC_080710.1, read on the forward strand.
CATATTGACCTTGAGTCTGTTAGTAATTGTATAGTGGATAACTAATCTGAATATAGCGTGACTGCTGCGTTTCATTTATTCTTGGCTTTTTCGTTGTTTATCTTTAGATGTCGAGATGGTTTCTTGTTTGGTTGAGTTTTTCATGTTTGCGGTTTTATTTCCAGCTTGTTTTGGAAATGTAACTCATCCATGAAGTCATTTCTCATCTGCTTTATTACAAATTTTTAAAACAATAGGGAAGAGTAGATAGGACACTTTGATAAACTGAAGCAGACAAACAATACTTCCTAACAAAATTATACTGAACTGTTAAAACAGGCAGTTTGGGTTCATGGAGTCATGCTGCTGATGCCAAATTCTGACCCATCTGCATGTCAGAGAGCAGAAATTGTGATTCATCAGACCAGGAAATGTGTTTTCAATAAGGACTGGAATACCCGGCCAAGCTTTGGTGTGTTTTGGTGTGCATAAACCAAGCTGTATCACGCTATGAAGTCAAAGAGTCCTATAAATCTCTACAATGCTGTAACCATAAGCTAGTGATCGTTTATGTAGTACGAAAATATTTCCCTTACATCATCTCTCTTCCTGGAGATCTACCATCCTACTCAGATTAGATCTAACATATGTGGCTGTTAATATTCAAATGCTGCTGTGAAAAACTTTTGACAAACAAGATAACTTCTGTGGGAAGCCACAAGATTTATAAATACTTCCATTGTCCTCACGCCACAAGAGCATACTTACAAACTTATAAAAACACCATATTTTTGTACACAGAGGAAAAAAAAATGCACAAAATGATCCTCTAACCAAGGTTACACAAATAAAATCCTCTTAATTTTTTGTTTTTGTTACACCATCTTGATTGTTCTCAACCTTTTACGGCTCATTAGATCAGGTGGCAACTAAGATAAAGATCCAAATTTAAGCAAATAGAAGACATACTGCTGCACTGGTTTTTGATTCCCAGCATCAGCATGGCTCCGTGTCAAGCACTTCATGTTCTGGCATGAGAAAAACTGCAACATTTTCCAAAGGCATTTCTGAAATGCTGAGATCATGAAAACAAGGTGCAGAAATCTGCTCTGTCAGAGCTTAATATAGCAAACTCTGATATACAAAAAAAGACATTTAAGGACCGAGATTAGTATAGCCTTTCAAAATGCATTGTGCAATAAAAGTGTGTGTGTGTGTGTAGGGGGACTTATTGCTGAAATGTTCTCAGTCCCTGAAAAAGCTCTTTGGAATTTTCTTTGATAACATTTATTTTATGAACAGGCATTCACCAACTAATCATAATGTTTAACACAATTTTTTCTTTTCGTTCAGAAAAAGTCATATTTTCTAAGTTTTTATAAGTTGCATTACTGTACTGTATATATTACATCAATTTTTGCAAGGACCTTCATCAGCATGCTGATACAACCTGGTAGTAACCACCCCCCCCCCCCCCCCCCCCCCCCCACACACACACACACACACACACACACGTAGAGCTCAGGCGAGGTATATAAAAACTACAACCACTAACCCAATCACCCTAGAAAAGCAAATTTCATTTTCATTAGCTATTCACTTGTAGTTGCCTGGAGGACAAAGTAGGTTTTTGAAGCCTACTTCCTGCTGACTCCTGCAAAATAAAAGCTTTCATTTGATATGCATGCTTAAATGTAATGCACTTCATACCAAGACCTGCCTCAATGCTGTAATTATAGTGTGTGCTTCCAAACGCCACAACCTACTGCACTACACATTTCAGCCAATGTGCAAGGCAGCTGACATGTGAAGTGGTTTTTCCTCATCACCTCTAAAGTTGTATCTGGGCTAGGTTGCTAAACTGAAACGCGGACCAACCTCGGCTTTCACGCTCGCATGCCTCTCCCTTGGCTTTAACACTGTTGAGGTTCAAACAAAAGGCATCTTCATCTATAATTTGTTTTTAATACAGAAAACTACCAGACAATCATACTGCTCTCCTGATAGCCAGACTGAAAATGGTATGCAAACTTTAAACATTACTTGAATCAGACATGAACATCTAAAAAGGAATTAAAGCGAATGTGTCTGAAACTGGTGGTGTTTTTTTTTTTTTAATTCAAATTACGTAAGCACCCGTTGCTGTTTACATGGTCCGAAAGACTGCCTGCTGGTTTGAACCACAGAGGGTTATTATGGAAGCTCTGTGATTGGACTCACGATGACCCTCTCCCCTTTAATCCATCTATTGCTTTGATGTTTAGAACAATCACCATGTCTACACTTCTCTGTACTGCCTTCCAAAAAGCCTCTGAAGCAAGCCATGTTGACATGAAGAATTATAGTGTAGGTCAGAGATAAAGATTCCTTCTTTTTTTTCCCCATAACAGTTTTTGAATCATCACTGCAACACACAGTCTCATGCACAGAACAACTTCAGTATTTTCTTCTTCACTTTAAAAGAAAACCTACATAATTCAAAGATGAAGGTTTTGAGGACTATTCACATTGTTTAGCTAATATGAAGTGTGAGCCAGTTCTTGACCACTAGAGAAGCAACACTGATGATCTAGCCATCATAAGCAAAGGCTAAATCAAGCCCATGTCACTAATGAGAAATCTGCAGACTACTCTATGGCTCCTCAGGGCACAGATTTCTTGTTTGCCTAATCTAAACTTCAAACTTTATGGAAAGCAAGGCCTTAACTATAAAAGATGTAACTAAAGCATGCTTCTCTTTTTCCATTACCCTGTCTGAAACTGAATTATTCTGTTTGGCTGAAAATTGCATTAAAAACAGGCTAGTGATTGTAAATGTGAAACCTGCATGCAATACAAGAAGCTAAACTAGGCTATACCAGCTGCATTTTTTATTGTAACACTATTTCCACACATTTCTTCAATTATGCTGCATTGTGCCAAATACTTGCTGATTCCTTGTGCATAAAATTTGAAAATTATATTTAATAAACCCTACTAAATTTTGCACCTCAAGGATGCTATGCAATGTGTCATGCAATTAGTCTTTCATTAAAAAATCCAAAGGTTTATTTTGAATGAGCAAAAAGCATTGCCGCTATTTTGAGAACAATTGATGTTGAACAGAAAAGTGCTCTCTGTCCCATTAAACAACTTCAGCATGATCCACAAGCACATAAAAAAGCACTCTTTTGTATGCATAATGTAGCCAGGCCAAACTAGTTTCAGAGAAATACGGACTTCTGTAATACTGACTAATCTTGTTCGTTAAATTGGAAGTGCAAAGTTCCCCTTAACTAACCACAATGCACGGAGACCCTGTTGCACCGTTAGTGATTGTGTTACACTTCTCCATATGTTGCGTCTGATCAGCTCTCTGCACTTTGATAAATCACTTCACCCAGGAGGACTCGAGCCTGCTAATCTAACATGCTATAATAATTTGATTATATGACATAGGCATATCAACATAATGGTCTGGTCAGTGCCAATACACTGGATGAATGTGTAAATAGAAGTTGGCAGAAAATCATACACACTTCAATACAAGCACATTCATATAATTGAATGTTACAAATATGGAAAAACTGTCTCACTGACCTAATGGAATGTTAGATTTTGTGCGCGTGCATGCACGTGTGTGTGTGTGTGTGCGAGTGTGGATGAAAGATTAGGGTGTGGAAGCAGAAACAGCTGTAATGTAAAGGTTCCAAAAGCCTTACGCTCTCTGGCATGAGCCTTTCCTTTCTTTAATGAATACGCCATACTTGTGGCTAATCAAGTCAGTTAGCCTGAAAATATTCCACTAATCTTTATTTCAGTCTTGGATTTGTGTGGTTAATGATCTACAACAGTTCTCCGTTACTAAAGATTACTAATATCCGGTACAAACTTTGAAACAGTAGATATTGTGACAATTACATAACTTCCATGTTCGTTACGCCTGAACATGTTGAGATTTTGTTAAGCAATACGGCATTTCTCTACATTTTATCGAAATCAAGTCAATGTCGTCAAATATATCTGCTCACTTATATTGGTATGCCACAAGACAACATGCCATCTGTGCATTCTCATCGCACTTTGTTTGACAGGTGAGGATCCACACCAGCACAGTGTTGCTGCTACTGCTGATGCGCCCAGTCGCAGATGTAAACTTCATCGAGTTGACTTGTCCGTCTTTGGGAATGTGTGGCATCACAGCTGCTCAATTTATGGGATTTTTGATGGCATCATTCCAGACCTCTCCGATAGAAGTCTTGGAGACTCGCAAGTCCGATCTTGTTGTCGTGCAACAGTGTTACATATTGAAAAGGGGAACTCCCTACATCAAAAAAAAAAAAAATCTATATATAACGACTAACATGGGAAAACGTAGATTAGTTCTAGGCGAATATTTACGTCTTCCCCGCCTTCATAAGACACAATGTCAACACGAATCTCTCGCTTTCTTCACCATGACGTCACTGTGAGCAAGCAGAAGACAACCTGGCAGCCTGCTGTTAATCACATCACCGGTTTTAAATGACTAATCAGTGTGCCAGACAGTTTCCTACTCCAGGGTTTAAAAAGAAAAGAAAAACCCCTACATGCTAGATATTCGTAAACAGACCTATACAACAGGTCCTGGAGTCAGTGAGATATTATCAGCAGACTTTTCAGTCAGTACATGCAGGAAAGTCCTCTGTGTGGAATGTGAGTGAAATGAACCATTATAGCTGACATGTAACAAAATGCTGTACAGATAACATTAGCTACACACACTCTCTCTCTCTCTCTCCTCGTCTATTGTTTGTTCACTTAATAAATAGGTCGGATCGGAGGAGATTGCCTGCACTCACTATGCCACATAGCATACAATGTGTTCAGACTTTGGGAAAGAGTCAAAATTCTGAGCTGAATAAACACTAAAAGCAAAGAGGTCAAGTGTTCTCATTCAAAAGCTATTCCCACATTTATTACATTTTTTTTATTGGATCTCTGACACCATTCTTTTTCCACAGATAAGACACTAGCTGAACTGTCTACTGAAGCCGAGGCAGAAGTTCAGGAGAGCAGAAACTGGCCTTATATGGATATCTCACTACTACACAGCTAAAAGCTAAGTTCCCTGCCAACACAACAGCAGGGCAGAAGAGAAACAGTACTAGCCAGATGTTATTGCTAAACGCACAAACAAACAAACAAACAAACCTTGCGCTTTACACTTGCGCTTCGTACTTGCTTTCTATTTTAATTAATTTATTTATTTTTATTGTACCTGTGAACTCTTGAGATCAAATCTCAAGACAGCCGTCCCTGCCCCACCCATCCTTTACCTTTCCTCCATTGTACACGGCATGACTGCTAAAAACAGCAAAAAACATATATCGCTTGACATTTAAGCTGACTTTGTCTTTCTGACAGAACAAATAGCCCAGAGAAATTCGTACTACTGGCGTTTCATTACAGGCACAGAGATAGCAGACGATGCTACAAACAGCTTCATACATTTTCATATCCAGATTGCTAAAACATGACAACGCGGACACCAGTAGCAGATAAAACGCTATGAACGTGACTGAATGCATGACGGCTTTTGAAATAACACAAGACACTTACTTCACTGTTGTTGTCTGGAGCAATGCAGTTTAGCTTAAGCAACGGGATCACCCTGTAATGCACTGCAAACTACACAAATGCCGAAATTCACCTCCCTTGATTCCCTTAATCAAGCCGTTCCCCGAAGCTAACTCCACCCTTTGGGTCACTGTGTGGTTAAGTCAAGCGATCAGCTAGCATCACACAAGCATGCCATTGCGTTGCCTTGGCCGCTTTTTCTAAAGGCTCCTCCACCTGGTTATGTCTCTGTAAGAACTTTTCCCAGCAATGTACACTCACTTCCGGTTTAGCTTCCGCATTTTCCACAAATCCACAGTGCTCGGTCGGGTGCACACTGATAACAGTGAAAGACTGATAGTAATACTGGGGCTAGATCTATGCTTCATATTGTTTGAGGGGAAATTCTAAGGCAGTCTTGTCAAAAATGATCTCAACTACATCATTGCACGGAAAGCCATGAAGCACAATACTACCAGATGGGTTCAAGGTTCCAGTAATAAAATAATGGGAGGAAGGCAGAGATTCCTGACATGGTTCCCAAATAAAGTTCTAAGCTTACCTCTTTGTCAGAGCAGCAGGCTGTTTGAATCTCTCCTGGCTCAGAGATAAAAAGTTTTCCTTTTTAATGGTCGGTCTCTCTCTCTCTCTCTCTCTCTCACACACACACACACACAGTTCCTGTATTACTCCTGTACCCTCCCCCTATTTGTGCAAAGGAATGACACCATCCCTCCAAACAAGTTCTTTCTCGTTCCCCTTCACCCCGGCCAGGTTTATTACACACCAGGCATTCTCTCTCTCTCTCTCTCTGTCTCTCTCTCTCTCTGTCTCTCTCTCTCTGTCTCTCTTGGCCTCTCTTTTTCTCCCTCTCTTTTTTCTCGCAGGATTCTTTAAACATTCTTCATTCGATGACATCAGCCCTGCCTGCCTTTCCTTGTAAGGACAGAGTGAGTGAGAGAGCCAGAGAGAGTGAAAGATAAAGAAGGCTGGGGGTTGATTAGACACAGACAGAGCGAGGTTTGGCAGAAGAGAAGTTAGGAAGAATGCTGAACTTAAATCATCTCCAAAACAAAGATTATTTCTTTGAAAAAAAAAAATTCACACTCAATCACGCTGCAACAATAGGGAACTTTTGTACAGGTCTTGCCAAGTCTATTCCTCTGCTCATATTGCAAGATCCAGCTCTAATGAGAAACACATGAGGTCATCTAAAACATAATATTTTTCTTATTAACCAAACATGGGCATCAAGTTAAAGTAAGCTGGAACACCGTGTTGCATTTGATTTGATCCGTATTTTGAAGTTAATCATATTTCCCCTCCTTTTGGTATATTATCATGGAACCAGTCCAATTAAAACAGTGATAAGGATGTGACATTACAATTGCCACAATTGTCAAGCCCAATTCCACCCATCCTGCAAATCTGTTAACTGTGCCTCACACTTCCTCAGGAGACCTGATTAAGTTTTCAGGTCCATTTTTGCATTTTTCGCCTGGAAAATATCTAATACTTAATCATGAACAAATTCGGGCCACAGACAAGCAGATTTGATGGAGCAGTTTGCTACTTTTCAAAATCAAAAAAATCACCTTACTAGAACTAAAGTTTGACTTGTTTTATATGCGTGAAAACGTAACAGGAGGGATTAGCCACTGGTGAACTCTTTAGATAAGATAGTTTCATATCTTCCAGTGTCACTACATTCTTCTTTTTTAACAAAAGAACATCTTTTCAGCAAAAAAGTTTTTGGGAAACAAGGTCAGTGGTCAGGTTCCCCTGAGATGGAGAGGTGTTTGCAGCCAAGCTGAAGATGACGCTCGCCAACAGGAGGCCTTCTGGAGTGTTGCCAAAACCCAGTTCTGGAAAACCAGCCACCCCCTCTCCAACTATGACTCATTGTGTGTGCTCATACTGTATCTCTCAGCTTGATTCCTATTTCCTCATTCAGTTCATTCTAACTCAGAGGGAGGGGAATGTGTCGCAGTGGTTCTTTTTCAGTTTTCATCTGTCTCTGTCTTTCCCTGCTGGGAGCATTCACAATGCTCACAAACTGCCTTGTGTATGTACTGCTCTCCTATAGAGACAGTCATGCCCAGACTCAGGCTCACTTTCAGTAAGTTTCATTTTGCCAGCACATAGCTACATATATGAACACCCATAGCCAAATCACACGTAGAAAGACATTATGTTGTCTGTCTCATGCCAACCTAGCTGTTCTCTGACATTCCTGTATGTAGCTATGATTTATTGGAGGGCATTATATCATTGCAATTCCAGGCTTGTCCACCAGATGTCAGCCCAGAGTTCTGCTTTTGTCCTAAACAGATTTAATTAAAACCAGTCTTAGAGGTCAACAGCACCATATGGGTTAGTGCTTCCCCTCCTCTGGTGCAACTGACACGTTCCAGGACATGACTTCAGGATTAAGAATGGAAAGAGGCCCCTGCAATGGGCCCGCCAACCCATCCAGACTGTATTTCAGCTTCCCGCCCAGTGACTGCAGATTCAATCCAACCCTGACCAGGACAAAGCAGTTAATGCAGATGAATGAAAGCATTAATGAATGAATGGAAAATTGTGCATCTGAGTTTATATATGTAGAAACCGTGCAGGACTGTTCTACTGTCTTACAATCTACTGATGTTCAAAGAAGTTTAAGGAAGTAGTGGACAGATGGCACGGCTCGATACTGGGATGCAGTCTGGTATGACTAACATGTGGAATCCTTGATGAGCTGACAGCCAATGAAGGGAAACAGGGAGAAAGAGAGAGTATATGAATTATGAAGGAAAGTTGGGATCCCCACTGCATACTAGTCTCTCTCTCTCTCTCTCTCTCTCTCTCTCTCTCTCTCTCTCTCTCTCTCTCTCTCTCTCTCTCTCTCTCCCCCCCACACACACAGACAGATTTAGAATTGGAAGAGGATGGAGTAGAGGGCTCATGGTCTTCATTAAATAATTAATCCATTCATTCATTCATTCATTGCTCAACCCTTTTTAAATTATTTCTATTATTTGTAGAATTTTGCTGATGTATACAGAGCAGAGTGTTCTTAAAATACAGGAAAGAGTAGGTCCTAATCTAGTCCGTCTTTTCTCTAATGCAGCTATCAGTACTGGTGTATCAGCTTTCTGAGGCAAGAGGAACCACTGAGGCAAGAGGAGGTGACTCAGAGCATATACATATGCAGTGGTTCATACAAAATTACAGATTTGCTCATGCAAGACATGCCCCAGTTTGTACCAAAAAGTGACTAACTAATAACACATTCATTCTGACCATTCATTCAATCCACCAAAACTTGCTTACTTAAATATAATCTCTTCAGATTTAACTGGCATAAATGTGAATGTGTGAAATAAAAGTGGTAGGGTATGAGTACCAGGTTGATCTCTATAATCTTCTTATAACACACTTTTTAGATTGTTAGATTAAGTTAAATGATGCTGGAGTATAACAAATAAATCCCAGTGAAGTAACCATGAGGAAAGTGACCTTAAGAATGAAACTTAATTTTTGTTTATTATTTAACCATTATATATTATTTATTTACCATTGAACCATTATATATATATTATTACATATAATATTATTATAATTATAATTATAATTATAATTATATATATATATATATATATATATATATATATATATATATATATATATATATATATATATATATAATTATTTACATTATATATATAATATATATAACTGGATTTTATTTATTTATTTTATTATTATTATTATTATTATATTATATAATATTAATATTATCAATATTATTTATTGCTGTTAAATAAATGAAATACCATTCTTTTAAGATTACTTTCAGTTTAAATCAAGTTTGAATCAACAGAGGACTTTAAGAGTATTCAAAATACTTGATAGAGTTAAATATGTTCAGGTAACAGGGTTGAGTGAATAAAGTGGGACACAACTAAAATAAACATTTATCATAACCTAAAATGGAAGACTCATAAAAAAGGTCCCACTTTTGTCTTGTAATGTATGAGCTGTTAATAATCATTAGTGTGTTTCCATGATTACATTTCAAGGTGAAGTCATAGTGAGCCTGGACAGACCAATACGTTTTTCATAATGCTGTGGATATTTTAAGTTCAACAGTGCTTTAAATTATTTTTTTTTTACTTTATATTACATTACATATATGCATTAAAATGAAAATGTATTCTTGAGTGTGTTATATAGGATACCACTGATTTACAGCCTGTCAGAGCCATTCTGTTCTAGAAAATCAACACCTTTTGTCCATTTGGAATAATTTAATTCTGCTTCATGGCTGCGGTAACTGGGACATCTTTGATTGCTTTCTTAGAACTGCATATCCTGCTGTGCCTTATTCCTTTCTTATTATTTTTATTTACCAAAGAAATATTAGTAAGACAGCACTTTTTGTGCACTAAACTGTTCTGTCACTGTAGGGTGCAGTTTCTTTTTCCTCCTCCACCTCCTCACTGTGCTCTGTGTGTGTGTGTGTGTGTGTATAGCAATCGCGTAGCTGTGTGCTTACTGCTGTGTGTAAGAAGTGGTGCTCATTATCAAGCCATCCTTGGATGCAACTGTGTGCAGATTCATGCAATGAATCAGCAGTATGAATTGTTCCATTTCCTCAGCTTGACTGTCTGTAAGAGCTTCATGACAGTACAGATTGATTTATTTATTTTCCAATAGTGTATATATTATCCTTATTAATTTAATAACATAAAAATGCAATGTGTATGCAATAAACCATACTCTGTTTGTGTACACCAAGCAAATTTAACAAAGCTACAAAAACACATTCCTATAGTTCATACTATAATTTTCAGTCATATTTGAATCATATGAATAACAGATGAGATTTTTTTTTACACTAAATGCCCTGTCTGTATATGAGATTTCTAGCCATGTCCAGGCAGATTTATATTTAATACAGCCCCAGCTGTGTGTAGGTGGTATGGAAGAAATGTAGTAATAGTAATAAAAATGGGGGGGAAAGTGTTATAAACATGTTGATAGAGTGAAAGAACAAGAAGAGGCAAGTGGTAAGGAAAGTGTGAGCTGGCACAAAGGAAAGTCCCTGAACAACACTCCAACACCTACTAATTACTGGATTTAAAGTCAGGGAGAGGCGGCTAGGCATTTCTCATCCCAGAGATGCATTAGACTGCTGATTCTCTGCCTGCATCCTTTCCTCTGTCACTTTCTAGTATATCATCAAGCAATCATGTCCTACCCACAGACAATAAAATGATGTGGCAAACAGCATGTTGATCTGTGTAGCAAGGTTTCTGTCTTCTGTTGGTGGCAGGCCCTCCGGTGTCCACCATAGTGCAGCATAGTTTATGCATAGCAAAGGATGGGTCCTCATTAGACTACATCCTGCTCTATACCTATACGTGAAAATTCTGCACATTCAGCATTACGCACCTTTTGCACCTATTACCACATCCTGCAGTGTGAAATAAATGAACACACAAACTGTGAGAGAGCGAAACTGCTATATATAGGATACACACAGGGTGCCTCTTCACGATTGGGGAGATTACAGCTCCTCCAGCATGTCAAGCTATCTCTTTGTGTACATTTGGTATTTAAACCCTTGCTTTCCTGCTCCCCTCTTTCTCTGCCATTTGTCATTCTACCTTTTCTTCTCTAGCCCTTTTTTCTACTCTTCTCTTGTTCCCACTACACTTCTTGCCTTGGCTTTCACTGAATACTAATTTCTCTGCCTCACCTCTGTTTAAAATGGCTCAAGGCCTGCCTGTCCTCCTCCTTTTCTCTCTCCCTCCTTCTCATCCTCCCTCCCTACCTCCCTCCCTCCCTCCTCATCTCTGTCCATCTGTCCATCTCTCTGTGTGTGCGAAGGAGGAATAATTACACCTTCTTCCATTCTTTCATCCTTTCGTCTCATTTTGTCTGCGTCACTGCACAAATACATAGGACAATACAAGAGGAAAAGCATGTGATGGAGAAAGAGATAAGGATAAAGGGACAGATATACAGATAACAAATCTACTTCTCTGTGTATATGTGCGTGTGCCACTAAGAGTGAGGACAAAGAAAGGACTAGAGAGCAGAAGCAGTAGGAAAGGGTGGGGTGTAAACAGAGAAGAAATACATAGGAAAGGTCTACACAGCAATACCCTCTAATGATCTTTCAGTATTGGCTATGAGTGAGTGTGTGAGCAAGAGCCAAAAGGGGAGGGGAGTCTGAAGGAGAGACCGAAAAAGAAAAAAAATGCTGCATTGTAAGTGCGTGCAAAGTGAGCGCAGAACGAGAGAGGGAGACAGAGACAGAGAAAAGGACTGAGAGACAGAATCACCGCATTTCAGCTCAGTCACACAGCAGTGCACAGATGTGATGAAAACAATGGAAACATAATACAACACATACGTGCCTGTGTAACAGTGAGCGCGCAGACACACATACACACACACACACACACACACACACACACACAGCAATATCAGCTCCAGCCCCTTGCTCAAAAGCTTAAAACACTCTAAGGTAATCATTTATATTAGTTAATACACTAATGCACTTCTAACACATTGCATCTAGAAACAGAAGTCAATATTACAGCTGTGAAACTATAACAATCAAAAAGAATATAAGATTACTATCAATGACAAATCAAGAACAATACACTTGTATTATCATTAAAATGATATAGTAGAATCACTATATTCCTATGGTGGTTTGGTGGACTGCATCAGTGAGAGAGGGAGCAAGAGAGAGAGAGAGAGAGAGAGAGGGAGGGAGGAAGGGAGGAAGAGCACTATGAGAGCAGAGAGGCAGCAAGAGAATAGAAAGGGAGAGAGAAGGAGAGAATGTATGGTGAACAGCAAGCGCTTCCTTGTTCATGTCCTGGGCCTTTGTGAATAAACCATGGGATGTATTGGCTCGCGAACACTCAGTAAGACTATATTCTTTTGTATTTATGCTGAAAATATTGTATGTGTGTGCATGTGTGGGGGTAAGTGTGTGTGTATGAGTGTGTGTGTGTGTGTTTGTGTGTGTGGTAATTAGGGAGTTGGGGAGGGGTAGCTGGTGTGGGAAGCAGCGCTGAGCTAACATTCTCTGCTTCACGTTTGAGATGTGCCAGATACATTTGACTGTATATATGTGTAATGTTTGGAGCTGTGTGTCACTTTGTGTGTTTATGTATCTCTGCTTACACCTTTTGTATACATGTTTATGAGTTTATAGTAAAGCTGTTGGATCCCAACCTAAATCTCCTGATTTATGCTACTGCATGATCGGTGTGTGTGTGTGTGTGTGTGTGTAGGCGGTAGTGATGTTAATAGAGAGAGATGGGGGAGATGTACGATGGAAATGCAGTAATACCAGCTGTTTGGTTTGATCACTTTGCAGAAATTGATTAAATAAACAACTAGATAACTGAGAAAAGAAATAAAACATGTTTTTAGAGATGTTTGCATGACATTTACGAAAGAGAGAGTGGGGATACAGAGAGAAAAGAGGAAAGACAGAAAAGGTATGCTTGAGTTCACTGCAGTCAGTGGAGAGGGGAGATGCAACAAGGATTAAAGGGAAGAAGAACATGAGCAGGAGTTTCGAATAGGAACGCGTGTGTGTGTGTCTTTGGGTGTGTGTGTGTGTGTGTGTGTTTATGGCAATTTCAAATCTGACATTAAAACTCTGAAAAGCGTAAACGTTCAGCCTGTTTGAGCCACTTTCAGATTACTGCATATGACAAGGAAAAGCAATGCAGCATGAATTAGGTAATGACGCCTTAAAAAGAAATGAAGATATATTTATAGAACGTGTCTCCTGTCCTATTCAGAGCTTTGATGGATTTTATTGACTTTTGACTTAAAAGGCTATTGACAACACTTTTAGGTGGGCGGTCTGACTAAAATACAAAAAGCCTGTAACCAGAATAAACCAATAACAACCTTTTTTTTTCCTGGCAAGGTCTCTGAATCTTTCATCACGACTAATGCGGGTTTTTGCTTTCTGTCATTATTTTTGTGACCTTAAAAACATCAATCGGTGAAAGAAAATGACTGTACTTATTATTTAGCAAATCATACTTTACTTGGGAGTATAAAAGTTCGCCACTGTATAAACAAGGTCAGCAGTGCACGTGATGGATCAGTTCAAGCTGAGTCCAGTGTGCGATGGTCAGTGTGTGATTATCCCGTCACCAATGTGAATCATGATAATATCCAATAACCGAAAACCACCTGCTGCTGTTTACTTTCAATTTACATTAGAAACTATAGAGGGCTAAAACCTTTTAGAATAAAAACTCATTTATGTACAAAATCTACTTGTTTATTACAGCAGGTGTTTCAAAAAACCATCGGAGCAAACAGTGTGTTGTAGGGAGTGTCTGTGGCTCTCATAAAGGTCATCCTTAATACAGAAATAAACATAACAAAAGCATAATCATTTGGTGATGCAGATTAACATGTGCTTGTGAACATTTAGGCCTCTAACAGCTTCATGGATGACAGGCAGTGGCTATCAGCACAGCTGCCATCTTCTTTCTTGTATAGTATATAATACTGCAGTGTGTATTTAAAGGCCTGTAGTGAGTAAACAAAGGCAGTAACACTGAATGATTTACTTATTACACTGGTGATTTATCAAACTGGTGGGTGACTAAAGGGAGGAATGTTTACATATGGAAATGAATATACTGAGAATATTAATAACAATCCCCAGTGGGTTTTTTTTATACTTTTACCTGACCATTTCAAATATTTTTTTGTTTTGCGATAGAAAACTCACTTCGCCCGTTATTGACATATGAGAGAACTAATATATATATATATATTAGTTATTATATATAATATATATAATAATATATATAATATATATAATATATACATATATAATATATATATAATAATATATATATAATAATATATATATATATATATATATATATATATATATATATATATATATATATATATATATATATGACACACATTTACACCCACTGTCCACTTTATTAGTAACACCTGGACACATGCACATTCAATCAGCCAATCAGTTTGCAGCAGCACAATGCATAAAATCATGCAGGTCAAGAGCTCCAATTAATGCTCACATCAGAGTTGGGGAAAATTGGATCTCTGTGAGCTCTCTGTGAGCAACAGTTCTGTGGGTGGAAATGCCTTGTTGATGAGAGAGGTCAGAGAAAAATGGCCAGATTGGTTTGAGCTGCCAGGAAGAATATAATAACTCAAAAAATTAGCTTTTTGAGTTATTTGGGTGGGTTTGGGCCAAACGGGAATTTTCAGAACAAAAAGACCAGGTGATTTTTTTTCTTTAAAATTTTTAACGTTCCAGTGTGGGTGAGTCTATGGCCATGATTCTCAGATTCTTGGTTTTGTCTGAAAGGAGTAGAATCTGATGAATCTTGTTGTAGCCCATCCAAGGATTGACGTGTTGTGCATTCTGAGATGCTTGTCTTCATATCACAGTTGTAAAGCATTCGATTTACTGTAGAGTTCCTATTAGCTTAAACCAGTCTGGTTATTCCCTCTGATCACTCTCATCAACAAGGTGTTTCAGCCTGCAGACCTTCCACACACACTATGTTATTTTTCTTTTTTCACACCATTCTGAATTAATTCTAGAGACTGTTGTGTGTGAATATTCCAGGAGATCAGCAGTATCTGAAATACTCAAACCAGCCCATCTGGTACCAACAACATTGCCAGGGTTAAAATCACATACAGCACACTTCACTTTTTTCCCCATTCTAATTTGATGTGAACATTAACTGAAGCTCTTGACCTGTATCTGCATAATTTTATACATTGTGCTGCTGCCACATGATTGGCTGATTAGATAACTGCATGAATGTGCAGGTGTACGGGTGTTCCTTATAAAGTGAACAGTCAGTGTATATTTTACATTATATTCTAATATCCTTCCTTAAGGCAATAGAGAAAAGTGATCCTATATCAGCTGTTGGATAAGAAACGTTTAACACTGTAGATGTATTCTGTATAGCTGTAACAGCATTTATGTTACTGTTTACATGAAATATACTGTCCCAACAAAAAGCCCTGAAGCAAATGCAATGCAAAAGGACATTAGATATGTTTACATACAGTGATTTTTCATATACCTGTCTCATAATTTGTCAGCTCTATGACTAGAAGCTCTGTTCTTTGTTCAGTCATAGGATTATTGTATTTTCTTGATACGTGTTTATGTTTAAGGTACAGCTCCTTTTTTGGAAAGGAAATAATCTCTGTTTGTCAAATTTAAATTGCTGAAGCCGTATTAAATGACAGTGTTATAAAGTAGTGAAATTTACTGCCAGTGTTATGTGGGGTTGTGTGTGGGAGAGTAGTATTGTGTGGCAGAATTATAGATCAGTAAGTGTAGAGCAGAGTAGAATATAATGGCATGCTTCTATAGAGTATTGTTGGATGCTTGGTGTGTATTCTGCCTTTGGGCAGCCCTGGAGTCAGATATCGATTGGCGAACTTCAGATCAGCTTTCTGAGCCAGACTGTGATCTGAGAGCTGGACAATGCAGGGATACATGCACACACATATACGCATGTAGGAGGAGGCTTGCTGAAGTAACAGAATCTATAAAAAACACACACACACAAACAAAGGCTGGTTTGGCAATATACACATATTAATGCTTCATGGAGCACCTTGCACGGACACACACACACACACACACAAGCAAATACTAATTAATAATGCATAAACATATGGTCTCATATGGTCATGTCATTCTTGAAAGATTTTAAATCTTTAAATGCTCCAAGTGAAGGAACATTTGTTATAAACCATGCAAAATCATTGTAATAAATATGGCATTTTATATAGTTTTATTTGATTTATTAAGTGTTACTGCATGTTTTCAACAAATAACATGCTTTCGGACAAAACAAAAGGCAACATGTAGTTTGTGCAAGTGTTTATTTTTCATCCTCATTAACTGCTTTATCCTGATCAGGGTCACAGAGAGTCCAGAGTCTATCCCAGTAACAATGGGGGCAAGGTGGGAATACACACTAGATTGGACCACTAGTCTATCACGGGGCACCAATCGCACCCAGATTCTAACACGGACAATACCCCAGAACCTAGGATTGAGCTGGGGAAGCTAGAGCTATGCCATCTGCGTCATTGTGTCAGACTGAACAAGTGTTTGTTTTTTGATATTTACCACTGTGTGCTGTTGCCACAGTACTTTTCACTCATAGAAAAACAGTCGTGTTCTCGTATTATTTTATCTTCTCCAGAATACTGCACATACTCAATTCTGACCCAGATGTCAGCCAGCGAATCTGTAATTAGAGCAAGTGCACACTACACTCAAAAGTGAACATGGCCTTAAGTGCTGAGTAGAGAAGTGCTTGAAGAAACAACTAAAATCGCTCTGAAAATGAAAGCATCCCCCCAGCAATGTTTCAGAGATTAGAATGAGCCTGTGCACTGTACATTTAACAAACATTTATGGCTTTATAGTAAATCACATTGCCCCCGAGATGAAGAGAGATTGCCAAAGAACTATGAAAGCAGCATATATGTTTAAACTAGCTTTCTAAATCATCTTTTAACTCTTCATACTTTTTTCATGCGCCGTAAATAGACTAGTTTTGTCCTGAAAACATCTCTGGGACAGTAGATAGCATTTTCAAAGGACATTTTTAGTACAGTTGTGGCAACACATTTCCATATCAAGTCACAGTGGGGATTGAACCATGTAGCCTTTGAACAGAAAGATGTTCATATTTTCATAAAATGGAATGGTTCTTACAGGCATTGTGTTCTGATTGTCATGTCTAAATTGTTTAAAGTGTATGTCTAAAGTGTATTGTGTGTGTTATTGTGCCCTGTGATGGGTTGGCACCCTGTTCAGGGAGTCTCCCTGTTTTGTGCCCTGAGTTCCCTGGGATACACCCCAGGTTCCCTATGACCCTCTGTAGAATAAACCGTACAGAAAATGAATGGATGAGATGCACCTGCATTTAGATTTTTTTGAGGTAATTATCTGTGTTATATGTGGAGGCATAACCTTGCCTTGCTGAGTAAGGTTGAGTAGTTGGTTATGTTGTGAGTCCAAAGTGTGTTCTGCTTATTCAGCTGTTTTAATTCTCACTGCAGTTTGCCAGAGAGTTTGGCTTCGGCCCTGTAACAAGAGCATCATTTTGATCTGACACATACACACCTGGTTTGTATAGGAGTTCAGTTAAGCTATAGAGTATTTCCCACTGGGTTTTGTGTATGTGTGTGTGCATGCATGTGAGAAGGCTTAGTGCAGGCTGTATTACAGTGTCATGGTAGAGAAAACGCAGTGTACAGTAAGTCCTGTGGAGAAAATACAGAGTCTCTGTGCATGACTGCCATTACACCTCAGGGAGCTCTCTGAGCTATTACTTGAGGCTGTGTTAACCTTTAGTAAGGGTGTATGTGTGAGCCTCTGAGAAAGCACCCCATGTCAGAAGGCTTCCTGAAGCATTAGTTTGTTTGTTTCCTTGTCTTTTGTGTAATAGAGTGGCTCAGCTGCTTTTTCCCCCTTTGGTGCAGTCTCACCACATTAAAGTGTTACTTTCTGTGTAGCACGCTGACTTTAACACTTTTTTGAGATTCTTGTATGTTTGTGTGCAGCAAAATTGATATAAAAAAAGAAAGAGTTCACTAATTTTAAACACATTAAGTGGATATGACTGAAGGACAGCTGACCTTACCTTGCAATATAGGCCTTTGAAAAGAAGTGAAATGAGATGTGGGCCTCTGAGTGCTACATGTCTATTATATTTACAGTTTCAGTCTCAAGACTATATAAGTTTTGGCTTTTCCCAGGAAAGTAAAACTCATGACTCATGAAGTACAAACTGCATATTTCATTCTGCATTTATAGAGCCTCATTCAATAATTGCTCCAGTCAGTAGTTCACATGCCAAAATGCCTAATGTATCTTGCATGCTTTCGGTTATTAAACTCTTATATGATGCTCGTGTTTCTGAGGCTCGGTTATATCCCTGATCGGGATTTGTTGTGGATGAAATATTAGACACTATGATAGATACTCCTACTGACTCCTCTTCTAACAGCAATGACAGTGTGAAGCTACATCCTGACCAACAGTCACGAACCTCATGCTTCAAATGTCTGAGTCAGAAATTGCATCAATCCAACAGGAGTTTACTGTTTTACAGGTGAGCTGGAAAAAAACAACATACACATTTAGAAAACATTTTAAGGGCAATCCACAAAACACATAAGAACAATATTCAGTTTACTCGCTCTCTGTGTCTTCTGTTAAGAAAGATTGAGCTGCATTTAAGATATTGTATTACAGAGAGGGACTCCCAGTTATTGATCTGATTACAATGTGCTCATGTATATATACACACACACTAAGCCTCCGATGATGGCAGCTGCAACAGTCCGCACTGTAACAAAAATGCTTGACTGGACAAGATGTGTGCCTGTAAAATAGCTCCCCCTTTAAATATATTACGTGTGTCTGTCTGTGAAAGGTCAACTTGGAGTTCCATGAAGAAACAGATTCACTATTACAGCATCATGACAGATAAGTGATGGGATGAGGTGTGCTTTTAGATGCGTCATCTAAACTGTGCACAAAGGCTGATTTGGCTGATTCCATGGGTATGATTAATTGCAGTCTGTAGCATTTACATGTTGTTTATCAAACAGGTCCGTCTTTGGCTCAGTATGCTGCAGCAGGCACTGGCCTCTGCTCTACAGAAACAGAACTCTGCAGGGTGACTGATGAGCTGTAATGTGGCGTGTAGGGTGTGTGCATGACATAGAGATAAGCAATGGAGATGTTCACTGAAAGACTGCCAGTCATCCATAGCTGTCAGTCTCTGGGCACTAGGACCAGGTCTCACAGCACATAACATTTACAGCCAAGTGGATATTACTGATTCGTACATACCAGCCATACCCTGCCCCCTGAATTAATATTCAGCCTTGAAAGTGAGAGGTCAGCTGGTCAATCACTTTATGGCGTCACAATTAGTTGCTTTTTTCTAAGCTGAAAAAGATGGATACTGTATTTTAGCTGTGCACACATTTTGCAGGGCCTTTTTGACATCTGTCACAGATGCCAACTGCAGTTCACACAAAATAACTGAAGTCTGTGAATGGGAAATTAAATTTCTTATAAAGTTATAAAAGGATAAAGTTGCCGAAGAACAATAAATGAATGAATGGATGGATGGATGGATGAATGGAAGGATGAATCCACATTTAAATGACAATTCTTCTAAAATACCTCATCATGCATTCCCTAAGCTGCATATATATATATATATATATATATATATATATATATATATATATATATATATATATATATATATGTGAAATTCTATGATTTTATAAGCCTTGTTTCTCTTAAAGGTAAAATACATAACCCTTAAATTTCCACCATAATCTGAAGCAAGCGCCTGTTAAGTTTCATCTCCTGCAGTGAAGCACTCTGTTGTTCTCACTGTGATGGATGTAGCCTATCGGAGGGAGTAGAGCGTACACATAATCACGTGACATACAAAACCGTTTCATCTAGCTCACTACATGTGGTTGCGTCCTCTACTCTTTCACTTGCTGTAGGCCTGCAGTGTGATATTGAATATGGGCACGTCTCTCTCTCTCTCTCTCTCTCTCTCTCCCCGCAGTTTTGCCGCTGGGGAGTCGCGCGATATTCGCTAATAAGGCAGAAGCGCTCAGCCGCGGTCACGTGATCAGCTGTTATTGCTTGGTGCCGCATCTGAAACACTTCGTTATGGCGAGAATCACCGAGCCGTGCATTTTGGGGAATTAAGACTGCAGTCTGATACAGAATTTAAGTTACTGTCGGTCAAACTGATAGCTCTAAGGAGGTGTGAGGAGCCTTGAACCATGAAGTCGTGATGCACTAGACTGCTTTAAGCCTCACACCACCACTGTGCTTTAGCGGCTAAATGTCTCCTGGTTGCACCATAAATTATAGGATGACTTGGCCTCGTGTGTCAAGGGGCTCTGGTGAAGTAATTACAGCGGGGAACAGACACTTCATGTTCAAGAGTAGGCAGTGATAACGCTAGGACCTCCAGTATTCTTCATTTACATCATTCTGCACGAAAAAAAAGCATGCTCCTTATGTTTTTTATTGCCCTAATACACTTATATTAGAATGAATATTTTTAGCTGACAAATAAAGAAAACACTATTTGCTATAATGGTTGATAATGTTTCACAATGCTAAAAACCATTCCTCCATGAAGAGGTGATAAAGAGATAATCTTATAATGTTCATTTGTTATAGTAGTTACTGGTAGAGGCTACCAGGACTTGGACATTGGAATTTGTGAAGTCACAGGTTTTAATAAGAAATCATTCATGGCCAAAACACCTGTTTCCGTTGAAGTACCTGTGGCTTTTCCTCTGGCAGCCCAACCCAAATAGCATCCTGACATAAAAATAAAATGAAATGAACAATCTATCTATCTATCTATCTATCTATCTATCTATCTATCTATCTATCTATCTATCTATCTATCTATCTATCTATCTATCATTTACCATTTTCCTCACAGTAACTTTAGTCACAATGAACCGATAGGTTTCAGGAATCTACTGTAAGCTTTCTATTATTAGTTAATAAATATACGTAACAAGAGACACTTGATGACACTTATTCTCTGAATGATGGCAGATCAACTAAATTGCAGTGTAATTAAATCATAGCCCCATATTTTCATGTTAAGATGACTCATGCATTTTCGTACCAGTTTCAGCTGCAGCAGTGCTGAGTGCATAGATAAATGTCAGCTTGCTCTCTCTGTAATTACATATTATTCTCTTTCATGCATTAGAGAGTTACCCGACACTGATTCTTTGCTTTTGTATTATTTAGCCTGATCCTAATACAAGAAATCAGACTGAAGTGCTATAAATTGTTCTGCACTTTATATAATGCTGTTTGGATACCATGCAGAAGACTTCTGGCTATACTTGGTTTCTTATTTAGGTAGGTTTGAGTTCATCCTGCTGTGTGTGCTATTGCTAAAATGTCACAGCCAGTACACACAACATGCAGATAGAAATAATCTGTAGCTTTTTATGGTGTGGGATTGCTCAAAGTTTGGATGGACTCCAAAAGAAGGCAAAGACAGCACAGTTTGATTTTCATATTAGGAAAGCAGGTCTCCTCTACCCGCCTGTACTTCCACATTTAGTTCAGATACAGGGCTTAGTAAAGTGGATTTGTCATTACAGCGATTGCTCATAGACTGTGTCGTCTGGCCTGTAGCTTCTGTCAGTGTTTATAGGTTTCTAGCACAAGTTTACAGGATTTTACAGATTTTTTCTGAAGGACATGCCTTCCCTTGCACACTGTAATAGTGGAATGTATGGCCCTTCAATGTCTTGGAGAATATATATAAAATGATTTTGCCAAGCATTTGAACTCTGAATTTCAGATGGCTAACAAATGAAAGGACTCTGATAAGCTGTGGAGCGTTTGGGTCAGTCTGATCCCTTAGAAGACAGGGTCAAAATGAATATGAATAGTGATTTGATTTTAATAGCTATTCTGCAAATTAATAGTTATTTTGACTGATCACTTTTGTTTCGATGACGGAGTCTTTTCGGGGATGGTCTCTTCTAAGATGACATATACAAGGGCTCTCTGAATGGTTTGATGAGTATGACAGTTATATAAATCATATTTTATGGCCTTCATAATCAACCCACTTGAGCAACTGTGGGAGATTTTGGACTGGCATGTTAGACAGCACACTCCTCCACCATCATCAAAACACCAACAGAGAAAATATCTTTCCGAAAGATGTTCATCCCTCCAGTTTACCTTCCAAGACTTGTAGAATTACATTGAAGCTGTTCTGTTGGCTTGCAGTAGTTCTATATCTTACTAAGATATTTTATGTTTCAATTTGTTACCTGTATTTAAAAAAAAGGAGATTGGTGCAGATGAAAAATCATTCTTTAATCGGTCATATTACCCACATTTCATCATGTGGATATTGACAAGGTTCAGTGCACATGCAGTGAGAGTGGGGAGTGACAGTGAGGAGACAGTCAGCAGTAGGGGTGAGTGTGCTTTTAATGGACCTATAAGGCATTGTCATTAAAAATACATCAATGTACTGAGGTACAGACAGAAACAGGGTACTACGAGAACACAACCCAGCTCAAGAATATTTTAAATTCAAACATAAATTTTACCAACAACAAAGGGAGTTCATATACAGACACTGATTACACTTTAGCAACATCACCAAGAAAAATCCAGATTGGCATTAGAGGATCTAATCGCCAAGCCCCCCTAACAATTATACCCAGCAGTCATATTTATACAGTCCTTGTAACAAACACATTGATATTGATGTGCTTATCTTGTGCTAAGTTAATTTGGTATGTTTTAATTAACGACAGACTGACATTAACAAAATCCATCCTATGATCCGCTGCCTTAATCCTCTTCAAATAATTCACTCAAACGTACACAGTTTCAGGTCACAGACCTGTGCAAGTCTCATGATGCTAAAGTAACACTGCGCTAAAATACTAATACCAATTAAATAAAGAAAAGCCGCTCAGAGACCAGGGATGCGCCAAAACCTAATTACCAGAGGCCCTTATGTAATTAAGTCATCTTTAAATAGGATTGCACTCTTAGAGAGAAGTGGTGAAAAATGAAATAAATAGAAGGGAGAGAACTTGTTAGAGACACCCTAGTGCAGGTGACCCATTGCTCCTGTTAGTGATGATCCTATTTTTCGTGTGATAGGCTGCATAATTATCCTATGGTTGTAATTATGAAGCTGGCTGGTCTGTGAGAGCTAATGCAATCCATTGTTGTCCTGCAAGTGAGAGCCTGAAAGCCTGAGTGAGACTGTATCTGTATACTGCTGCTTTTTATACCTAATTCACACTTCTCATTTACTTAAACATCCTTTTTCCTCTCTCCCTCAGTCTGTCTTTGTTGTTAGACTCCTTTTTTGCAGGTCAAGCTGAGCTCATGATGAAAGCATCGTAGGTGTGCACTTGGGTGAAAGGTGTTAGGATGTGATTCAATTACACTGTCAGTCATTTTCCAGGTTCATGCAAGAGAGCATGTTGACAGGGCCGCTATGGGAAACAGTGCAGCCATTATTGTGACAAACCAACACCTGATGATTCACCTGTTTAATGACAACAAAAGACTTATCTATATTCTGTCAACCCCTTCTCTAATTAGTTTTAATTTTCTCCTTCTTCCTAAAGCGGCAGATGGGGTTCCAGTACAGAAGGATGGGGAACAGGTAAGCCGAACAAAATAACAATAATAATACATCTCTCAATAGCTGAATCCTACAAAACTAAGCCACATACAGGTGAATGAAGGAGCCTAATCTAAGAGGCAGGCCAAGGAGGTTAGTGTTAAATATAGATGTAAGCAGTTCTCTTGGCTGCTATTAACAAGAAATAAACATTTTAAATAAGTGTGTTACACTCACGGCTAGTGTTTATTCTGGTAATGATGCTAATGCTCCATGCCACTATGTAATCTGATCCAGTTGTGTTCTATATTAATATGAATAGTAGGTTCTGTGTCAGGTCACAATTTAGGATGTCATTGGACTGTCCTTGTGGCATAAGTATCACCATTGCTACTGTTTCTCCCAGTCATCCGTCCTTCTCTTCTTCCTCCTTCTCTTTTCCATTGTTATAGAGCTATACAACTAACTAAGACGTGTACATGACAGTTCATATCAGAAATGGCTAGATGTACGTTTCAGCAGATGATTGAAGAATACCTAATGACATTCTCACTGAGATAGGCTTATCAGATATTAATGACATATTTCTCTGTCACCTCAAGGACTTTCACACTCACACCCTCTCTCAAAGGCCTACTGAAAACATTATCCAGAAACATAATCAGAGAACACCATAGGGCAAGGTTCAACTATATATTTAATAAGAAGACAATGGATTCAAGATTGTATCTTTTACGAACAACTGACTGGCACAGATGCGCTATTAAATAATGTAGCAACAATTCATTTAAAATCACTTGAAAGAAAAAGTGAGTTTAAATACGTACTGTTGTGTTGGTCCTCTCTATCATAACCATGCCTCCAAGGTGATCCATCATGTTCCAGGATTTTTCATTTTCAAATAATGATGCAGCATCTACTTTATGATACTTTACACTCTATACATACAGTGGGGTCCAAAGGTCTGAAAACACTAAGTGAATATGCTTCTATTTTTTATTCTTTTCTAATTGAATATTGAATTCTAACTGAAATATTTACATGAATTTCAACGTTTTCTTAGTATGTCTCCTTTTTGCTTTAATGACAGTGTTCACTTCAGCTTTCATGGACTCCAAAGGTTTGTGCAAAACCTTATCATCCTTCACAGTGTTGTCTGAACACAAGTGCGTCAATAGAAGAGATTAGGCATGAGGATTTTTTTCCCATTATTCTCCCTAATTTAGGCATAGCCAATTTTCACGCATCAGGCAAGCCAAATCTTTTTGAACTGCTGCTCATGCAACATCAGGGGCGGCTTAACATCCTCGGAGGAGAGTGCTATCCATCCCCTTCTGCATGCATGAGCTCACACACTCCCATGATTGGTTAGTGTTGCTGTGCTTGATAGCTGAAAGTGTATACATCCCCCCTCCCCCCTCATCACCCCATCTTTGAGATCAGGGCCAATTTTGCTCTCTTTGGCTCCTGGTCATGCATGGCTGTCAGGATTTGAATCTCTGGGAGCCACTTGGGAGCCTGAAAATTATACAAAACTGTTAATATAGTAATATAAATTTGCTTATATTTAAATGGGGACATAGAAATAGTACAGAACCTTGAATATTAAATATTCAAGATACTGAACATTTACTTTCTTAGTTCAAAAAAATTCTAAAAATTTATTTTGTTCCAGTTTTAAATGAAAAAAACAAAACAAAAACAAAACAAAATCTTTTGGACCCAATAAGGAGGATAAGCACAGAAATACAGTATAACATCACCCAGGCATTGCTATTGCATATTTGCACATATTGCTTACATCCAACTATCCAGTTTGCTTGTCATCTTGTGCTTGAATTTCATCTTGCTTGTTTGGTACATAAAAAAATATTTATATGAAAAGATGTTTTCAGGACATCAGCGCCTGAATAGTGATTCACTGAAATTCAAGAGAAATTCTCCTCTCAGAAGTGTCAGAAGAATGTGCTTCCATGAAGAATGCAAAGTTACACTAACCAGACTACATATTTAATGATGCACCATTGTAGCATTCTCAGAGCTTTTCTCAGTTCTTACATAATCAAGAATTTGTACAAGAGCAAAACAGTCATACTGCAAGCAACAGAAAAGTGTCAACCCTCTTAATCAGGTGCACAATTTCTCTAGATGCCTGGACATCCTTCAGAAGTGACTCCTTAAGTCATGCTTATGTGAGCAAATCGAGGGGATGTAGTGCATCTGTGGTGCTCTTAAATGAGATGTACTTTAAATGTATCTGAGTAGAGCAAACTGCAGAACTAAGAAAAACAGCCACTGTTCCATTGTTTTTCTTGAATCCAGTATTTGTATCTTCTGTATGAAGGTCATCTGACGTATTACTGCCAACCAGGAGTAAGTAGCCCACATGATGCATATGCTACTGTGATAGCAATGGCAGCTCATCACCCCAGGCAGCCTTAATATGCCTGCAGCCTCACAGCGCTGGGTCAGGATCCTGCAGTGAAATAGCCTTGTGGAGTGAAAACTGTACACACAAACACAATGAGAGAGAGAGAGAGAGAGATGTCTGTTGTACATACAGCTCTCTAAAGCTTAATCTATCATTTGCATATCTACTTATCTATGAATCTATATCTTTATACTCAAAATGTAAGATCAAAGTCCTCTGCACAAAGAAACAACATGCATCCACATTGTAAAAGCAATAACATGCAATTGTCACAAGCTGTTTTATATGCTAGGTACCATGCAGGCTCTAGTGTTTTGTAGTGTGTGACAACCATATCAAGTAGGGTCTCATCTGAATCGGTACAAAATAGACATGGCCTTGTTCACAGCCCAGCTTTGTGGAAGGTCTTTTGTCTGTCTGGGCGGTGGGCTTACAATAGTACATTATTGAGTTTATTAAAAAAAAACCTGCCTTGACTCAGCCTACTCTTAATTTAGTAACTGGCAAGTAATACATACAGGAATAGGAATCAGTAGGCTATGTTGTGGCAATCAAGGAAATCTTTTCATGAACTGTGCTATAGTTTTCATTAATGAAACAATCAGCTTCCTCCCAATGCTCAGTTTCTGTCTTTGTGTCCTAGATAAGACCCTTTCTGTGTTTTATGTTTTCTTTCAAACTCTAATAATTTATAATTGCCATAAAGGCAATTATAACAATGCGCACTGACATACAAACACAGCATATTTCCACCTCTGATTTCTGTCTTGAACAAAGATTCCCTCTCTTTTCCTTTCATTCTTCTATACCTCCTTCTACTTTGCATATTTTTTAAAACTGCCTTCTTCTGTCACAATCCCTCTTTCCTTCCTCCTGTCTCCTTTCTATTATTGCCATTCTTGCTGTCTTTTCCTCTTTTCCCCATTCCTCCCTTTCCCCATTTTCCTTCCCCTCTTTCCCTCAGCATGGCCGAACAGACTTTTCATGGGATGGAATCAATGTAAGTGTTGTGAATATCAGTCCCTCATTTTATCTTTCTTTCTTTCCTTTGCTTTTCTTCAAAACTCACAATAGATAGCCTTGGCCTTTCCTTCACCCATCATTACAGTACATGTGGTCTCTCTCTCTCTCTCTCTCTCTCTCTCTCTCTCTCTAATGACTTTGCAGTAACTTGTTGCACTATGGTAGAGCTTATTGCTAACCAAAACACCACAAACTACACTTCCCAAAATGCAAGAGGACAGACACTGACCAGCAGACTGTTGGGAAATGTAGTATATCACACCCATGTTAAAGCACTAACTCTGTGTCTATCACCACCTCTTCCATCACCTCTGCCCTTTCTATCCTTCTAAATTTTCATAAAATTTCACACTCAATTTTCCCTATCCTCTCTGCTGAGGTGCACGTCCTGCTCCCTCACTGTTCCTCTTCTGCTGCACTTTCTTTTTTCTGCCCATTCCCTGTCTTTTTCTCTATCTCCACTATCTTCTTCCCATCTAGCTATCCATGGAGGACACGACCTCCATTTTGCCCCGGCTAAAGAAGCGGAATTCCAACGCCTACAGCATTGGTGCTCTGGCTAAGTCCTCACTGTCAGGTGTGTCAGGTGTGTGTCTGTCCTGTAAACTGGTAACTGACCCCATGTTGGCTCCAGTCTGAGTGGGTGGAGATGGAGGCAACATGGCCCCTTGTGGGTGCCCTTTTCACTCCCTGTTTCCATTTACAATGTTCGCCAATGGCATGTGAATCCATTGGTGGAATATCAGATATCAGAAGAGATGCTTACTCAGAACGAAATACACTACCCACAACACATTTGTTTCTACGGCTTGTTGTTTCGGGAGTGGTGATGGACGGGAATTGCAGTTATTTTTGTGTGTTAAGTGCTTGTGGAGTGCAGCGTGGAGGTCAGTCAGTGTTTTGTGATGTAGTAGTGTCTTTCTGTGTCTCGCAGACTATCATGTGTGTACTGATACACAGTATAGTGCAGTCTGAAGTTGTTGTTGTTTTTTTTTTCAGATTTGTTCCCCTTAATATTTAATTTATAATCATCATTTCATTTGAGATTATGGAAGGTGAGGTCACTAGGTCTGTTGATGTCAGATTTATTATAGAACACTGCCATTACCAGCGTACATAATTGATGAGACCATTTCCCCCATGAATCTTATGTAAGCAGTCATATATAGAGAGAAAATCTGCAGTATATTATATCATAGGTTAGGCATAGCACAAATGTGGTTTATGCACAATAATACAAGCTATTTACAAGATTATTCGCCCTAAACCCTGTGTATATTAGTGATTAGTAGCCACGGTGTCATTCCTCAGACTGCACCCTCATCTTTCTCCAATTAACCTTCTAAATTCACCTTCATCTGTCAGAGTCATAACCATTTTCTTTCCCCAAATCAATTTGCACACACACTCATTAGATAACTGCCTTACATTCACCTAATCAATTCAAAGCCTCCATTCATTCCCCCTCATTTGTCACATCAGTCCAGCTCCTGAGCATGTATTGACAGTGTAAACATTGTGTTAGTCCCTTTCATCTTTCATATCACTGCATCTCACATACTGATCTAAATCCACCATCTCTTCAGTACTCCCTTTCTCTCTTATTTTCTCTGTGACACCTTCTCTTACTTGTCTTTCCATCCTTCCACTTCAGGAGTGACTCGGTCTATGAAGGACAAGGTGACAAAGCCGACAGCCATGGCACAGGGCCGTGTAGCCCATATGATAGAGTGGCAGAACTGGGGCATGCAGACAGTGGGAGCAGGAGGCTCCAGCGCTGGCCGAACCTCCACCCGCCATCTTCAGCATGAGCGCAAGCTGGAGAATGACGCCTACAGTGACCTTAGTGATGGAGAGAAGGAGGCACGCTTTGCAGCAGGTAAAGCGGGAGTAAGGAAACAGCTGAGGATTAAGCATGAGTCAATACATGTATGAACACCCATAGTGTAGAATCTAGTTGTTACACGTTACATCAGGTGCTACTTCCTAAAGACATGATGCTTCTTGTGCAACTTGTTTGAATATAAATCACTGTGAGTGGATTATGATTTTTATTTATAGTGATCGTGGGAATGTGGCAGTGCTGTGCAGAGCTCTTATTATCTCATATTTATAATATTGTGTCTCAGCTGTCTCAGCACTTGTCCTCATTATTCAAGTTTCAGAGGACGTTTATGATGACTGCCTCATACTGTGCTGGGAATTTAAGGTGTAGGAAAATGAGCAGAGTGAGTAGGAGGGAGAATACTTACTTTGATTGCATTCAAGAATGCAAACCATGAGAATGTTAAAAATAATGCTTGAACTAACTGTATGTGATTGTACTTTGATACTGAATTCACATTGTTTTTTGAGTAGTGATAGTAAGATGAAGAAATTTCTGTTCCCAGACAGTCACACCAGTTTGGCCATACCTCGAAGCATGCTTTGTCCATTATCAGACAAACCTATACCAATTTTATGCCACAATATATGTCAGGTTCTGATAGTGAAATTGAGGTGATAGAGTGCTCATACATGTTTACTCCTGCCTCTTTGTTCTTCAAGGGGTTATGCAGCAATTTGCAATATCTGAGGCCACATTGCTAGCTTGGAACTCCATGGACGGAGAAAGTATGAGTGCAGGCTCCAACCAAGGCAGTGTTGCCCATTTGAGCGAGGCCAATCAGGAAAGCATCACCAGCCGAGGTACTTTAACTCCCAGAATCATTAGGATAATCTTTAATTGTTTACTGTAAATCTGGGAAACACATCAGGAAACTTTATAACTACATATTGCATTCCATGATTTTATGAGAGAAAGGCAACAATATATACAGCATTTTAATACATAGAGTAAAAATATATATATATTTTGGATTTGAAAAAGGCATACATTGGATTTGTTCTACACCAGTTTTCAGTTTATTTTGGTTGTGGCTATAGATAATATGCACTGTTGAACTGTATGAACAGCACAGCATTATTAACTCAGAATGAATATTACAGCTATTTAACACCAAGGCAATCATTTATAGAAACAGAAATTTAGATAGGACCTAAAATTGATTCCTGCAGGACACTTTACATTTATTGGCCAAAAGTATGATGATAATTTTTGGAGGGGAAAAGAGGTTAGTATTCTCCACTTTATTTCAAATTCAACTTATACTGAGGCTTAAGTCCCCTAGGGGTAAGAATCAATGACTCTCATTGAATCTCACTGAACATTTCTCACATTCGTGAAAACCTTGATGTCAATGATTCTTTCCACTTTCAATGTCGTGCCAAGTTTCTGATGATATAGGTGGTTATTGACCTTTACATGAGTCTGATCCCTTTTTGATTCCACCTTCAAACTTTGAATTTTGAATTCCATACTTAAATGATTAAAACATTTACAGACAAGTGTTTTTTATAGTCTGACCAACAGCTATGAATGTGTTTGCTGACAATGAGCCTTCAGTAATCTGATGAATCCCTTGTGAAACATTTCTATGAAATGTCTTTCCACAAACTTCACCATATAAGAACAGCATAAGATCATAGCTATGCAGTGAATTCACTGAAAAAAACACTGGTATGAATTTAAAAAGCTGTACAGCTTGTACATTGTACATTCTGAGATCGCTAATAATACTAATTAGAGCTATACAATATAAAAAACCTTTGGAGATTTGAAGTTGTTATAAAAAGGGTTCCTGTTTTCATTTTCAGACCAGATATTACACCACTCCTCTGCAGAGGTGTGGCCTCACACATATGTCTCCCAAGGCCTCTACTGCCTCTCCTCTTCAGATGCTTGGGAGCCAATCAGCAATGAGCAGTCAGGAGTGGCCTCTCCAGCCACAGGCTCCTATGTCATGGCTGGCGGAGCTTCCTGTGATAGTGGTTATGATGGAAATGCTGCGGCTCACTTCCTGTCACAACAGCAACAGCAGCAATTTATCCATCACCAGACCCAGTTCCAACAAATACAGCAACTACAACAGATACAGCAATACCAGCAACAACAGATACTGCAGTATCAACAACAGCAACAGGTGATTCTGCCTAAAGCATGGCTAGCAATGTTGAAATGCACCTTCACTAGTCTTCATTACAGCTATCATTCAGTGTACAGTATAATCTTGAATATGTTTTGCTGCTCATTTGAGGTGAAGTTGACCAAATATCCAAATCAGGTTTATCATCTGATGGAACTTTTCCAAACCTGCTACAGGAACTGGATCCAAATGCAACATTTAAAGACAGCTTGAAATCAACATTGACCATTTTATTTTGTTTTGTATTGCTTGATGTCCCTGATGCATAATCACTTAAAAAAACTAATTTGTCTGTAATCTTCCATTAATAAAAATAAATATGCAGTAAGCATATGGCCAGCCAAAGCTGCTGTTTCACCCAGAAATTTGATCGAATGTTTTGATGCATTTCACATTGTCTTTAATAGATGACACACTTCTATCTTTGTATTTCTCCAACAAAAACAGTAAATCCAGCAAACACTATGGTAATGACGATAATGCTATCATATATTATCAAGCTTGCTAACTTTCTGGACTATTTTTTTAGCCAGAAATATAACACCACTACTAAAAACAAAGTTATTGAGAAAGTTTCAAGTTAACCCTAACTAGCCAGTTAGCTATGTAGCTATCATACAAATGTTAAATAAAGGGGTTTATGTAGACTCTGTAGCTACAGCAGTAATAGAAAGCTACACATTTTTATTGTGAATTATACTTATACGTCTACAACTGTCTACAAAGTAGAAGTGTCCTAAGAACAATTTTGATGAACAAATTTCAACTGAATGGTACTTGCTCAGCAGGAAGTGCAAAAAAACCCACCCACAATCTGCACCTTATTTCTGATACTTGTCACAAACTCACTGCCCCTAGAAAAAACGTACAGAATACAATGAATTGAACAGCACAATATTTTAACTTGTGATGTTTTACTTATTTATTCCTAAATTCCTTCTTTTCCTCCACTGCTGTTGTTTTGTTTTTGTTGCTCCTGAGACAGAACTGCCAATCACTGTGTGCTCTCACACACTCATGCAGCCCAGATTAGCCGGATTTTTTTAAATTAATTAATTCAATTTAATTATTATGTTTAAAAGTTACATAATCTATGCATTTTGTATTATTTCTGAATGCAAAGAATCACAAATAATATAAAACCCAGGCTAAAAGAATCTCTTACACGCATATAAAATCAGTAATTTGATTACTGCCTTAGAAAGTCATTGCCTAATTGCTAGGGAAATTGCTATTTATGTTTTTTCCCTTCGTCTGTTTCCAGATATTGGAACAAAGACTACATAGTGCCACTCAGTCTTTACAGGCGACGCCCAACAGCACTATCCACAGTCTACCGCCACTCACTCACCCACCCCTGGTGGATCTGTGGGGGGCAGGGCTTACAGAGAGCTACCAGGCAGAAGCAGGTGGGTATATAGGTGTAGCTGCAGCCATGGAGGGAAATCTAACAGCCCCCTCAGAAGACATGGGAACAGAACACTCACCTTTACTGGAAGCTCAAGAAGAGGAAGAGCTCAAGGTGAGCTCCTAGTCAGTCTACTGCAGTCTACAGCCTACTAAGTGCTTAGTAGGCTACAGTACAGCCAGTACACCTGACAGACATAAACACACTAATTTATTTTTTCCTTCATCTCAGGAGGAAGAGATAACATTATGCATGGAACCAGAACCAGTGACTTTAATTCCTTCTCCTGCTGCACAGAGAGAGGAAGTGACCTCAGCAGGAGGAAGCAGTCCAGGACAGGTCCCTGGAGAATCAGTCACAGAGTGGAAACCTTCTGATGTCACGTCGTCTGTTAATGAAATGCTGGAGGAAAAAGAGGAGGAGTCAGAATCCTCATCGGCCAGTGGCACAGCAACCAAATGAGTGTCAGGAGCAGGAACAAAACTGATTTTGATCGACATTTAACGCTACATTATCAACTATTTGAATGGCTCCATCACTTTTCAGGAATCCCTCCTTAGTGTTGGATCTTGTGTGATTTCAAATACAATAAGGAGCAAATGACAGAATTTTCTAAGACACTTGACACTTCTGAAGAAGAGCACAGGAGGGAGAGAGAGACTGAGGGAGGATAAAGATATACACAAAGGGATTCGGAGAGATGAGTGCAGACAAAGGTTAAACAAAGGTTAAACATGCATGCTATTTACATGGATGCTACTCATTGCTATGAACATACAATAAACCATACTAACAAAACACCCAGTACATACAGCACAGACAGGATCATTTCTAATAATGCAAAGCGCATGATTGTGAGATATAGTGTAAAGTCAGCTGTGTTTCAATCAACACCTTCATCCATTATAGATATCATGTATCATTACAGACGCAAAACAGATCTCACAGAAAACTAATTATGAAATGGATTCGAACACCTATGGAGCAGAAACGTTCTTTTAATTATTGGCTGTTTATCACAAATAAATAGATAAATATAAATAAATCTATTAAAATTACAGACATCTGCACACACACAAACACACACACACATCTAAACCTGCTTTTAAACTATCAAGATATAAAGTATCAACATGCAATCTACTTACCCATTCACAGACTCATGTGAATCAGCTCATATGCTCTTCTATTGGACTAGTTGCTGAGATATGAAAAACATTGAGCTGTTCGAGAAACCCCCCATGTTCTTAAAACAATCCTAAAGGTTTGCTCCATGTGGTTCATTTTATTTTATAGTATGGCACATCGGTTTGAGATGGACCTGTACCTTCTGAAAGACACATCCATGTGATGCTGTTTGAAAATGTCTATAGGCTATTGTTGAGTAATAACAAAATAATCTGTTAATCAGTTCTGTTAATACTCTATAAAGATTCATGATAAGGTTGTGAAGATTGTAAAATGCCCTCATTTCCCAACTCGGGTTATATGGGGAAGACTTCACTTTAATGTGAGATAAAATTTTGTGTCAGCCCATCTGTTTAGGAGACATCAGAAGTTCAAAGCTTATTAATGAACCCTCACAGACACACACACACACACACACACACACACACACATGCACACACACGCACACTGTGCTGCAGAAGATTGTATCATAGTGGGCTTCCTTCTCTGTGTCACCTTTGGCATGCGTGTTATATCTCGGTGTAATATGACGTCCCATACAGCACTGTATAGCTATTTGCACTGAACCTTTCTACTCTGGCCTGGTCACTGAAACAAACGCTCAGAAAAGTTTTGCAAGGCTTTGCTTGGCCGAGTGATTAAGGCACAGGGTTGCA
The DNA here is from genome assembly GCF_019097595.1 of Hemibagrus wyckioides. NCBI lineage: Eukaryota > Metazoa > Chordata > Actinopteri > Siluriformes > Bagridae > Hemibagrus > Hemibagrus wyckioides. The sequence goes on from NC_080710.1 coordinate 15,583,110, forward strand.
CAACCTTTTGGAGCTTGGTACGATCCTGAGAGGAAAAATAATCCACAGTCCCCCGAATGCAGCTTTACAGGATTTACCTTCACAATACAACTGACACGATGTCAGAATGTCCGAATTTAATGGATGTGGTTCATTTGCACTTTTGTTCAGTGACTATTCATGTTCATGAAATGTATTTGGAACGGAACTAAATCAACAAGTCTGAATAGACTACAATATATTAAGACAAGCAAGTGTATGAGTGAGATCGATGAAAAATGCTGCATCTATGGCAAAAAAGAAAAACAACAACAAAAAAACCCCAATACATGTTCATTTAAGACATTTTCAGTTACATTTCTGTAAATACTGCTAACCATTTTCTGTTATTTCTTTATTTTTATACTACAATGTCTTGACTTCTGTTTGTAACACAACACGACTTGATTTAGTGCTGGACATTTAAAGCCTGTATTGTATACAACAGACATAAGATATTGTCCTTAAAATCAACGTATGTAAATAAATCAACAGAAATATGGACATATTATCTGGAAACATGTTCTAACAGAATCTGGCTTTGGAACGAAAGGGAAGTGACCTCATGAAGAACTCAGGCCAATAAGAATGGACTAGGCGTCTTCCTGTTCGTCATGGTTACTGCGTACTCCAGTGGCCGTGACTGGACACACTGCGTGCTGAGTGTGTGATCTGTTACGTGTGTGTATGAGCTGAACTAGAACAAGTAAAGGACAGACACAGTGATTATCTCCTTCACTCATTCTTGCTGTGTGTGATCTATCAAAGAGAACAAAAGGACAACCACCAGGACCTGCTGCATATCCTGGCGAAGTTCATGAGTTTTATTTATTTATTTATTAACTTTATTTTGGAGACTACTTCAGTTGACTTCTGAAGATTATGTGAAAGCCAAATACAATAAGATAAAATTGTTCATTGACTTGAAAGACTTTATTTATTGATTGATTATTTATGCAATGTTGGGACAATGTTTATTTTTGTACAGAATTATGAGCCCTCTTTCCAGTATATGACAGAGCACATGTCATTCTGCTGAGCTCCTGAGACCAGCATGGAGACTGGAAACTCTGGAAGATTATTGAGCGAGTGTGGAGTGTGTGTGTGTGTGTGTGTATGTGTGTGTGTATACATCTTTGTGGCATTTTACTCCCTTGTCTGCTATCTAATGCTCCACACATAACATTATCATTATATGCAGGTAATAACAGCACTCATGACAGTAGTGAAATAAGAGCCAGTGTTTATAAGGCTTTCGTTTTTGTCATTGCTTGTTATAACGTTCTTATGAAGCTCAGCTTATAAGCTTCCCCTGTTGACCGGTCTTATTGCCTGGCAGAAGGGAGCACTAAATTAATGATATGTGCTCATTTATTTATTTAAGAATTATTTTGGGAGAGGACTTCTTTATCATTTAGTGATGTAGACACATTTGATGGAAATGACATCACTCTTCAATAAGTCAGTGGTTGATTTCTTCTTAATTTGCAACATCACCTTTTACCGAGGAGATCATTTATCTCCTAAATAGATATTTGTGCAGGAAAGAAGGAAGTTCAGATACATATTTCTGAACCGGGAATTTATTTTTAAACTCATAGATCGTTATAGGAAATGTGTAAACATGTCTAAAGTCAAGGTGGAAAGTAAAGCAAAATGAATGAGCAGCATTTTCTTGTCTGGGCTGCTGGAGAAATGGGAATAGAACATTTGGTTACATCTTTTAGAAATAAGACTTCAGAGATTTAATACTTTCCTCCAGTTGAATTCCTCCAGTTCAGTTTCAGTTCAGCCAAAATAACATATACAGTAATTGTATATCAGATTGCTTAACAGGGTTTAACTTCTCGTCAGTTAAGCCATCAAGAGCTAATTAAACGAAACACACAAGACAGGTCATATCCTCATAGCCAGAAGAGTAATGTCATTTCCTGCTAGGTATATTATTTCTTTATATGTAAGATAAGAAATATGGGATGAATATAGTAATAATCACAAACCAAATGTATTTCTTTGGTTATTACTGTTCGTGACTGCAGATTGTTTGTGATTTTAAAACGTTTTTGTATGACTCTACTGCCATCTTTCAATATAACACAACATAATGGGCATGACTCTATAAACTGTTCTCTTTATGTTTTCTCTATTTTTTAAGTCTCGGTCTGTTTTTCTGTTTATTTCTGGTCTCTCTAACCTCGGCGTTCCTTTTAATACAGGAACACAGAGTGATCATCATCCACTTTTTTGGTTTTGTTTAAAAAAATCGATATGAAAGTTCAACCGTTTGTTAGAAATGTGAACCGAATATGTTCTAACCAGACAGATATGAATTCATTTGGATTTTATTTGGATATGGACTTATTTGAATAAGTGTAAGTGGGAATTCGATCTGTGATGCCTATATCTATGCATGCTTGTCTGAAGGGTCTAATGACATGGTTCTTCCAGTGTGCTTTCACTTCTCTCTCCCTGTCTCTGTCTCGCGCTCTCTCCTCCTTTTTCCTGAACGAGATTAAAAAAAATAAATAAATAAAAAAAACCCTCCCCAACCATAGACAAGTACCCCGTCCTATTCTACACCCCTCCCCAAAATGACAATAATGAAAAATGAACAAATAAACAAAGAAGAAGTAAATTTGTACTGTATTTTTTTTTCCTGAAACAATGCAATGTTTTGCAATGTTCAAAAAGAAAAAAAAAGCAAGGTCATTAACAAATAATAATAATAATAATAATAATAATAATAATAATAATAATAATAAAATAAATAAGCAAAATAAAAAAAATAAATCAACAAAAAACATCTTAATCACATTTTGAGGACACTGGTAATAATTCCATAATAATCATTTAATAATGATTCATGAATCGTAATCAAGCAGTGTAATAAGAGAAACAAAAATCTATAGCTTAAATTATTCGGAAGGTAATTTAATGGATCGGCTAGCTAATGGAAGTATTAAACATGCTGATTAGATCTTATGTTCAAGCACCTGCTTCTCAATAACAGATAAAAGGACACACAGACAGTGAGACAGACTGAGGGATGGCGGATACACAATGTCCTGAGACAGGTGGGAACAGACTAAGCCATGAGAATAAGGGATCTGTATCAGATGTAGAAAAATGTAGAAAAAACTTCACATCACATATTATATCATTTTAGCCCGTCTGCAGCTAAAGCTCAGTGGAGTCTCACCAGAGACCTCTACAGAGGGTTAAGTTTGTGGAAGGAAAAAAATAAAAATAAAAAGACAGTCCTTAAACCAGTTCATCATCACTTTCTTTCTCTCCATTTGTCTCCTGTTTGGGATGGAGAGATGTGAGAGGGATGGAAGGAGAAGAGGGAGAGGAAGTGGAGGTCGGCTGCCCCTGAGCTGAATTATCGGAACTTCTGCTGTTTCTGTCTATGCTAACCTTGCACTGATCTGTTTCTCTGGACTCGGCCAATTTGGGCTCTGCTTCATCTTTCGTTTCTTTCTTTTCTCCCTCACTCCATAGCTGTTTGTCTCGAGTGGGAGAAGAGGGGGCAGAAGCTGGGTGGGGGTGCTCCTTGGCTTTACGGCTGGCATCTCGGAAACTGGCCAGCGGGGGGCGCAAACGCACGCCACTGCAGGTTGAACCTTCTATGGCCTTCTGAAGCTGTGGCAGAAACACTTTGTTCACATTTATACATAAACATAGAGCATACATTTCAATGCATATACACAGTGACATTTGATTTATTCGTTCATCTTTAGTAACCGCTTTATCCTGGTTACGTTTGCAGTGGTCCAAAAACACTGGGCAGAAAGCCTGGACAAGAATTTACCCCAGATGGAACACCAGACCATCGTAGAGCATCATGTACACTCTCATTTACATTTAGGGGCAAGTTAGAGTAGCCAATCCTCCTACCTGAATGATACAGGACAGAGAGAGGAAATCAGAGAATCTGGAGGAAACCTACACGAAGAGGTGGGAAAACAAAACCTCCACCTACTCCATACTCCTGAGCTCATGATCAAGCCAGGGACCCTGGAGCTGTCAGACAGCAACACTACCCACTGTCCCAGAATTATGAACTTAATCATTAAAAAAACAAGGAGAAACAAAACAAAAGGCAAGGAATATGAGAGTGACTCACCTCTTTAAGTGCTACGACCCCAACTAGTTTACCTATGCTGGTGACATAAGCATGACTGAGACCCAGCAGAGAGAAAAGTGTGTGTGTCTGAAAGAGAGAGACCGAGAAATGTAGGTATAAATTAAAGTCTGCAGCATGTACTATATATAATGACAAAATAATGGCTAGGAAAAAAAAATTGCCTTTCTTTCTGCAATGGTCTAGAAAACATGTTATCAGCCAGTGTCTTGATGCTAACACAAGACCAACGCAGATATATAATTAGTGTAGCTTTATTTAAGTTCAGTAACATTGTTCCAGCCTGCGTATTTACATGAAGCTACCTTATGCAGCGATGTTCTCTCCACCAACTGAAACGGGGAGGGATCGATGCGAATCTGATCAATATCGATCGGCTTATCCAGCTCAGCATCCTCCCAAGCTTTGATCTGTAAAGACCAATCAGAAGCTGCATCAGCGATGATGTTCTAATGACTGATTGGATTATGCAGAAAAGAAAGGAAGAAATAAAAGGATCATTCCGCTCACCTCATCTGGAGTCATGCTATCTGTTACAGGAGCGGGCGGTGTATCCTGGCAAAAGACATAAAGAGTGTTTAGTTTTTTCACTTCTCTGAAACGATAGCAAGAAATACAACAAGTGAGAGAAGGACAGCAAGAAGAGGAACACAAGACGACTTTAGAATTCATGTTAAAAATAAGAACAGCATTTTTTCATTCCACTTCACAGCTATAAATACCGTAGAACATAAATGATGACAAATATGACAAATGGATTGCTTAGTCAGAGAAACAGTGGTTCAGTGGCCTAGAAAGCGGCAAATGGCTAAATATGGTAGAAGTGCTGCTGAAGATGCAATATAAGAAAACGGAAGAATTTGTCTCCACCTAGTGTTATACTGATACAGTAAAGGTTTGTGCTTAAAGTAAAAAACAGCAGTGAGACGAAACCACCATTTCAGATCAACCAGGCCAATGTAGTCATCTTTCTGACTTTCTACCTTTATTGTCCTTCATGCGTATGTGTGAGATGCACCTGTGACTCAGGCGGCTGTGACGAAGATGAGTTTGACAAGAGGCGATGAAGTGCGCTCCTCATGATCCCGAGTACACCTGTGATGAATCATAAGATCAGTCCAGACACGAACCGTTCTACTGAGGCTCTCAAGCAAATCCGTATATCCTGTCTGTTTCATACACTCTCAGAACCAGACAGATATTAAAGAACTGCATATGCAGTGATAAGTAATCAGGCCAGTCAGTTTGGGAAGAGTAACTAGGGAACGACATAAAAGGGTCTGTAATGCATTGGGTGTGGAAACTAGAGAAATGGCCTGCAGTGGGTTCAGAAGAGGGACGAGGGGACTAGAAGAAAAAGCCTGCTGTGCATTTGAGAATGGTATTAGATTACTAGAAAAATGGGCCTGGAGTACATTTGGAAAAGGTAATAGAGGATTGAGCATGCCATGCACTGGGAAGGCAGACTAGAGGATTAGATGTAAGAGGCTGTCCTGTATTTGGAAGAGGAACACTGCTACTAGAGGAAAGAGCCTGCAGTGTATTGGGGCATGGATCTAGGACACTTGAGAAAAGAGCATGAAGTGCATTTGGTTTGGATAGATCAGGAAATCTCTGATGTATATCTAACTCTCTCTCATTCTATGAACTGGCTTCTGACAATTTTATTCATAATTATTGTAAGTAAAAGAGCAGAGACACAAATACCACACCTGAGCCAGACTCACCAGGTGCTGCGTGATTGGTGGGATCCCCCACAGTGTCCAGTGGGCCGTTGTGCTCCTCAGAGACTGTGTTTTCCTGCAAATTAGTTTAAAGAGCACCAAAACAGAGATCCAAGTTCAGGTAAACTGTAAACACATAGTCTCATCTTGATTTTTAAATGTAACTGAAGCCCGATAAGGACAGGATTACTTTCACTGAGTGACATTTGTAATAACATTTTTATTTCATCTCCTCTGAGAAAGAAGTCTGGATGGCAATTCATTTACAGTGGGGCAAGACTGTTTCCATGGGATTATTTTTCATTTATTTCATATTTATAACTATAATTTGGCTGCATGCCTATAGGTTTCATTAAAATAACCCTTTTAATTTCCTGATTTTTTCTAACACACAAGGCAGGATCTGTCTGCAGAATACTGTCGATATGGCAAAAATAGTGGAAATAATGAATTTATCCAGGTCCTTTAAATTGAATTACACTGAAATTGTAGACTGTGCTGTGTGAATGCATCATGGCCCCAGTCTCACCTTTTCCTTGCTCTCCTCTCCTCCTTCTTCATCTACCAAATTGAAGGACTCCCAGCTGACCACTGACCCTGGACTGCGCATTGCCTGACCTTGGTTAGCAATCCGTCTCTCTGCTGACAGCCACCAGTCATAGGCTGCTTGAAGCTCACACCTCTCAATAGAGCCTAACAAAATCATTGACTCTAAGGACAGAAATATGTTGTTATGTTCATGCTGCATGTTCTGTTCATTTAAATGCATTTGTTAATATGCACAAATGTTTTATAAATACACAGTATACTCGTTACACTACATCTGGTGAGGTTTAAATATAAAGGTCTTTGATTCACACAGCCTTTTCAGAACTGTTCAGCACAACACTGTTCTTTAAAATTGGGGCAGAGAAGTAAATGCTTACATTAAATAGTTACGATCAAATGCTTTGTTATTATACAATACATTTCTTTGTAATCTTTATCTGTCCTAAAGATACAAAGTTCAGAATACCTTTAGAATCAACTACTGGGATGGTTTTGAGAGTAGTGGTCTGCAATAGGTGAAGTAGTTCACGGTACGTGGTCTGAGGAGACAAAAACTTCACCTTCTTCACCATGATGTCCTCCACACAGATATTATACTTACTGAGAGAACAGCAGAGGTCAGAAATATCAGGTTAAAGGATGGTCTCTGAAAATTTCTCATTGAAATGAATGGAAAGAAGAGATCAATGAGATGGTTTTTCAGTGTGTGTGAATACCTGATGTGTCCAAAACCAAGCTCGGGGAGATAGGGGAGCTTTTTGACCTGGATTATAGAATCATAGAGAGAAGGCTGCAGGCCCTGTGCCACCATGTTAGCCAGGATCACTGCCACCATCATGGGTAGAATGTGAGAGATCTGCCCGGTCAGCTCAAAGCATATCACTGCTGTCGAAACTGTGTGTGTGACCGCTCCGGTCATCGCTGCGGCACCTAGAGAGCCAGACAATCACACAAATGACAAAAGGTTGCAGTAAATAACATGAGATAAGATTAAATAAGATTATATTGGATATTTACTCACCAATCACAGCGTAGCCACCAGGTAGGATTCGGTAAACAATTCCATCAAAGAGAATACCATTCGGAAAAAGTGTGGCCATGATCTCTCCCACCAAGCGGCCAAATGCAGCTCCTAAACATTTAACATTTAAGCATCATAAACACATGATTCAGTCAGGTCTTAACCCCATCAAATACATTACTATTGTGCAAAAAATGGAACTAATCTCAAGGCTAATCTCATTAAGACTTACGAACCAAGAATAAAGACAGGCATGAAGGCGCCTGAGGGAATAGGCATCGTTGTTGATACTGCAGACATCCAAAACTGAGTCAGAGTGGAATATAAAGACACCAGGAAGGAAAAAGAATAAGGCCAATGTTACCTTTGCATTTTAATGCAAGCTCTAACAAAGATCTGCCAGTAAATCCTGAAGATCCTGTCTAAAATTTTGTTAAGCCTACATTATGAAATTGCATGGCCACGTGTATGTAAATAATGTTTCATTATTTGTGCCCATAACATGTGTAATTGTGTACCTTCATGATGAAAAAGAGAATGAGGATGATGAAGATGCTGACTTCTGAATGGAACCAGGCGGCAGAGCGGCCCAGGCCCGGTTCCAAGGTGGGGTCCCAGACTTTTGTCCAGGTGAAATTATCAAACAGGGAGTTGATACACTCTCTCGGCATCAGCTACACAGGGAAGAGGGAAGATAAAGTGGCAGAGTTTCAAATTTTGAAAAAAAGCAAGGTCAAGCACACAAGTGCAGCTCATCAAAAATACCTCTGAGCCATAAACCCACTAAAGCTGTAAAGTGAATCACAGACAGAGTGAATCACTTACCTCACCGGCCATAAACTGTCCGAAGCCTGGCGGAAATGTGAAGGTGGCAATAATGAGAGTCACCACACCAGGGTAAATCAACCGACTAAAACACACACACACACACACACAATCCTGCTATAAAAGTGTAGCAATTAAATCATATAGTGATGCATGTCATATGCAAGTAAACAATAATAGGAATCAAACATATAAATTATGGATATGAATATACGAGAGAGAGAGAGAGAGAGAGAGAGCGAGAGCGAGAGAGAGAGAGAGGGAGAGAGAGAGCGAGAGAGAGAGAGAGAGAGAGAGAGAGAGAGAGAGACTATATCAAAATTTGTAAAACAGGAATGCATGCATATATGGGATGGTTTCTCACTATTTTGTAAGGAATTGAGTGAGTGCTGTTTGTCTTCTCATGAACAGAACAACTTGTCTGTTCAGATAAACAAAGAAAGCCCCCAGAAATCCACATGAGATCCTATAAGAAATACAGCATCATTTAGAGAGACATTAAACACACACACACACACACACACACACAGCAATAACCCCTGCAGAATAATGAACTCTCATTCATAAAATACGGAATTACAGCTTCACATTCTCTGTTAAATAGAACAGCTCTGCGTGTATTATGCTAAACATACCCAATGACAGCAAACGCTGGCAGCTCCTGCAGGTCAAATGGAAAGTCCATCCGGAATTTTGTGCGGAACAGAGCTGTAATTGTGACTATGGGAAAAGAGCAAACAGTGAAGCTCACCAACAATAAAAATATTCATCAGCTCAGTGAATTGTGAATTATGAATTTATATTGCCCCATTAAAAAAGATTTTGCGTGCATGCCCAACCAGAGTCTTTGTTCCACACAGATAGCACTCTGAATATAAATGCACTGAACGTAGCAGCGAAGTATCCTCTCCAATAATTCCTCACAGCAAAATAGGTGGATGTGACCTCAATACTGAACAACACACCTGCAAGGGAGAGAGAGAGAGAGAGAGTGAGTGAGAGAGAGAGAGAGAGAGAAAAATGACGAGTAAACAGTATATTATATAACATCTGTTATAGCACCTGCTGTATGTAACTTTTGTTATTGATTACTGTGAGTAATATGATTAGGAGAAAATGATTTGTATGTTACCAAAGAAAAGGAACCTGAGGTGAGAAACAGCAAGAAAGAGCAAAAGTGTGTTTTACCTCCGAGAGGAGTGCCAAAACAGCAGCCGACCCCTACAGCACACCCCACTGTCAGAATATCAGTGTAACCATAGGGGTTCTACTGAGAGAGAGAGATAGAAAGAAGAATGAGGGTTATAGAGGACTGAAGGGAGAGAGGATAAGAGGAGGAAAGTAAAGGAACAGCTGAGAGAGGCCAACGTGTGGGTGAGAGAAAAATAAAATGGGAAATTTAAATGAAATGAGAAAAGGAGAGAGAGAGTTGGGATGAGAGAATAAAGTGAATAAGAGAACAGGAGAACAGTGGGGGAAACAAATGAATAAAGTAAGTAAATCATTCCAGAGAACCCAGTGAGGAGTTTCAACCAGATAAAAGTAAATCTCAGGCCAAACTCAAAACACAAAACAAGCACCAACTTTACATTAGCTGCCCTTAATAACTGTGTCTCTAGAGTGGATAGATAAATAGGTATTCTGAGAGAGAGAGAGAGAGAGAGAGAGAGAGATTGCTGGTTTGGGGAAAAAGCTGATGTATTACTGTGTGTAATTATATCATCTGGATGTAATTACAATTGTTATTATGGACAACTAACAACAGGTTGGAAGATCCACTGCTCAGAGCAGAGCAGAGTGAGAGGTAGATACCGGGGACTCACATTTCTCTCAACTCTGATCCCTCAGAAGCCAGTGTGTATATGCTGCACATATATAATGCACTGTACACGAAAGCAGGAGTTACTTGCCTCCCAGGGGAGCACCGAAACAGGTGCCTACTCCCACTGCACACGCACACACCAGCAGGTCCTTAACATGGGCACTATTCTGGACGGGGTTAAGAAAACAACGCAAAGGCATACACACACACGCAACACACACAAGCCAGTAAAGAGAGTTAATACTCACACTATTAATACAAAGACTAGTAGTGAGAGACAAGACTTGAGGCAGAGTAAATAAGAGACATGGAGAGAGACAGATAAGGAGAAACAGAGGGACAGCAAGGGTGAAACTAAATACATCACAAAATAATTCAAAACATAATACATAACAGATGCAAGCATACCTTGCAGATGATCCAAAATGTTATGTCACAACATGTACAGTATGTATTATTGCTCTTAAACACTGCTTTGAGGTCAGAGCTGCCATCTGAGCCGAGTCCAGCAGTAACAGCTATTAGTACTGACGGAGCCGCAGCATTAACATGCTCACATCACAGACTCGTGTCTAATGGTGGGTCATTTTTTTTTTTTATTCACAGTCTTATAAGAAATGAACTAAACTATGCTTCTGTTGAATACTTACATACATTTGGAATGAACTACATTTATTGGTACTTTTTTTTTAAGTAATGCTGTTTTACAAAATCCTTAGTTAAACGTACATTTGCATTTTATGTATTTTATACGTAATCACTACACAGAAGCTGATTTGCAATTAAATGATTCATTTTTTTTTTAACAGGTGGAGTTGAAGAAATCTGGAGAGTAATTTAAGTACTATAAAAAGCTAAAAATCCTAAGCCAGTTTAGGGATAATCCTACAGATTTATTTTTCACTAAGAGTAAATTATGCACACATTCTAAAATGGGCAAGTACGGCTACTAATAACATAATTATAGTGTGTTTGAAATATTTAATGACAACATAAACTGTTCTTTATTTTCATTCCTCATAAGAATGATAATAAAGGCATGAATAACCCACCATATATGCTGGTGCAGCTCAGCACTCAAGACACAAACACAGTGCAGACCAGAGGCTTTACCTCGTACACTCCCGTGAAGAAGGACATTACTCTACTCAGCACAGCAGCACAGATACTTGCAATGTGAACAAAAGGGCCCTGGGGGGAAAAAAGACACAGACAAACATGTGAAATTATTATTCACTATTTTGGCCTGTAAATTTACAGGAACTCGCTGGCTACAGATAGTTAATAGTTAATAGTTAATAGTTATAGAATTCTTAATGCAATATTTGTTTACAATAATTACAAAATCTAATATATCTTTCAACGCAGGCTTTTTGGAAGGTTTTTTGATGTAGAAAATAAAACACATCAGATCTTGTTCCACCTGTGATATAATGTGATATAGCAAGCAACAGGATTCAAGTGAAAAACAAAAAAAAAGAAAGAAAAGATGTAAAGTAACCTGGTTGCAGATGTGTGCTAACTCCTTAACTAATACTTTGTTAATAATACACCTTTTGCTTGTATTACAGTGTTCTTTCTGGGTGTAAGTCACTTAGCAACTTAGTAACTTAGCAAATCCGGATTTTGTAATTTTTTTCTATTCTTCTTTTAAAAATACTCTAGATCAATCAATACAGCAAAGAGTTCTCCTGTGCACACCCTTCTCCAAGTCAAACCTTAGATTTTCAATAGGATTTAGATCTAAGCTCAGTCTGGACCATCCCAAATATTGATTATCTTCTCCTGAAGTCATTCCCTTGATGACTTGGATTTGTGCACTGGGTTGTAATCGTGCTGGATCTTTTTTTACTTCAACTTCAGAGAGGTTTTATGCTAAAAAAGATTCATCCATGGTTCCCTCTAACATGATTAGAGTAGGAACAACATTCTTCACCATGGTTATGGTCTTTTTTGGGTGATAGGCTGCCATTCTTTTGTTCTAAATATAATAAAGTTCTACCTTGGTCTCATAAGACCATAACACACTTTGCCACATGTTTTGGGGTCATTTGGGTGAGCCTGGGTGTTTAATGAGTTAATTTATTTATTTTTTGTGACCAAGGACTTTTTAGAAAAACAAAAATCAAGTTTCATTGGTTATATATTTAATGATTTATTTATTACCCAACACTGATCTCCAGTTTACACTTGTAATTGCACCTGATTATAACCATAAATTTATCCTTACTATAAAAATGGATGACTAACAAATGCCGAGAGAAATTCCTGTGCTGCTTCAAGTAAATGCTTCTGGCAACATAGATTTACATTTCAAATAAACCAGCTTAATAAAAAATGATCTCAAAACGATCTTTTACTGAATTATTACAATAGTAACGTATAGTAAATATAAAGTATTTTGAGATATATTCTGCTAATGGAAATTTTCCCAGAATAGCAGGTGGGCTATGGTATTGATGTGTAGAACACATTTACAGTATCATACATGTTGGAACAGAGTATTTGTTTGAGAAATGATAGAAATTTAAAAGAACCTCTTTTCCCAAAGGCATGCCACTGCCCAGGCTGGCAGTCAGGCCAATGACTTTAGCCACAAAGGCTTTTAGAGTCAAATATTCCTTCAGCACAACTCCGCGTAGAATGGTCTTCATCTCTGGTATACCAGAGCCTACATGGACATTTAGAGGGAAGGCAAAAACACAGAGGAAAAATGGTGACAACAATCATACAGTGTGACCTTAGTATTAGCCGGTTATATAGTATAATAGTAGTGTTATATGTTATCTGGGATAAGAAGAAATGGGAGAATGGGAAACCTACATAGACCTACAACAGATGTTACCACTTCCGGCACCAATGATAAAATAAAAAAACATCTCTCATCAACCACCATATTCAGGGATATATGTTAGGGATAAACAGTAACTTAACTTTAACTTTAGAATTTTTTCTTTGTTTCTATACTTCTGTACAACTGCTTTGAGACAATATCTGTTGTTAGAAGTGCAAATAAATACATTGAATTGAAAAATTGAATACAGTCTATGAGAGACTTTCCATAGCAAGTAATATAGAGCAAAATAATTCCTCTATTCATGCAGCACCTGGTTTTACCCAACATATAAAGGAGCTGTCTCCAGGGCTTAAGGATTGACCATAAAAAGATCAACAACAAATTAAAACTCATAATGTGCTATATCCAATTTGTCCACTGTAAATTCTTTATTATCTAGGTCTCACAACAGCCAGACTGATAGGGTCATGGGCTAATAAATGTAATTTTCTTTTATATCAGTTCATTTGAAAGATGCTTTTGTCCAGGCGGAGAAGGGTATTATTCAAAGCAGCTTGGTGTTACCTGGAATCATATTCCCACTCTTCCTAGCAGAAGTCCAGAGCTTTAACCACTGAGCCACCACAACATGATACTCCTGAATGCATCAAGCTAACTATGATGTAATGTCAGAGTGGAACGTAACATACTTGGAGAAGAACACTAACTGCTTTATTCTGTTTATGTGGACAAACAGGTGTCACATCCTACCCACACAAACTACAGGTCCCATTAAGCAATCTTAGACTCATGGCAATGGATGGATATAGAATCCATGCTTTCAGAATTAAAGCAACTAAAATGAATACAGTTACAAAACGGAACAGAGAGAGAAAGCCAGAAAATGGGACGAAGAAAAGCAAGCAGTACACACCTATAGCTTGTGGGGAGACCAAGTGGCAAAAGACAGAGGAAAACACAATGAGAATTATGGGATATGTGATCCAGGCCAAATACTGAAGTGGCACATTCCCTTTCAGCTCTGCATACATCCATTTGTAAGCTTCGGAAAAGAGGGAGAAAAGATTTTACTTGAGAAAAGTCATAAAAAACTAAGAGATTTAGATGAGATATAAGAGCATGCTAGAGTACCTTGCAGGCTCTTTGCACTGGCATAGTCCATACTCCAGCTGACTAGAGCCATGGTGAAACCCAGCAGCACCAGGAAAATCCAGTCCTCCCCAAGCTTTGTTATTATATACCTCTGGACCCGCCTCAGGCAGTCTGTAGAACAACATCCCCCACAGACAACTCACTATGAAACACTAAGGATGACTAAGGTAACATTCTGGTCTAGTCTGATCTGCTCAGGCTATAAAATCTCTGATCAATTTCTCTTGAGACTGGGTTATGTAAAGAGGACGATGATCCTATATCTTATATGACATCAGGGACTCCTCACCTTGGCATTTTGAGTAAGGTTGGGGTTTTTTTATTGAGGAGGAGTGGCTTAATCCTGGGGTCATGGGTCCTGTTTCTAAGGAGACACGATGCGCTCGGCCGTACCCTCTCCTGATTGCTCTAGCATGGCCAGCATGTCTTTTTGACTGGTTCTCGGTTAGCAGACGTGCGGCCTCCTTCTGGGCAAAATTACCCACCTGCTCCCTGTACTCTCCATACAGCTGAGAATAAAGAGCGTGAGATGACAAACAGATGTGAAGACAAGCAAAGAGAAATGAATGAGGTTTTCTGAAATGACAGTTCACAGGTTAGCTATAATAAATGAATAGTAACTGGGAGAAACATCTGAGGATATCTATAATTATAAATGTGCAACACTTCTTTCTTACAAACAAGTCACTAAGAAGGTCAAGTTAGAAATCATATTTACAGCTGTGTGTGTGTGTGTGTGTTTGTGTATGCGTAAGGATGATGCACTCAAGTGTACTTTAGTGTCACTCTAAAATAGGCTCAGGCTGGCAGAGCTGCATGAATATGAGATCCCCAGATCAACAGTCGCAACACATGCCTCAGAAACACACACACACACACACAAACAAATGCATGATCACACCCTAATTAGTTGCTGACACATTGTTCTTGGCAAGTGACAAACACAAATGAAAGGAAATAGAGAAGGAAGTTTATCACAAAGGATATTTTTCACCTTTTCTTCACTGCACATAATTTCTCTGCTTCACTTACAATGGGCATAAAAACTCACTGAATAAATGAGACCGAGATAAATCACGTCTAAACCTTTTTCACCAGCGTTATGGTCTACTTCTGGTGATGGGATTTTTGCACCCAACATACCTTTTAGAATTGGTCTCATCAGACCATAATACATTTTGCTGGATGATTTGGCAAATTCCTTTATACTCCTACTGTTCTATAAATACTATGCATGCGTTGCAAGTCAGACAAAACCAAGAAAATGTGAAGAAAATCTAAAACAGCTGATCTGATATTTATGTTTTCAAGTCATTTGCTTCTTTTTTACCTTTACTTAAAAATAGTAGCATGCATTTAAATACAAATTAATGCAATTTAAAATCACATACAATGTAAGTGGTAATTAAACTACTGTATAATTCATTCAACAATTTATTTGTCATTAGTCATGTCACTGATTTGGACAAGCTGCAATGCCTTGTATGTTCTGATACCTTTCTGACATAGCTATCTTGAACGTTTGCAGAAATCTGTGCTACAGCAGCTCTTCTGTGGGATCAGAACATCAACCTTCGCTCCCCACATGCATCAATGACCCTTCGGGTCCCATGACCCTGTCGCTGATTCACCGGTTGTCTATCCTTGGACCACTTTTGGTAGGGACTAACCACTTGCATAACGGGGAACACCCCACAATACCTGCCAGACTGTTCTCATAACATGTTATGGCTGATTGGTAAATTCACATATAGAGTGCGTGCAACCATGCTTGTTCTGATTAAGAGTGTTACATTATACACACACAGAGTACTGTTCAAAGGTCTTATGAATATAAATATACTAATGAATCTATTAATATACCAATAAATATATCAGTACTAACACTAATAAACTAAACCAAGTGAATATGTTGCGTAACTGTCATTTGCCTTTAGTTTCATTTATATTTAATCCTAATATGTTCTGTTTTGCTGGTTAATAAGGAAATCATCTGTTAAGAGAGACAAAATAACTACAAAATTCCTCGGAATAATTGAACCTACCTCCTTCGAAGAAGTTCTCTTAGGCATTCTGTATTTAGACTGTATTTATGCACAAATATGCTCTAAAACTGAGAAACTGTCTGTCTCTCTCTCTCCCCTCCCTCTTTTTTTCTCTCTCTCAGACACACATAGAAAGAGAACATTAATTACATTACATTACATGTAAACGCATATAGTAAATAGATAAGAGCATATAGTACTAGTTAAAGAGTATAGAAGACATATAATATTAGCTGTTGAAATACAGAAAGGATTAAATTTGAAGTTCAATAATGAATAAATTTGAATGAAAGCATCTGAAAGAGTGGACGTTGTATAAAACTGTGTGTGCATGTGTGTGACCAAGGTTGACCTCATCATTCTCTCTTTCATCTTGTCTGTTGACGTGTTTTTATGGTTGGAGGTCAGAGGTAATTCACAGACCTTCAGACAGCGTGAGAGAAACTTTGTCTGAGAACAAAAAGGTATTTAATGGCATCATCTCTGAATGGCAGGTTTTGTTTTTAGTGCTACTGTCCTTTCCCCCTAAACATGTTACATGACCTCACATTTTGGCCACATCAGGAATATTAATTTAAACTGACATAAATGGCTTCACAAATAGGATTCGCATTCAAATCAACATTTTAGAGCTGGAGCCTCAGTAAAAACCCTGGCTGTTATTGTGCATACTGCAGACTAAACAGTCCCTGAGCTATTTCCTGTGAACAACACCTAGGCTTTCCCATCTCGGTGCTAAGCACTCAGTGTTCTGGACTTCCTGTACAGTCACAGCTGTTCCACAAACCCTGATTCTCCTCATTAGATAATGACCTATCAAGGGTATTAAAGCAGAGATAACAGTTTTATTATGTTATAATACAGGTTTTGTCTGGAAAAAATAAAGTAGTCATTTGTTAAGGGTTGACTGAATAATCAGAATTAGCTAACCATTTTTAAAGCACAAAATAATCATGAAAATCATTAGATTATGAGTCAATGTATCACGGTTGCTAGGATTGACTGTAGCTAATAGTGATGCGAATATTGAGAATATCTTTATTTGTGTTTAATGTGTTTCACCTTGACTTTTGCAAAGTATCAGAAGACCTTGCGTGATGAGCGTCTTGACAGTTCACTGCAATTAAGGTCTTAAAGAAACAGCAGAGTGATAAACCATGAATTGTTCAGAGTTTTGTTGTTAATGTTATTAATGATTTTTTTGCACTGATTCTACAAAAGAGTGTGTGGTCTAAATGCTTTCTTTCACAAACTTCATAGAAGAATATTCATATCATTGTTCTCAGGGGATTTTACGAACCTAACCCTTTTATTGTTTTCTGTCCAAATTTTCCTTTTTTTGTGATTTGCTGACTTGAAGAAGACTTGTATATGAACAAGTACAATGAATGAATGAACTTTTTGGTAGTTCACATATTCTGTATTTTCTGTGCTCTGATTATATCTGACCAGCCCTATAAAATAAAATAGGCCACAGCATAAGAAATGCAGAATTAAAGCTCTGTTTCTTATGTCAAATTAGACTAGATATAGAACGAGGTTGAGGATGATAAGAAGACAGTGTTTTTTGGGATAGTTTAAAAACAGCTGGTGGATACCAAATAATCAGAATTAAATAGGCTATGGGAAACTGAGGGAACGTATAAATGAAACATCCAAACAATGGAATCTTCTCTCTGTTGAGCTCAGGAAAGCACTTCTGCTCTCTGAAGACCAACACAGAGAATGAGGAGGAGATTTTCAAGTCATTCAGACCCTCAACCTGAGACAACACACAGGACAAGAGTCTGGACTGGACCTATTTGCACATCACCCATTATCAGCCTGCACAGTATATACTGCACATGTTGCACAGACATTTCCTCATGCCTGCACTTCATTCAAAATACAAGCATACTGTTTTTGCCACAGATCTATTTATTCCTTACATTATATTTTAATTTTTTTTTTAAAATATATTTCTTCCCTTTCCTACCTTTATATTAGTAAATTTATGTCTATTTTAATTCTATTTTCTGTCACACATTTAAAAAAAAAAAAAAGCAATTCACTGTATCTCGTACCGTGTACCGTGGACAGTGAAGCATTTCCATTTTAAGCTACGGTATATTGATTATAGTCTTTCTGTATTAGGTGATCAAAACAGGCTATTGAATAGATTGCAAATTAAAAAATTGTGTGCACTACAGTGAACTTATTTCCCAAACATATAAATTTTTTGTGCAATTATTTACATGTAGTTGGTCTGAGAAATGAAAACCTGAATCCATGATGATTAACCTTTGACTTAACATATAAAATCTTTATTTTTTTTAATAAATATATATTGGGATTTTTAATTATGGTTATTTAGATTTATTTATCCCTATAATTTAGGGATTTGTAATTAATATAATATATATATAAACAAACATATTCAGATACTTTTGACTTTTGGCGGCTTCCTCGATAATAATAAATATTTTTAAAAGCTTTAGAAATAGTTTTAAGGGGCATGGTTAATTCTGACCTGAAAAAGAAGCTGGAAACCTAACTCGAACACAAGACAAGGGTTAAGATGAGTTTTAGGAGTTATTTTAGGGTCTGTGGCCCAGAAAATAAAAAGCGGTAGTAGGCAGAGTAGCCAGAGTAACAAGATGGAATCACTCAACAGATGAAACCTTCAAGAACAAGGAAACAAGACTATTAATTATGTGTCTGATGTTGAAGGTGTGATATCTTAATCTTATTCACTTGCTAATTATATTGTGTGACATTGAAGCATGACGGGCAACAGCAGGAAATGTGCTATGTATTGTCAGATAACGTTTTTCTACCACAAGTATATCATGAAAATACAACAAACCACACATAGTGTTACATTAAGCTGCTGTAACACAAGAATTTCCCTAATGGGATCAATAAAGTATCTATCTATCTATCTATCTATCTATCTATCTATCTATCTATCTATCTATCTATCTATCTATCTATCTGTCTGTCTGTCTGTCTGTCTGTCTGTCTGTCTGTCTGTCTGTCTGTCTGTCTAGTTTTTGCTGAAAGCTGAATATGACAAAGCCCTTATCTGTTCTGTCCAATAAATCTTTAAAGATGGACAACAAGGAAAGGAAGGAAAGCAGCGTGAGAAAGAGCGTGAGTGAGAGTTGCTCATGTGGACACAAGACATGAAGGTCACAGTGTCTTTGAGAGTTAATTAAAACTATAATAATCATGCATTCCTTTACGTGACTCCTCTGTGTATGTGTGTGTGCGTCATGATAAAATCTGACCCAGTCACTGACAGATTAGACACACACACACACACACACTCACTAATTAAAAGAACACACATAATAATAAATTCTTCCCACAAATTACCTTACTCTGGAGCAACCAAAAATATGTGATAGAAATGGCAAAACATGTATTTTTTTAAAAAACTGAATATAAGACAGAAATTCTGTCTCACAATCAGCTATGAAAAACTGACAAAGATCAGATTATTGCATAAACAAAAGATCAGATTATTTCATAAACAAAATAAGGACATTCTCAAGTACCAGTAAATGTGTCTCTCTTACAGACTCTTCAGCTCGGATTTAATCAGCTATACATTATACAACTGTGAACATGTCATCGCTGTGACACAGAAAAGAAAGTGGTTAACAGCATTAAATGTTAATAGCATGACATGTTTTGCAGAATCTAACTGGAAAGTGACCCAGATCCAAACATAATGAAATTCAAATTCTTTTTCTACAGTAAATCAGTGACAAACATGTCACAATAAATGATATAGCATCATAAAATTAACAGTTAAAATGACATTAAAATACTAAAACATCAATTATAACGTAACAATTCCTTTATTTTATAGTTGTAATAAATTGCAATAAACTCTATTCTGGGTCAATAAATAGTTCTAAAAAAATCTTTCCAGAATTCTTACCAGAATTTGGTCTAAATTCATTACTGCCTCAGAGGCTTCAGGACACTCGCTCATCCTGCTCACCTTTCCTATGCCTCTCTCTCTCTCTCTTGCTCAGGCCACTTTTTATCCCTCTCTTACATCTCTATCCCTGTCCCTTTAACCTTCAGAAAATATTCAGGTATTAGTAATTGTACCTGCCTTCTATCTGTCTACTGTATATATGGGTAGGAAACTACATCACCCACAATGCACTTGTGATTAATGTCCTGCGGCTGTAGTTGACAATGTGCTGTCAGCAACATTTAATACACAGGGCAGGCGTCCTACATGACCTGTTCATCAGTCAGATGGAAAAAAACCCAAAACTATAAATGGGTTTTGTTGTGCTTGTTCATACTGTACATTAACAAAACTATTTTTTTTCCATTTGTTGTCACAGATTCTGAATCGTAAATAGACTATATTAGCGTCTTTCACCAAGAAGCTCTGAACAGCATACTGAGTGATTTATAATGGAATTATATAAGTGTGTAAAATGTATTACAAGTTTACTCACAGAGTTCTCAACATCTTCTGAATAAGATTAATAAATGAAATGTTATTGCAGGTGCAATTTATTACCTTACGGAGTCTCTGTTAAATTTCCTTTTGAAAGAAGCCACAATAAATAATTCATTCATTTTTCATAAATACATTTTACTAATCCTACTAATCTTTTAAATAACTTTGAGAGTTTGTAGTGGTAAAATAATAATAATAACAACAACAACAACAACAACAACAATAATAATAATAATAATAATAATAATAATTATTATTATTATTATTATTATTATTATTATTATCAGTAGTAGTAGTAGTATGATAGATAGATAGATAGATAGATAGATAGATAGATAGATAGATAGATAGATAGATAGATAGATAGATAGACGGAATAATGAAGGAATAAAAACTTTCACAAATGATCAGAACTGCAACAGAGAAGGTTTCATATTCATTTTCATATTTATTTTTAGGGGTTTAAACCCTCTCTTGTTCTAGTTCCTCAGAACCTTAATCTCTGAACCAGCATATGAAATACCTGAAGGTTTGTACAGTGACACTAATTATATTGAAATGTATTTCAATACTTTCCTTTGTGTCAGTATTAAACACTATAGACTAGCACACAAGCCAACTCTGAGTCTACTGTCGTATCTGTGCTGTGATCTAAATGCAAGATAATTTACCCAGCCACAACTTTATCCAAATTTAGGAATAAATCCCCTTGAGAGTGGATGTTCTCAGGTGAAAAGCTTCACATCTTTAATCACAAACCCTTGAGGCATATGCTTTACTAATGTTCAGCAAATCACAAATGAACATAATGTGCCAATTTCATTACTTGGCACAAACACACACATGCACACAGCCACATGTATATGTTCCAAATAAGAAGAAAAAAATGCACCAGTTTGACTTATAATAAAGAGATCAACACAACCATAAAGCCTATTTATAGAGCTGCTGACAGAGCTTTACGCCGATGGGAGTCATTCCGTTTGCAGGTATCTCTGATATGTGCGTGCATGTAGGTAAAGAAAAATAGAAGGACAGACTACTATCAGATCCTGCTTTTGTACGGCACATCGAGAGGGAGGCCAGAGGATTGTCTGAGAGTGTGAATAAAGTCAGACAGCTGAGTATCGGGACAGAAGAGGAGAGGGCATGGCTAGACATGACACTGCTTTCGCACCAATGCAAAGACACAAGTCTCTCCAACACTCAATTCCTTTCCAACACAGAATTCATTTTCATCCTGCTCCTCTCCCCTCCTTCCCTGGTACCCCAGGGCAAAAGTTAGGCCATGTGTTGTAATTAATAAGCTGAGCCCATGCTTTCTGCAGCTCTATGCTGAAGAGAATTGGTGGATGTATATTTAACCTGCATGCTCAGGTTTCCGCTCGCACACGGCCACACAGATGTGGAGCGTGTGTTATAGTCAGCACTCATACTCATACACAGCTAACAAGCTGAATGGAGCAGCTACACAGCCACTGATCACCGTGAAATACACTTTATACGTCCCTGAAAGTGTTCATTCAATTCAGGCGTAAAACAATTCTCAGTCTAAAATTATAACCAGAATAATGAATCCTCACGTGAGTGCTTAATACCATATAGGGGGGGTCCCAAACAAAACACGGCTCAAGATGCTCTGATTGTTAAAGCAAACGAGATAGATATGGTTGAATAATTGAAATTAAAAGCTGTAGTATAATACAATATAAAAAAATACAATATAAAAAAAAAGAGCAAGCAAGCAGAGATATTTACTTACTTTTGGTTTGGTGTAATAACATGCAGCAGGAGGAACCACAAGAAACACATCCAAAACACAGCCATGATCAACAAGTCACCGGTGGAGGTTCTAGCCACCACACAGCTACTTTCAGAGAGCTCTCAATATGTCACCACTCAGAATAGAATGGAAAATCAATTAAAGTGGGAGCTATTGGAGACCAGCACTTTAAAGGCCGTTATTTAAAATGAATTCAGTTTGGTAGATAAGACTGTTCATGTTATCATAGTTCATCTCAGCAAGGGCTCCACACACAGCATGTCAACAACGTACCTGAGCACAAAGTAACTCAAAGGGCAGGGAGAGATACAGAGGAGAGAGAGAGAGAGAGAGAGAGAGAGAGAGAGAGAGAGAGAGGGAGAGAGAGAGAGAGACTGACCAGGGTTTGCTGATATCTCAGAGCTTTCCTTTGCGATGCATCGGCAGCCATCGACAAGCTTACACTGAGCCAAAAATAAACATACACACCGTCCTGCTCCTGTATTACAGTGCCTGGAACACACACACACACATACACACACTGTCTCTCACACACACACAAGCAAAAATATATACACAGTCTTGACCACCTGTAACAGAAAAACACACCAAAATAACTAGTCACATTTACATTATGGCTCCTTCATGGTTAACGCTGCAGGTTTTGTGTACAATGACACACACAGTATAGACATACATGACATTTCTGTTTCAACAACACAAAATAACACATTACAAGGAGTACAAACATTCAGGTCACGTACCTGAAAATCCCGGGACATGCCAAGAAATAGATTAAAAATAGAAGAATGGAATTGTGAAAGGTCTTATCAGTGACATCCATAGCACGTCAAGCAGATGTCAGGTGAACGATGGAGATTAGGGATGTGGTTAACAGACAGAAAGTGAGGGAAAGTGAAAACAGACTATGTGAATTTATGTATGTTTTATATATATAAATAATATATAATATATTATATTATATAATAATATATAAATATATAAACAAAGTTGCAGAAGAGAGAAAGAATAATAGAGAAGACAATCATAGAGAGGTATTAAATTACACATTAAAGATGTGACAATTTCATTAAAGTGATGAAGACTGTGTGAAGAACAAGTGTGCTTTAAGAAATGAATCTGACAGGTAAGATCATACTTTACAAGCGACTTTTATTTTTCTTACATTGCATCTCACACCCTCAGCTCCTCTGACAGCAGACCGCTTGCATTACCTCACACCAGGTCCTTTACAACCACGCTCCCCTGCAGAAAGAAACTGACGAAAGGCATACTCAAATATCTTTACTAATTTTATAACCTCGGCTGGAAACTTTCTCTTCACGCAATTTTATTCCTTTTTTTCTGCTTCTTAAATGTTTTGTATTGTTACTTTAGGCTAAACAATTTATAAAGTGACTATATAAATCACCTGCTATATTATAGGTCTGGATTAGCTGTGCACATAAATAATAATAAATGTGTGTGTGTGTGTGTGTCCATGTTAAAGTAATAATCGTTTAGACATCTCTGCCTTTAATGCTAGCTTTGCAGCATGCCCATTGGCATCATGCCAGCATATTAACCCACCCCTCCCGCCTGGATTTCCGTTTTGCTTCCTCTCTGCTCCCCTCAGACCTACATGGGAGGTTTTTGGAGAGGACACTGCTTCCCTTTAGGGTGCCCCTGTAACCTGATGAGGGTCTGTGTGTGTGTGTGTTTAGGTAGGGGCGGGAGTCTCTGCAACTTTCGCCTCATCAGAGAGGAGGAAGCTGAGACACACTGTTCAGGGGGCAGAGCCAAAACCTACCAACTCTCACACACAGGCTTTAAATATGACTTGCCTTGCATATTAAACCGCAGCTGTGATTAGTGACTGATGGACTACCTCTTTAGCTATTCAGGTATTTCATATCAGGCGGTGAGGGTGTCACCCATAAATCACTGTAGAAATATATTTAAAAAAAATAAACAAATAAATAAATACAATGTGGGTTTTGAGCAAATTATATCCAGTACTACACTATAATATATAATCATTTAAGCTAAATAAAACAAGAATAAATTTAAACAATGATTCAAATAACATCCTTGTGTTTTCTTGTGCTGGAATCCTGGCTTTTAGACACATTTTTTTAAAAAGTCCCAGCAAAAAGACAATGGCAAAATGGCCCGAGGGCAGACAGGACACTGTGCACCTTACGAACTACTGTCTAAACACATCGTTCTAGACATGAAAACATGACAACAGGGAAGCGTAACGTGATCAAGAGTGAATCACAGCAGTGGTGGTCATTCCATCAGTCACAGGAGGACGGCAAGGCCACAGAAAAAAAGCAGAAAATGGACCCCCGTAGAAAGAAGACAGGGAAAGCACAGTGGGGAACAGTGCAGACAATCTAAAGAGAAAAAGTACAAACTACATTCTTAAACACTGGAACTCCTGCCCTTCAACAGACAGATTAGAACCGAATTATAATTTGTTCATTGAGATAAAAGACAGAATATCAGCACTGCCCTCACATACAGGTGACACTGACCAACTGAGTAAACCAACTATTCACATAACCTACTACAACATGACAAACAAGCAGAATGCCCCCAACACACACACACACACACACACACACACACATACATTGTGGCTCAATTAAGGTTCAGGAAAACACAATGGTGGTAAAAAAAACAAAAGCAAACCTGGACAGGCAATCATGCAAACATCCACAAACATACTCAAACAGACAAATATAAATAAAACCATTCTAGCTTTCCAAATTTATTTTTCATCCATGTAATTTTATTCAAAGACAGTTTTGTTTTATTTTTTTATACAAAAATATCACAAATTATTGACAGTATTGTCCACAGCACTGTTCCTGACTTAGAATAGCATTGACGGCAGTGTATAACAATACAATTTTCTTGTTGTCATAAAATTTAAAAAGTTTAGTAAGAAATCATTTCAGCAATGGGACTGAATGGAAAAGTGGGTTTTTTTGTTTTTTAAAGCCAAAAAAAGTGGTTTGGATGTCCTGCAGTTTACACATCATATAATAAACTCAAGATGGCTTACATTTTTTTTCCTAGAATGGTGCAGTTTTTCAATATTTTAGCAATCATATTCAGCACACACAAATCATTCTGCACATTTCTATTTGGTCTAGGTTGGAATTGAATCATGAGATAACTGCATTCACAGATACACGAAATCAATACGGCTCTGAGCTTATCAACTGGAATGCTGAGATTGATCTCTCTGGTGTTTTAACACTTCAGGGTAACATTAAAATACTTCCTCTTTGCACTTCCTGCACAAAAGGAAGGCATTATCAATAAGTATTTCAATTCTAGGAACAAGATCTGGTGCAATTCAAAAGTTAGTTTCTCTCTATAATTTCTCTCCAGTGTAAAAAATATTAATTAGGTACCAGAAAGATGTCTGCTTGGCAGAATATAGAAAATATTTATGTCTGTGATAATCTCCCTTCAATCGATAACATATTACCGTTACTATATATGAGTTATGCTGCCGTGCTGAAGTAGCTTGCATGCAAAAGGGTCACAATATGACAAAAGAGTTTACCTGAAATGTTAAACTGTGTTACAGAGTCATGACTTACGCAGGAAAACACAAGACAGGCAGACATATGCTATTTGGATCACAAGGAATGCCAAAGTGTGCAAAATAAAGTGTGCATTAAATCTGCATTATGTGAGGCTTTGGAAAGATCTTCTCCTTCACTATTCAGTGAAGTGAGTGAGGGAAATCTGTAGACTGAGGCAATTACTGTACTGACCATAAAACACTCTGAATCTTTAAAACACCTCTGAGGCTATAGTGGAATTTGGTTGATTAAAGTCCTCAATCTTTCCAAAATGCAGGCTTAAGTCAGGAGTTTGAGTGACAAAAAAAAAGTGTAGATTTAAGCACAACTTCTAGACCTCTACTGCCCTCTGGTGAGAGAGACAAACAAAAAGGAATCAACTAAATTTATAGGTGGAATGTAAGCTGATTAATAGACCATTAATGTGGTAATATGATGTTACAAAGACTATACTGATATCAATACACTCATTGCTTCCTCCAAAGCTTTTGAATATGGACCAAGTCTAGGATGTTTCAATAAAATATTAGTCTATTCCATACAAATAAGAACAAAGTGGAGACACTGCAATACGCTGCACCACAAATACTGCAGATCAGTCGAGCAGAACTGCAAATGAGTGTGCAGTCACTGACTCAAACATTTACTGAAACAGTATGGGGAGAAAAGTCTGATGGAGTGAAGGTACTGAATAAGTGCTTATCACTGTGGCATTGGTCCTGCCTGAAAACTGACACAAAAGCATTTGAGCTGAATAAACTTTTTAAAAAACTGAACTAAAAAAAGTAAAATGAAACTCACTAAAAGGATAAAAACTGTACAGAGTCCACATATTTCCTACAAAACTAACAAAAATAGATCTGAAAGTGTTAAAAAGGGATACACCATCCTTAAATTGTGATTAATGCATGTATGCATGCATATGAAGGCAAATCCCAGTAAAGACACACAATATAAGAAAGGTTCAAAATATTGGCTTACGCTTTGTAATACATGAAGATAACATATATATATAAAAAATAGGGATATTTACAAATGGTTATGTACTCATTTTCTTGGATTCACATCAAACGATTTCTCTGTTAATATATACACCCACAGGCCACTTTAATAGAAACACCTGTACACCTGTTCACATGCACACAGTTTTCCAATCGGCCAATCACATGGCAGCAGCAACATGCATATAATCATGCAGATGCAGGTCAAGAGCTTCAGTTAATGTTCACATCAAACATCAGAATAAAGAAAAACTATGTCTCTGTGACTACCTGTGGCAGGGATGTTGGTGCCAGATGGGTTGGTTTAGTATTTCAGAAACTGTTAATCAGAAATTTCTCTCTAGAGTTTACACAGAATGACGCAAAAGCAAAAAAAAGAAAGTGACAGTTCTGTAGGTGAAACACCTTGTTAATAGGAGTCATCAAAGGAAAATGGCCAAATTGTTCAGCCAGGAAGGATATAATTACTCAAATAATCACTCTTTGAGAAAGGCATCTCAGCTGTCACAAATAAATTTCAAACCTTATAGCGGATGGGCTACAACAACAGGAGACCACATCAGGTTCCACTTCTTTCAGCCAAGAACAATAATCTGAGCGATCATAAAACAGGATGCATTTTTTTGTGCATTTTAAAATGCTTTTCTCACCATGATGTAAAGAGTGATTATTTGAGTTTATTATGGACATCCTGTCAGCACAGCTTCCTGTTCTCTCTCATCAACAAGGTGTTTTAGCCAGCAGACTCTCTACACACAGGATGTTAACTCTAGAAACTGTTGTGTGTGAAATTCCCAGGACATCAGCAGCTTCTGTAATGCTCAACCCAGCCCACCAAGCACCAACCTCCACACCCCAGTCTGAAATTTGATGTAAACATTAACCGAAGCTCTTGACCTGTATCTGCATGATTTATGAACTGTGCTGCCACTACATGATGGCTGATTGGACAACTACATAAATGAGAAGGTCTACATGTGTTCCTATTAAAGTGGATGATGAGAGTATGTATAAAATATGTGTAATTCTATTTTAAATTGAATATAAAGTGAAAAACAAACTGGAATGAGTAACTGTCATTGGCCCAGAAGAATCAAATACTATATACAGAGTTGTATGTATCTGTGTCTGGATGTTTGTATCTTAGGGAATGAGCCTTCTATCATTTATTGCTGCATTTCAGAATCCTAAATATTGCAGGGTTGGATTGGTCTTTTCACAGAACTGCATGAGTGCCTGTGTGTCTAGTTATTTGGGCAGTACTTGGGAAAGAGGTAGAGGTCTTTGCAGAGGGAACTGGTAAATTCAGACATCTCTTTGCAGCGATGGTGTGCTGAACCTGGAGCATGGCCTTCTCTCTCCTTAATTTGGCTATTCACCTACCCATATAAAACAAAGACAAAATAATAAAAAAAAAACATTATCAAACAGTGTTGCATGTTGTAGGTTAGCCTTTTGCAACATAATGTTTATCCACAGAAGATTGTACACTTATTAATAACTATTAATTAATTGTCTCATTGTCTTCAATATTAATTGTTATTAAGAACATATTTTTAACCACCTAAATTTACCATGGAATTATATTTTAAAGATGAAAATATGTGACAATTGTCTTAAACTTATGTGTATTTTATTACCTGCACCAGTATATCTGATAAGTGTGTGTCTCTGGCTCTCTGTCTCATAGCTGTGTTGAGGTCCTGAATGAACCATGAGCCTTTCTTTGTGTTCCTCATTGCAGCAGTGCCTATGACACAAACAGGCACACAAATGAATCCATTTTAAAAGGTGTGAGCACTCTCACATTCAGTATTCTCCATTCAGAATGAAAGTAAATAATTCACAAAGCTTGTGATGTCAGATAAGTCATAGCTGCTGGGCTGCATATAGAGGAAAAAACCTGTTGAAAGTTTCTGCAAGTATACATGCACACAAACACATAAATGGATACACACTGAAACCTTTGAGAGTAGCAAAACCGCAGATCATGTCGGATCTCTGGGGAAGTTTCACTCGCAGTCTCTCTCCCTCGTTCATTTCACTTGCTCTGTTCTGTCGGTCATGGTTCTCTTCTCTGCCTGCATCCCTCTGTTCACAGCCTGTAGGCTGCATCGCATCATCACCATCTAACTGGTCCACACCACAGTCCATCTCCTCTGAAAAAGAACACTGGAAGAATCACAATACAACTCGCTGGCAGCTCCATGTTTACAGCAGATTTTTTTTCGGGGTATAAAAAGTTATTTTACATCAGTGTGACTCAGTAAGTGGACCAACCTCCTCTACAGGCCTGAATGAAGAACATTTTTGGCTTGTTTTGAAGCAGGGTACAACGAGCGTTATCAAACCTCTCAAATACCCAGTCCAACTAGAACAGAGAGAGAGACACTCAGTGCTGGGCAAATTAAATAAACAATTATTAATCACTCCACACTGTGAAAATCAGCTATTCCAAACAACAGCTAACTGATTCCACCTACAGTGACATTAAAGACACCTCAACAGCATATTCTGTGTTTGAACACCAATGGCGCGGTTGATATTTTTGTTTAGTGGGGAAAAAAAATCTTACTCCCAGCAGCTTCCCATCAACACCGTAAATGGAGCCATCCACTCCATGAGACAGCAAACACACAACACAGCAGTCATACACAGCATGCTCTGGCTGCTGAGCAAATTGCTCTATGCAGGCCCGCATGGCCTGAAAGACAAAGAGCAATATAGATTTTTAACACACATTTACACACCATTATAAAGCAACAATTACAAACTCACCAACTACACCTACAATGTACTGGCTAACAAATAAAACAGACCCTATGTATATTTATAGCACTAATTCATAGTTTGTTTGCTAAGACGAAGTGGACGGAGATGTACCTGGACAGTCAGATCTTTTTGAAGGCTCACTTTAAAGTCCAGCTCAGTAAAAAGTCTCCTCAGCACCTCCTCATCTACCTCTCCCCCTCTCCGTGTGTCCAGCTCTGATAATTCAGGCTTGAAGTGCACGTTACTTAGCACCAGTGCAAGACCACGTGGAGTTGAGCTCATTGGGTAGGCCTAAAAAAAAAACAACAACAACAGAGATTCCAGGAAATGTGTGTGTGTAGGTGGGTGAGTATCTACCTGTGCACAGTGGAAAAGATAGACCTCAAGAGTGTGTGTGTACCTGAGCACATTGAAACAGGCAGAATTCTGCTAGGGATCTTTATGTGTGTGTGTGTATTAGGG